>NC_044391.1:31654208-31967708 GCF_006542625.1 Nomascus leucogenys | reverse complement strand
CTTGGTGTAATAAGGATTTCTTGTCTCTCGCTGCAAAGGTATGAAAATGAGAAAACATAATTTTTCTTACACATTTCCAGCAAGCAGACTTAAGAAATCCTGTGGCTTCTCAGTGGTTTATGGGAATAGTGCAGTTTATTTAGACAAGGCGAGAAGGGAAGAGTGGGGAAGAGAGAGAACAAATGAGAAATCAGGGTCAGTGTGGATCTATGTTCTGAAAAGATGGGGACATTTTTTTTCCCCCAGATTTTAGTAGATCTACTAGTTACTGAGGTTGTCCCATGGGCTTCCTCTTGAGATGTCAGAACACTCAGACAAAAACTGACCAGGAAAGGGAGGAGAGAAAATGTGTCCTTCTACTGCTACAAAGTGGAAAGATGGAACGCTGCATATAGCCCAATATCTCAGGCCAAAGGCCGGGTATCAGTCCCTCCTTCTCCCCAAATCAAAGCCTGGAGCAGCAGCAGCTGAAACCACTTATTCTGACCATCAGCTTTTAACACAGAACTTGCTTTCGACTTTGCAAAAAGTCCGGTGGCAAGATGAGCAGAACTGGGGAGGCTGAAGGAGAACTGTGCCTTCTGTGACACATTTAAATGTAAAGGATCTCTGGAGGAAATAAAGTTTATAAAATTCTTAAAGCTTAAAAATTTTGGCATGTAGGATTCTGCCTTGAACTTTTGATGTAAGTCCTTTTTTACCCTCTTTTCTCTTTCTTTTCATTATAAATTCTTCTCTCATTCTCATATTCTCTTCTTGCTGAACTCTTCAGCTCTGGGTAACCACTACTAGCCCTTAAGGCTCTTAGAATCTTAGAATTTTAGTTTCTCCCTGAGGGAGTCCAAAATGAAATAATTTTCTTTGAGAGAGTTTGGAGAAGAGGGACAGAAAATGAATTACAGTTGTATTTTTCTGTCTTGCTCTGAAGGAATCCTCCAAATTTTATACATTTTAGGGACAGAACATGTTGCTAACTATTGTCATTCAGAAAGCAGAGCTCTGCTTTCGATTCTGTGGAAAACGTGTAACAGATGAAGTACTCAGGCAGTGTGGCACAGAAAAAATAACAGTATACAATGATGAGATTGTGAAACATTGCACTTTAAAGAGCCCGTTGTGCATCATGTAACTGAGATAATCCTGTCACCACAATTGGCAGGGTTGTTGGGGGTGGAAAGGGGTGTGGGGGGGAAGATGGGTGTCCTGTTGCTGGCTACAACTTGAAACAAATGACAGATGCAGAGACCTGACCATCCATACTCTTCCATGCCATGCCTTTAAAACACAATTCTAAATTCCACTTTCCAGGACATCTTCCATTTATAATGCTACTTTATTATGATCTCACATTTCTTTCATGTGGTTGTGCTTTCTTGACAGCATGATCATTTGTATCCATTTATACATTGCTTTGAGAACTTTTCACATTTTTCATTTTTATTTCTTTCCTGTATATATGCTGTGGGTAACCAATTGTTTTGTACCTTTCTACAGATAAAAAGCATGCCTTTAATTTGTTTTGTCTCCTTCTTGATATCTATAGACAGTGCCCAGCACCACAAAGTTGATGATTAAATGATAAGCAGAAATATTCAATCTCATGAAAAATGACAAGGAAGCCTTTGTTTGCAGGCTCTCATAATGAGTTCATATGTCGTCCATATTGTCTGAATGTTACAGATTCCCTTTCAAAAGGAGGCATTGACTTCTCTTTCAGCATTTGTACTATATAAGGAAAGGAGAGTAGGGAGAATGTGGGGAGAGAAGGAGGAAAGTGTTCCTAATCAGCCGCTTTCCATGTTTGCACCACTTTTTGCAATGCCATTGGTACACAACTCTGAAGCCCTTCTTTCTGTTTTTATTCTGATACAATAAGGTATGAAAAGAAATGGCCTCTTTATTTTTATTTTTTTCTTTATCCTAAAAAAAGGGATATGTGTGCAGAATATGCAGGTTTGTTACATAAGTATACATGTGCCATGGTGGTTTGCTGCACCTATTGACCCATCCTCTAAGTTTCCTCCCTTCCATTCCACCCCTTGACAGGCCCTGATATGTTCTGTTCCCCTCTCTGTGCATTTGTCCTCAATGTTCAACTCCCACTTATGAGTGAGAACATGTGGTGTTTGGTTTTCTGTTCCATGTTACTTTGCTGAGGATGATGGCTTCTAGCTTCATCCATGTCACTGCAAAGGACATGGTCTCATTCCTTCTTATGGCTTCATAGTATTCCATGGTGTATTTGTACCATATTTTCTTAATCACTCTATCATTGATAAGCATTTGGGTTGGTTCCATGTCTTTGCTATTGTAAATAGTGCTGCAGTAATCATACATGTGCATGTGTCTTTATAGTAGAATGATTTATATTCCTTTAGGTATATACTCATATTGGGATTGCTAGGTCAAATGGTATTTCTGAGGGACAGTTTGTTATAATTTCTGTTCTTTTACATTTGCTGAGGAGTGCTTTACTTCCAACTATGTGGTCAATTTTGGAATAAGTGTGACGTGGTGCTGAGAAGAATGTGTATTCTGTTGATTTGGGGTGGAGAATTCTGTAGATGTCTATTAGGTCTGCTTGGTGCAGAGCTGAGTTCAAGTCCGGGATATCCTTGTTAACTTTCTGTCTCGTTGATCTCTCTAATGTTGACAGTGGGGTGTTAAAGTCTCTCATTATTACTGTGTAGGAGTCTAAGTCTCTTTGTAGTTCTCTAAGGACTTGCTTTATGAATCTGGATGCTCCTGTATTGGGTGCATATATATTTAGGATAGTTAGCTCTTCTTGTTGAATTGATCCCTTTACCATTATGTAATGGCCTTCTTTGTCTCTTTTGATCTTTGTTGGTTTAAAGTCTGTTTTATCAGAGACTAGGATTGCAACCCCTGCCTTTTTTTGTTTTCCATGTGCTTGGTAGATCTTCCTCCATCCCTTTATTTTGAGCCTATGTGTGTCTCTGCACATGAGATGGGTCTCCTGAACACAGCACACTGATGGGTCTTGACTCTTTATCCAATTTGCCAGTCTGTGTCTTTTAATTGGAGAATTTGGCCCATTTACATTTAAGGTTAATATTGTTATGTGTGAATTTGATCCTGTCATTATGATGCTAGCTGGTTGTTTTGCTCATTAGTTGATGCAGTTTCTTCCTAGCATTGATGGTCTTTACAATTTGGCATGTTTTTGCAGTGGCAGGTACCAGTTATTCCTGTCCATGTTTAGTGCTTCCTTCAGGAGCTGTTGTAGGATAGGCCTGGTGGTGACAAAATCTCTCAGCATTTGCTTGTCTGTAAATTATTTTATTTCTCCTTCACTTATGAAGCTTAGTTTGGCTGGATATGAAAATCTGGGTTGAAAATTCTTTTCTTTAAGAATGTTGAATATTAGCCCCCGCTGTCTTCTGGCTTGTAGAGTTTCTGCCAAGAGATCCACTGTTAGTCTGATGGGCTTCCCTTTGTGGATAACCCAACCTTTCTCTCTGACTACCCTTAAAATTTTTTCCTTCATTCCAACTTTGGTGAATCTGACAATTATGTGTCTTGGAGTTGCTCTTCTCGAGGAGTATCTTTGTGGCATTCTCTGTATTTCCTGAATCAGAATGTTGGCCTGCCTTGCTAGGTTGGGGAAGTTCTCCTGGATAATATCCTGCAGAGTGCTTCCAACTTGGTTCCATTCTCCCCATCACTTTCAGGTACACCAATCAGACATAGATTTGGTCTTTTCACATAGTACCATATTTCTTGGAGGCTTTGTTCACTTTTTTTACTCTTTTTTCTCTAAACTTCTGTTTTTGCTTCATTTCATTCATTTGATCTTCAATCACTGATACACTTTCTTCCAGTTGATTGAATCAGCTACTGAAGCTTGTGCATTTGTCAGTTAGTGCTCTTGCCACGGTTTTCAGCTCCATCAGGTCATTTAAGGACTTCTCTACACTAGTTATTCTAGTTAGCCATTTATCTAATCTTTTTTCAAGGTTTTTAGCTTCTTTGCGATGGGTCTGAACTTCCTCCTTTAGCTCGGAGAAGTTTGGTCTTCTGAAGCCTTCTTCCCTCAACTCGTCAAAGTCATTCTCCATCCAGCTTTGTTCCGTTGCTGGCGAGGAACTGCGTTCCTTTGGAGGGGGAGAGGTGCTCTGATTTTTAGAATTTTCGGCTTTTCTTCTGTGTTTTTTTTCTCATCTTTGTGGTTTTATCTACGTTTGGTCTTTGATGATGGTGACGTACAGATGAGGTTTTGGTGTGGATGTCCTTTCTGTTTGTTAGTTTTCCTTCTAACAATCAGGACCCTCAGCTGCCAGTCTGTTGGAATTTCCCCTCCAGACCTGTTTGCCTGGGTATTAGCAGCAGAGGCTGCAGAACAGCGAATATTGGTGAACAGCAAATGTTGCTGCCTGATCGTTCCTCTGGAAGCTTCGTCTCAGAGGGGTACCCGGCCGTGGGAGGTGTCAGTCTGCCTCTACTGGGGTTGCCTCTCAGCCTACTCGGGGGTCAGGGACCCACTTAAGAAGGCAGTATGTCCGTTTTTTGGTCTCAAACTCCGTGCTGGGAGAACCACTACTCTCTTCAAAGCTGTCAGACAGGGACATTTAAGTCTGCAGAGATTTCTACTGCCTTTTGTTTGGCTATGCCCTGCCCCCAGAGGTGGAGTCATGAAATGAGTTATGGAAGGGCCCTCCTTTCAATTGTTTGGAGTAGTTTCAGAAGGAATGGTACGAGCTCCTCTTTGTATTTCTGTTAGAGTTCACCTGTGAATCTGTCTGGTCCTGGGCTTTTTTTGTTGGTAGGCTATTAATTACAGCCTCAATTTCAGAAGTTGTTATTGGTCTATTCAAGGATTCAACTTCTTGGTTTAGTCTTGGTAGGGTGTATGTGTCCAGGAGTTTATCCATTTCTTCTAGATATTCAGTTTATTTTCATAGAGGTAATAACAATATTCTCTGATAGTAGTTTGTATTTCTGTGGGGTCAGTGGTGACAGTCCTTTTATCATTTTTTATTGTGTCTATTTAATTCTTTTCTCTCTCCTTTATTAGTCTAGCTAGTGGTCTATTTTGTTAATTTTTTCAAAAAACCACCTCCTGGAGTCGTTGATTTTTTGGAGGGATTTTTGTGTCCCTATCTCCTTCAATTCTTCTCTGACCTTAGTTATTTCTTGTCTTCTGATAGCTTTTGGATTACTTTGCTCTTGCTTATCTAGCTCTTTTAATTCTGATGTTAGGGTGTTTATTGAGATCTTTCTAGCTTTCTGATGTGGGCATTTGGTGCTATAAATTTCTCTCTTAACACTGCTTTAGCTGTATCCCAGAGATTCTTGCATGTTGTCTCTTTGTTCTCACTGGTTTCAAAGAACTTCTTGATTTCTGCCTTAATTTCATTATTTAGCCAGGAGTCATTGAAGAGCAGGTTGTTGAATTTCCATGAAATCGTATGGTGTTCAGTGAGTTTCTTAATCCTGAATTCTAATTTGATTACACTGTGGTCTGACAGACTGTTTGCTATGATTTCAGCTCTTTTACATTTGCTGAGCATTGTTTTACTTCCAATTATGTGATTAATTTTAAAATAAGTGCCAGGTGGCCATGAAAAGAATGTATATTCTCTGTTGGTTTGGGATAGAGAGTTCTGTAGACATCTACTAGGTCCACTTGATGAAAGCTATAAGTCCTGAATATTTTCTGTCTCATTGATCTGTCTAATACTGACAGTGGGGTGTTAAGGTCTATCATTATCATTATGTGGGAGTCTAAGTCTCTTTGTAGGTCTCTAAGAACTTGTTTTATTAATCTGGGTGCTCCTGTATTGGGTGCATATATATTCAGAATAGTGAGCTCTTCTTGTCAAATTGTTCCCTTTATCATCATGTAATGCCCTTCTTTGTGTTTTTTGACCTTTGTTTGTTTAAAGTCTGTTTTGTCAGAGAGTAGTATTGCAACCCTTGCTTTTTTTTTTTTGCTTTCCATTGGTTTGGTAAATTTTTCTCTATCCCTTTATTTTTAGCCTGCGTGTGTCTTTGCACGTAAGATGGGTCTCCTGAATACAGTACATCAATGGGTCTTGATTCCTTATGCAATTTGTCAGTCTGTGTCTTTTAATTAGGGCATTTAGCCCATTTACATTTAAGGTTACTATTGTTATGTGTGAATTTGATCCTGTTATCATGATGCTATTTGGTTATTTTGCACACTAGTTGATGCAGTTTCTTTGTAGTGTCATTAGTCTTCATAGTTTGGTGTGTTTTTGCAGTGGCTGGTACTGGTCTTTCCTTTCCATATTTAGTGCTTCTTTCAAGAGCTCTTTCAGGGCAGGCCTGGTGGTAATGAAATCCCTCAGCATTTGCTTGTCTGTAAAGGATTTTATTTCTCCTTTGCTTATGAAGCTTAATTTGGCTGGATATGGGATTATGGGTTGAAAATTTTTTTTTTTAAGAATGTTGAATATTGGCCCCCGATCTCTTCTGGCTTATAGAGTTTCTGCTGAGAGGTCTGCTGTTAGTCTGATGGGCTTCCTTTTGTAGGTGACCTGGCCTTTATCTCTGACTGCCCTTAACAGTTTTTCCTTCCTTTTGACCTTGGAGAATCTGATGATTATATGTCTTGAGGTTGATCTTCTTGTGGAGTATCTTAATGGTGTTCTCTGTATTTCCTGAATTTGCATGTGGCCTGCCTTGCTAGGTTGGGGAAGTTCTCCCAGATAATATCCTGAAGTGTGTTTTCCAGCTTGTTTCCGTTCTCCCCATCTCCTTCTGGTACTCCAGTCAATCGTAGGTTTGGTCTTTTTATGAAGTCCTATATTTCTTGGAAGGTTGGTTTATCCTTTTTCATTCTTTTTTCTCTATTATTGTCTGCATGTCTTAGTTCAGTAAGGTGGTCCTCAAACTCTGATATCCTTCCTTCCACTTGGTTGATTCGGCTGTTGATACTTGTGTATGCTTCACAAAGTTCTCGTGCTATGTATTTCAGCTCCACCAGGTCGTTTATGTTCCTCTCTAAACTGGTTATTCTAGGGAGCTATTCCTCTAATCTTTTATCAAGATTCTTACTTTCTTTGCATTGGGTTATAACATGTTCCTTTAGCTCATCATAGTTTTTTATTACCCATCTTGTGAAGCCTACTTCTGTCAATTCATCCATATGATCCTCTGACCAGTTCTGCACCCTTGATGGAGAGATGTTGCAATCATTTGAAGAAGAAGAGAGACTCTGGCCTTTGGGTTTTCAGCATTTTTTTGTTGATTCTTTCTCATCTTAGTGAGTTTGTCTAATTTCAGTCTTCGAGGCTGCTGACACTGGATGGGGTTTTTGTGGGGGCCTTTTTTTTTCTTATTGTTGATGCTGTTGTTGTCACTTTGTGCATGTTTGTTTTTCTTTCAATAATCAGGTCCCTCTTCTGTAGGACTGTTACAGTTTGCTGTTTCACTTCAGGCCCTATTCGTCTGATTTGCTCCCATGCCTGGAGATGTCACTCAAGGAGGCTGGAGAGCAGCAAAGATGGATGCCTCCTCCTTCTTCTGCAACATTTGACCTCGAGGGCCACCAACCTGATGCCAATAGGATTGCCCCTGAATAGGCATGAGGAACAGGACCCGTTTAATGAAGCACTTTGTCCGTAGGTGGAGAGGGTGTGTTTTGCTGGGGAGGAAACCCACTCATCTGGGCTACCTGGATTCCCCATAACTACCAGGAGGAGAGGCCAAGTCTGCTGGTCCACAGAGACTGCAGCCATCCTTCCCCCTAGGGGCTCAGGCCCAAAGAGATCTGAATTCTGTCCCTGAGCCTCTGGCTGTAGTTACTGGAGATCCTGCAGGGAAGCCCCACCCACTGAGGAAGGATGAACAAGGGTTAGACCTGAAGAGGCACTCTGGCCACAGACTGCCACAGCTGGTGTGTTGGGCTGTGGGGACAAGTCTTGGGACCAAGCCATCCAGTCTCCCTGGCTCCAGCAGGGGAAAAGCACAGCCTAGAGCTATAGAAATGGGTGCTGCCCTTCCTCCGCCCAGGGAGCTTAGCCTGTTAGGCAGTTGTGAGTCCCAGTGCTGGCTGCTGCCTCTCCCCCAAAGAGCTCAAATGGCTTAGCAGGCAGCCACAATTGGTGCTGGTTGTCCCTTTCCCTGGGAGTTCGGTAGGCTTAAGCAGATTTCAGCTGAGAGGCTGTTAAGTAGTTGCGCATTCTGGCATTGGGATGCTAGGCCCCGGTGGCGTGGATTATCTGATCCATGGGTTGCACAGTTCCATGGGAAAAGCAGTTTCCCTGGATGGGTAGTGCACTTGCTCACCAACTCCTTTGGCTGGGGGGAGGGAGTTTCCCTTCCCCGTGTGGCTCTCAGTTGGGCTGCCGCACCACAATGCTCTTCCTTCTTTCTGGTTCACGCCAGCCTTTAAGTCAGTTTTGATGATAGAACCTGGATACTTTGGTTGACAGTGAAGGATTCATATGCTTATTATGGTTTTTTTCAGTGGAAGCCTCCAAATACAGTTGCTTCTAGTCGGCCATCTTGGCCCTCTCCTAAGTCTTTATTTTAATCCAGGCCCCATCACTTACTAATGGTAGCATTGTACAAATTACTTAAAATTTCCATGCCTCTGATTCCCCATATCAAAATGGCATGAAGATAGCATCTACTGTATAGTGATATCACGAGGAGTAAATGAGTTTGTATATGTAAAACTCTTAGAGCATTCCTGGGTAATACAATGTAGTAAGTAATTAGTAATCATCGATATCATTATGAGTTGGTAAAGGAGAAGGATATAAGGGCTGATCAAGATGACAACCATAGGTTATCCTAACTGATGGGGAAAATAGGTATTATGTGGGATAAGAGTAAAATAATCACTGAACAAATTTCTGACTTTCATTCCTGCCTTGTCAATGAGAAGCAAAGTTTAATCTTAAAATTATCAGTTTCTGGTCATCTTTAAACATATAAACAATAATAATAGTGAAAATTACTTTTTTAGGCCATACGTGGTGGCTCATGCCTGTAATCCCAGAGCTTTGGTGGGTGGAAGAAGGAGGATCACTTGAGGCCAGGAGTTCAAGGCTGCAGTGACCTGTGAAACAGCCTGGCTGATAGAGTGAGACCCTGTCTCTAAAACCAAAATAAAAACAAAAGAAAATGCTTTTTAACAGAACACTTACCAAAGGAAGTAGTTGACAGTCATTCTGCTGCATTACTGATCCATTCTTCTCCCCATCAACTATTACCATTGACTATGTGGAGGTTGCTATCAGATTAAGGTCTTATCTCCAACTTACTATGTAATTGAGGGAAATAAAGTTTGACCTGGGAAGAATGAAGACTTTAAGAAGGCACTGTATTGTTATTGGACAATACCAAAGGGACAAGCTGTGCTGAGTTGTTTGCTTGAGATGAAACACTGTTCAGCACAGAGAGGTGTTCTGCTGTGGTACAAAAATTAATCTATACTCCAAAAATACTCCAGATTAATGGAGACTGTGGTAAAGCATACTGGACTGCACTGTAGTATTTATTGATTTATTCAAGTTTCTTGGAGATAGTGTGTAAGAGATAGTGTATAAAAATATAAAAGAATCCATAAAAATATCAAGAGAATAATATCATCCTTTACATTTTTATCTTATGTATGAATCTGCAAGAAGTTACTAGGTAAGTATTAATGTCATATATTAGAATATCATGGTAGCTTTAAAATGAACCTCACAGGTTCTTAGAAAGATGTAAATTATCAGATGATAACTGAAGCAATAAGAAAATTGAAAGGGAAATGGTAAAACAAACAAATAAACAAATAAACAAAAAACCCAAATAGTAATGTCACTGAGGTAAACATCCAGACAGCAGTATGCTACCTGATCATTATATTCTCCAAGGAGACTCAACCTGAACTGAACTTCGACTCAATCATTAATGTGGCCCAGCTGGCCCAGTTAATTCTCATTTGTAACTGAAAGCCAATCATTAATTCAAGGCTTTATAAAAATAATAAAAGAATTATTTAAAGATGATAACCCTTTATTGTGGAACAAGAATTGTATAGCTTATGTGATTAACCTGAATACCTACACATTTGCAGTTTTGAGCTAAGCATAGGATGTCTTTGGGTATATTCTAAGATTTCTTTCTAATTCCTTTTTTAAAGCAATTTTTATATTGAGAATAAAATATACATAAGTTATCATTTTATTATTTTAAGTGTACAGTTCAATGGTAATAAATACATTTATATTATTTTTCCCCGCATCAGGTCTCCTCCTCCCTCTCCTTCCTGGCCTCTGGTAACCACCAATCTACTCTCTATATTCATGACATCTATTTTTTTAAGCTCCCACATATGAGTGAGAACACGTGATGCTTTTCTCTATGTGCTTGACTTATTTCACTTAACGTAATAGCCTCCAGTTCCATCCATGTTGTTGCAAATGACGGGATTTCATTCTTTTTATGGCTGAATAGTATTCCATTGTATATATGTACTACATTTTCTTTATCCATTCATCTATTGTTGGGCATTTAGGTTGATTCCATATTTTGGCTATTATAAATGCTTCTGCAATAAACAAGGGGGTGTAGATGTCTCTTTGATATATTAATTTTGTTTCTCTTGCATATATGCAATAGTGGAATTGCTGGATCATATGGTAGTTATATTTTTGGTTTTTTGAGGAACCTCCATATCCATACCATTCTCCATGATGTTGTTTTCATTTTGTTACTTTACTTGGCAAATAAAAATTGTATATATTCATCTAATACAATGTTATTTTATGCTAATTCTTAAATTAATTTTTTCCTAATGTGAACACTTAAGGCTATGCATTTTCTTCAAATAATCACTTTCAGTTTATCCCACAAGATTTATATGCAGAATTTTAATTAATTAAAGTTACCTGTTACTTCAAACTTGATGGCTCTGAGATTAGAGAATGCGATTTATGTAATTCTTATTTTTCAAAATTCATTAAGACTTGCTGTTACCTACTGAGATATAAAAACTATTTTAATATCTCATTATTTAGTGAGTCATAAATTTAGATAGGATTCATCCGTGTGATTCTTTTTTTCCATTGGCATCAGTGGCTGGGCTGGTCTGGATGGCTTCACTCATATGTCTGGCGCTTTGACAAGGATGATCAGAAGACTGGACTCAGTTGGGACTGAGTCTTTCTTCTTCAACTTGGTGAACTGAGGGTGGGTAGACTTCTCATCTTGAGGCTTGGGAATCTAAAAGCAGATAAGCAGAACTGGCATGCTACTTTGTAAGTTAGCCTTGAAAGTCACATAGTGTTATTTCCATTGTATTCTACTGGTCAAAGCAGTTACAACCACTCCCAGATTCAAGGGGATGTGACATAGAATTCACATATCCATGGGATATATGTCAAGATATTTGTAGGTGTTATATTGTTATATTAAAGTGTATATTCTCTTCACCCCACCCCAGGATCTAGTTGATATGCAGTCTTGGGGCCTTATTGTATGAGTTCTAAGTGAAGAAAAATCTTCCATTTTTTTTTTTTTTCAGAAACAAGAACCCTATGATACAACAACATTAAATTTTTCCTTGGGTGCAACAGCTTGCAAATTCACCCTTTTTATACCCATTTATTTCAAATAAGTTACATCTACTGCCTTCTGCTGTTTATGGCAGGGCTTAGAAACTGAGAATCCATTTCTTGAGACCATTAGTTTGAGAGACTTTGGCTTCTCTAGGAAAATATACCAGCCAGTCCTTCAGAGAATATCTGAAAAGTCAACTAGGAGCTTCCTGAACTAGTTGAGCAATTCCCCTGCTTGTAAATGTCCAATTTAAATAGAGTTTAATCAAGGACAGCAGACCCTGATAAAAGACCATTTCCAGGTGTGCAGATGGTGTGCTGTCAAAGGCAATCAAGGGAATTAATTATGAGAATGACGAGCAGACTTAGGGATCTGAGATTGTGTGCACTGATGGACAAATTGTTGTTAAATATAAATGAAGAAAAATAGGCTGCTTCTCTGGAATAGGGCAAGGGCTTCCAAAAATGGGAGCTGAGAAATTTCCATGTGGTAGCAATTGGTTAAGAACCAATAGGGTTTGTAGTTAAATTTTCCCCTTTCGGCTCCAACAATGTTGGGCCTCTACCTGTTTTTATTTGCAGCCCCAATATGAAAGATACTTTTTTTGATACAATAATTATTATACAACTTGGATTTGATGAGAAAACTATATGCAGTAAGTAATGCAATTTAACCTAGACACAAGCCAATGACCAATTTCCAGGTGTGTTAAAAAATTAATATATAAGATTGTTTTTCAGCAAGTCATACTACATTAAAACAAAAGCATTCATAATAAAAATCTGTTTAGTGAAAAATGTAGTAAGCTCTAGCTGATATAAGACTTATTTCAAGAAATAATTTATACAATTAAATGCTAATACAAAAATGTTTTAGCTGTCTTTTGAAAAATTTTTTCTTTATTTGTCAAATACTTATTGAATTCTTATGTGTGAGGCCCTGTTATAGAATTCAGGAATATAACTTTGTGTGGATCAGAAAAAATTTCCCCAGAGGTACATTGTGATGAGAAGGGACATAGTAAACAAATAAACACATGCTATATTAGTTAGTAATAACTACTATGGAGGAAAATGAAGCAGAATAATAAAAGAAGGATTGTTTGGAAGTATGTGAGTGTGTGTGTGGGGGAAGTTTTAGATACATTTGTCTCCTAAAAATTTTCTAATAAGGTGACATTGGATTAGACCTAATTCTGAAAGAAGAAAGGAAAAGAGATTTAAAGATATGCAGAATGCTCCAGGCTAAGGAATTAGCAAGTATATATTCCCTAAAAGAGAAACATGTTCAGTGCATTCAAGCAACAGCTGGAGTACAGAGTAAGGGTGTTTGTTGTATTCTCTGTCAGACAGGGGGCCATTCATTCCGTGGTTGTCGTGTGATTTTCACAGAAATTCTAAGCAATAGCAATCTTACAGCAGTAACACTCTTTAAAGATTAAACATATACTTTATGTAGGTTGTAATCATTTCCTGATAATTGATTTGTCAATATCCATCTAGCATATAGCACTATGCTGAGTTTTAAAATTTTGTCTTTGTTCATAAAGAACTCAAAATATAATTCCGAAGATAACTTTTTTGGTTTGCTGCTTATTTCTTCAAACCACTATCCCTTTTCTTTTCTAAAATGATTTACTTGGAGTACGTGTGTGTGTGTGTGTGTGTTTAAATGCCTGAAGGCTTTCCTTCTTTCTGTATCTTTATACACCTCTTGATGCTCCCCCAATTCTCTATAGCTTGCAAAGACTTGAGGATCTGCCTTAGTTTCATCTGAATAGGAAAGTCCCCTGTGGGTTTTATTAAGTACAACCTCCCCTGGTTTCCCCTCACTCCTTCTGTCCCTCCAACACACAATTAAAATTAGGGGCTAGGGAAGAGGACTTCTTTTATCTAGCTACTCGTTTTACTTCTTTCAGATTTTTCTTGTGCCTCAGACCTGATCAAACTCTAGAAGTCAGTTATCGATTAGCATAATCTTTCATCCAGTCTTCTTCCAATCTTTTGTTTATATACTAAACTTTATACCCACCTTCCTTTAGATTTGCATTTGACACCCCAAATCAAAGTTTTGGAACACAAGTCCTATTCTTTGTCTAAAAATGTAGTTTTTAAGATTAAAAATCTTTGGCTTCCTAAATATTATTTCTTCCATAAATTTTATAAAGTCTACTTAGAAACTCAAAAGCTAACAAATTGGCTTCTGCTCTCAAGTTTTGGCTACACAGGCCCTTTGCTGAGAAAAAAAGCTTGGAATGCCTTGACCTCAAAGGCAGATTTTAATTGGGAATGAAGAACTTGTCTGTTAGCATACTTAAATCTTATTTCAGCATATGATAAAGCAAATAAATAGTTGAGTTACATACATGGTATGGTTATGTGGTTAATGAGAACCATTTTCATAAGTGACAAACAGAATACCTCCATTTAGCAAACATTTCCCTCCAAACTGCCATCTCTGGCACTTCTGGATCCAAAGTTGGGACTATTAAAAAATTCATTAACTTAGGCAACAAATGCATATTGGATTTCTTCTCTGTACATATTACTACAAGGGAAAAATAAAAATGACTATGAAGAGCTTCTACTGCAATATGAGAAATAAGGCATATATACCAATGCCTGTGAGGTTCCTGACCACTGAAATAGTTTTGGCCCAAGAGAGATCATTGGATTAGGCAATTAGGATGGCTTGTCTTTGGTGCCCTGTCATTGCCAAACAGTTATCTCTTTTGAAATTTAGCTTATTTGACCTTTAATTTTTGTATTTATTTTGCCTCTTTGTTTTCAAATATTATCTAGTTGATCCAATATATAAATCTACATTTTCAGCCCTGATATGTCACCTGAGCGACAGACGTATATAATCTTCTCTGGTTGGATGTCTCACAGGTGCCTCAAATGCAAAATTGAACTACTTCTCCCCACACCCCCACCCCCAACCTTATACCTTTTCTTTCCACATATATCATGGAAGTCTGTCAATTTTATTGCCTGAATAGCTTTCATAATTTTATTCTCGTATCTATTCACTGCTACTTCCTTAGACCAGCTCTGTAATTATCTTCCTTGAACTATGTAAATGGACTCTTGCAAATGTCTCTTAACTTGTTTCCCACTAAAAGTCATCCTCACGTGACTTTTTATAGGATTTTCCTAGCTGATGCAATCTTTCCTAAAATTTTTCAGTACCTTCCCCATTACTTTTAGGATTAAAAATAAAACATCTTAAGATAATAAAAAGGCCCTTATTATCACACAAATGGTTTTCAAAAATAATATATTTAGAACTTGTTGAGGTACAAATTCTAGAATCTAATTCTCAGAGACTCTTGTTTGTTGGTTCTGGGGTAAGGCCCAATAATTTTTATTTTTAACAAGGATGCGAGAGTATCCTGATGGAGTCTTTAGAGCATCCTTAGGAAAGCACTGCCTAAGATCGTAAGCTCTGTGGAGGAAGGGGCCATCTTCTTTTCTGGTTTTCTCTCAGAATCTAGCACAGTGCCTAATCCACAGTAGGCTCTTAATTCATGTCTACTGAATGAATAAATTAATCTGCACCTGTATTCCTTTTAAGACTCAGTTACAACTCTCTATCAGCTGTAATGGCTCAGGAAAACAAAACATGCAAGTCTGTTTCCCTTCACACACGTTTGCATATTGCGCATGCTCCTAGGGTGACTCATGCTTAAAAACAGAACACCGTCAAGAACTCTACCTAGGTTTTCTGATTCATTTGAACACAGCATAAAATTCAGGTCCCATGATAAAAGTCAAAGATTGTGTTTGCAATTAAACTCCTAGAAAACAAAATAATCAATGAGACCATATCTTAAAAGATATTAATGTATGTGTTTTTATATGTGTTTCTGTTATATGTCTTGATATTTTTGTAAAATTTCCTGTTTTATCTCTTTAAAACAAGGGCATATGTAATTTGTATACAAAGACATGTCTTTTGGATTAAAAATATAGGTTTCCAAGACTATAAATCTGTGTGGCAAACTCTAGCAGAGATCCAAATTTAGAAATTTGGAAAAAGTTTATAGTCTGTAGCTTATATACAAACATATCACCTTGATTTCTCACTCCTTAACATGGCATTGCAAGTCCCTCCATGATCTGGTACCTGTATTCTTTTATAGCCTTATATAATCAGGTCCCTCATTTGCTTAAAACCCTTAAATGGTTTCCACTGCTTTTAGGACAAAACCAAAGACTTAAAAAAACTGCCTGTAAAGACCTGAATAACCCACTCCTCTCTTTGTACTTCTCTCCTTTTCTACTCTTCTCCTCTCCTTGTCTAGTCTTCGGTTATTTCAATATGCTATATTCCTTCTAACCCCAAGGCTGTGTAAAACACCACCTTCACCTTCATACTGCTTTTACCTGAAGTTCCCATCTATTTTAAGATCTCAGCTCAAATTTTACTTTTTTTTTTTTAAGAAATGCTAAGAATGATTTCCCTTCCTTTCTTTATTATAAAGGTCAGTTCTCTTTGTATTGATTCTTGTGGCTCTATGTCTAAAAAGTTTATACCATTTGTTTTGATTATTTGATTGATATCTCTGTCCCTCACTGAACTGTAAGCTCCGTAAGGATAGTGGTGGTCTGATTTGCTCACAATAAAACCTTCAGTACCTAGCAGAGTACTTAGCATGTAATAAACCTTCAGTTGATGTTACTGACTTCAGCAGAATAAATAAAAATAATTGCTTGTAACATCTACCCTCCGCAAACTTTAAGCCATGTGGTTTAACACCCCTCTGGTTTTGCACAAATTTCTTGTCTACTGAAACACAGTTACATAAAATTTAAGATTCAGTTTAAGAATCAAATGACCTTCTGGTGATTCTCTTACAACCTCCTAACCCATTTTAAAAAATATTCTATCACCAAGAACTGGTCAATTCTACTGTAATAACGAATCTTACCTCCACCCAACGTCATTGCTTTGGCTCTAAGTCCAAATCATTATGATACTGGCAACAGGAAATAGAAGTCTTCTTTCTAGTCTTAACCATGCCTGTCCCTCCCCCACTACCCATTTTTTACATGATGGTCAAAGTGAGTTTTTAAAGAGTGTACCACATCACTTATGATTCAGTTGCTTCGCATTTCACGGATTACATCTGAGCTCTGTAACATAGTCTTAAAGCATTTTGCCCCATTCTGTGGGCCAAATAGAGAGATGTTGCGATCATTTGGAGAAGAGGGACTCTGGCCTTTGGGTTTTCAGCATTTTTTTGTTGATTCTTTCTCATCTTAGTGAGTTTGTCTAGTTTCAGTCTTTGAGGCTGCTGACACTGGATGGGGTTTTTGTGGGGGCCTTTTTTTTTCTTATTGTTGATGCTGTTGTTGTCACTTTGTGCATGTTTGTTTTTCTTTCAATAGTCAGGTCCCTCTTCTGTAGGACTGTTACAGTTTGCTGTTTCACTTCAGGCCCTGTTCATCTGATTCACTCCCATGCCTGGAGATGTCACTCAAGGAGGCTGGAGAGCAGCAAAGATGGATGCCTGCTCCTTCTTCTGTGACATCTGACCTCGAGCGCCACCAACCTGATGCCATACGATTGCTCCTGTATAGGGTGTGTGACTACCCATGTTGGAGGGTCTTACCCAGTTGGGTGGCATGAGGAACAGGACCCATTTAATGAAGCACATTGTCCTTTGGTGGAGAGGGTGTGTTTTGCTGGGGGGGAAACCCACTCATCTGGGCGCAACAAGTACTGCTGTGCTCTAAACGCATAGACATTCTTTTAGTTCTCTGAAAGAGCGGTGCTCACTCTTATCTCAGATAATCCACACATTGTTTCCTACTCTCTATCTGACCAATTCCAACTCATGTTTCAGATCTCAGTTCAGATGTCATTTTCTCAGAGAATTTTCCATGACAGCTTCTATCTAAATTAAGTCTTTTTTGTTATTCTTTTCCATAGTACTCCTTTACATTTCTTTGTGGCACTTATCAAGCTTTAGTGTTGTGAGGGTGTGCATGTGTGTATCTGTGTGTCTGTGTTTATTTGCTCAACTCTACTCTTTACTTCACTGCTTACCTCTTAGTTCATAGGCTCCATGAAGGCAGGAATCATTTCTATCTTGTTCAGCATTATATTGCAAGGTGTCAGTATGATCTTTTGCTCATAGTGGGCACCTAATAAATGTTTTTTGGATGAATAAATAAATAGCCATTTTCTTCTTTGTATCAGTTATCAAGCTTATGACACTTTATTATACATATTTGTTTTATATAATGTGATTCTCCCTAGAAGATAGTAGTTTCTTTCTCAAGGTAATTATGGGTTTTTTAGAATTTATCTTTGCTTTTTTAAGCACATAATAAAGTACCAGAAACATAGTAGATGTCTGATGATTATTCGTTGAATAAATACATGAATATAATATTAATGTGAATTGTAAGCAGTTCAATATGATTGGAGAATATGGTTGGCAAAGGGTAGGTACAATAGGAAGAAAATCAGACTGACCACTTGGAAATTGACTGTTATAAACCTATATTTTATACAGTGAATAATTAAAAGGAAAGAAATTCAGAGCAAAGGAATTTGGCCATATTGAGTAATGGCACATGATGTTAAAACGTTTTCCAGTTTTGGATGTGCCATTTGCATTGGAGATCATTCTTACACATATCCCACAAATAGAAGGCCATGGCCCTTCACCCTCAACATATTTTTATTAAAGCTACAGCCACCTTGGAGAAGAAAGTTTCGGGATGTTTACCTGCTTTCCACTAAAAACAGCTGGTAGAAACCAGGTCACATGCCATCTCTTGAGAAGCAGTAGTTATAGATGGGGTTGGCTTATATGAGGTAGACAATTTCAAACAACTTTCTATTCATAAAAGTGTCATAAATTACCTTGACTTATGTCCTCTGACATTTAATATTGTGTGGCTCCAACTCCATGGGCTGGTATAAATCTGTTGGAAGGATCAATCTTAAGTTGGGGAACAATATTAAGTTGACGGAAGCCTAAGGCCAAGTCAGACTTGGTGAGCAAAAATATGAAATGAGAGCCAAATGTATATCTGAGGCCAGTGCTTATTGCTATACCTCATAGAAGAGAAGAGAGAAAGAAAGTAGACTACTTAACTATGATGTCCAAGCTAGAACAACCAAGAGCTAGGCTACATCATGACAAACTAGACAAAATGAGTAGAGACAATTGATTCAGTGCTATTAAGTGGCGGTCTACTTTAACGTAGTGCCTAAAGTGTGGGATAGAGAAAGACAGGCAAGCAAAGTACCTTTAAAAATTATGTCAGAATTGTATCGAAATGAAGTATATATACATAACATATACTTTTTTATCTTGTGTATAGAATCTCTCATAATGTTAATGCATAGTAGGATATTGGATATTATATATTATGTGTGTATTGAGAGCAATACCTCTAAGATGGCAGAGTAGGAGATAACACCCCTCATCTCTCCACAAAAATTTAAATATACAAAGCTACTCACAAGCCAAAATAGCCCAGATAGGGATTAGCAGCCAATTAAAGAATCTATAGCAATATAGTAGAGCAAGAAAACCAGACAGCATCTGTGTAGAAAGGATTGCTAGTGAGATTGATATACCTGAGATGCCAGGAGATAGCTAGGAGCAAGGAAAAAAGGCAGAGGCTATTGGTATGAGCCAGATGTTGGGAATAACTGTGGACCCCAGTAGTCTGCTCTTCAGAGAACAACAGCATCTCTTGCCACTGAGGTCACCAATGACCATTGGTTGTTGGTTTCTCTGAGGAAACCCACAGAGAAAGACTCGGCTGCACACCCAGCCCCACCTGCAAGAAGTGGCCATTGTCGAGTAGCTTTGGGAAGGGAGCAGCCATGTCTCCCAACCTCTCACATGCCCTGACCCTATATCTGCAACCACTCCATGAGTACCTACACTCAGACTCAGGCTCTGTGTCTGTGTTGGGCCTACCATGTTGCAGACATTGGAACTATCACCATGGAAAACTAGTTTGTACTTTGGGCCCCAAGCCAAGCCCTCATTGTGGATACTCAGGTTTTGGGCACTGGCATAGTTACCATAGAAATCTAGACTTCACCCCAATCCAGCAGCTGCTGTAAATTTGTGCATACTGTGTTCCCATCAGTGGCTCCCCAGCCACTTTGCAAGCATCCATGCCTCACATTCTGTTGCTAATGTGGAAGCAAGAGAGTCTGCATCTTGGGCAGCAGTGTCATTATTGCCCCAGATTCCAGAGCCATAGTCCCCTCATGCATGCTTATGCTTCAGGTGTTAGCGCCATAGCTGCTCCACAGGTGCTACTCATCAGATATTGGTGCGATCAACACTGAAAGTGAACCTAAAAGACAGATCCAATGCCAAGAGGGATTCTCTTAGCCAAAACTTTCCTCTTGGGAGACAAAGAGATGAGGGGGACCTTAGTAGCCATCACCACCAAAGACCCCCAACAACCCTCAGGACCATTATGGACATCTACAGCTTTGGCTGTTGAGGACCTCTGCATTATTTGTTAACACTGACCTCAGCTGACTGAACTGCATGCAGACTCTATAGCTAGCACCCTCACTGATGCTGGAACTGCTGGACCACACACAGGAAGAACCCTCACACTCCTCCTTCTCATAGGAAAAGATATTTCTACAATGAAACTAACCCATAAATTCTGCAAGAAGTGACTGTTCCATCAAATATGCAGACATCAATATAATACAATAAGAAGCATATAAAAAAACAATTAGATACACCCAAAAGAACATAATAATCTTCTGGTAGCTGATCCCAAAGAAAATGAGATATATAAATGATCTGACAAAGAATTTAAAATACTTGTTTTAGGAAAGCTCATTGAGCTTTAATAAAATACAGAGAAAAAATTCAATGAAATCAGGAAAATGAACAACCAATAGTAGAACTCTGACAAGAAAAGTTGAAATTATTTAAGAAATCAAACAGAAATTTTGGAGCTGAAGGATATAATAAATGTAAAATGCAATACAGAGCATGGACAGCAGAATTTTTCAACCAGAAGAAAGAATCTATGAAGACAGTTTATATAAAAATATGCAATCGGAGAAAAAGAAAAAAATGAAAATGAATAAAGATTTTGGGATTTATGGGACAGCATCAAAAGAGCAAACATTCAATTTATAGGAGTTAAAAAGGGGAGGGGAGAGACCAATGGCAGAAAGCTTAGAGATAACATCAATATACTTTCCAAATACGAGGAAAGATATAAAATATCCCGGCACAGGAAAGTCAAGTCTCCAATCAGATAAAATCCAAATAAGACGACACCAAGACATATTATATTCAAACTGTCAAAAATCAAAAACATAAGATTGTGAAAGCAGCAAGAGAAAGAAGCAAATGACAGATAAGAGAGTTTCAATAAGGCTAGCAGCAGATTTATCAGCAGAAATTCTACAGTCCAGGAAATAAAAGGATGGTACAGTCGTCGCTCAGTATCCATGTGGGGTTGGTTCAAGGCCCTCCCATGGATACCAAAATCCATAGATGCTCAAGTACCAATATAAACTGGCATAGTATTTGCACATAACCTATGCATATAACCTATGCATATACTACTGTATACTTTAAATAATCTCTGGATTATTTATAACAACTAATACAATGTAAATACTGTCTAAATAGATATTACACTGTACTGTTTAGTAACAATGACAAGAAAAACATTTGTAGGTTTTCAGTACAGATGCAGTTTTGCAGGGGAATGTTTTTGATCTGTGGTTGGTTGAATGCACAGATGGGGAACTCACAGATATGGAGGGCTGACTGTATGTTCAAAGTTCTGAAGGAAAAAAAAATCGTACCAATGAAGAACACTATACTGAGCAAAGCTATTTTTCAGATTTGAAGGAGAGTTAAAGACTGTTCCAGACATGCACAGTCTGATAGAGTTCTTCACTACTAGACCTCTCTTATGAGAAATGCTAAATGGAGTTCTTCAAGCTAAAATTAAAATGTGAATTATTAACATGAAAACATATGAAAGTATTAAACTACCTGAAAAAGAAAGTACACGGTCAAATTTAAAATACTCTAAAACTGTAAAGGTGTGTGTAAATAATTTATATCTCCAGTATAGTATTAAGATTAAAAGATAAAACTATTAAAAATCATAAGTACCATAATTTGTTAAAGGATATACAATATAAAAATATATGAGTTGTGAATCAAGAACTTAAAATGGGGAGTGGGGTGGAGTAAAATGTAGAGTTGTTTTATGTGATCAAAGTTAAGTTGTCATCAGATTAAAATAGCCTGTTATAACTATAAATTCTTTTAGGTAATCCTCATAGTATCCACAAAGCATAAACCTGTAATAAGTACACAAAACATAAAAAGTAAGAAATCAAAGCATATCACTGGACAAAATCATCTATTCAGAAAGGAAGATAGCCAGAGAAGAAAAAAGGAATGAAGGATCTACAAAGCAACTAGAAAACAATTAACAAAATGGCAATAGTAAATCCTTAGCTACCAATATTTACTTGGCATATAAGTGGATTGTATTCTCCATCAGAAAACATACAGTAATTGAAAGGATAATGAAACAAGGCTCAACTATATGCTTTCTACAAGAGACTCAATTCAGCTTTGAGGACACATAGATTGAAAGTGAAAAGATGGAAAAAAGTTATTGTATGCTAATGGAAAATAGCTATCGTGTGCTAATGGAAAATAGAAAAGAACAGAATAAACTATATTGATATCAGATAAAATAGACTAAGTCAAAAACTGTATAACAAAAGCAGGAAAGTCATTATATAACAATGAAGGGATTAATTTATCAGAAAGATATAACATATAACAATGAAGGGATTAATTTATCAAAAAGATATAACAACTGTAAGGGATTAATTTATCAAAAAGATATACCCAACATCAGAATACCTGAATATATGAAGCAAATACTAATATATCTGAAGAAAGAGATAGACAATAATACAATAGTAGTAGAGGAACTCAGTAACACACTTTTAACAATATACAGATCATCCAGAATGAAAATAAATAAGGAAACATTGAAGGTGAACTACACGTTAGACCAAGTTGACCTAACAGACATATTATAGAACATTCCATCCAACAGCAGCAGAATACATACACTTTTCAAGTGCTCATGAAAAATTCTCCAGGATAGATTATATGTTACACCCCAAAACAAGTCTTAACAAATTTAAGAAGATTGAAATTGTATCAATTATCTTCTCCAACTATAATTTTATGAAAATACAAATAGGAATTTCATAATACAAATATGTAAAAATAAAGCAATAAGCCCCTAAATGATCAATGAATCAAAGAAAAAATTAGAAGAGAAATTAAAACATATTTTGAGACAAATCAATATGGGAATACAACATACCAAAACTTGTTAGGATACAGCAAAATCAGTTTATAAAAGATATGTTTATAGCAATGCCTACATCAAAAAAGAAAGATTTGAAACAATCAAAAATTACACCTCAAGGAAGTAGAGAAAGCAAACTAAGCTCAAAGTTAGTAGAAGGAAGGAAGTAATAAAAATCAGAACATAAATAAATTAAGTAGAAAATGGAAAAACAATAGAAAAGATAAATGAAACTAAGAGTTGGTTTCTGTAAAGATAAAATCAACAAAGCTTTAGCTAGATTAAGTAAAAAAGAGGAGACTCAGAAGGAGGAAACATTAAAACTGATAACAGAAATACAAAGTATCCCAAGACAATACTATGAACAATTATACACAAACACACTGAATAACGTAGAATAGATAAATTCCTTGAATGTACAGCCTACCAAAACTGAATAAGTAAACAACATGAACAGAAAAATAATGCGTAAGGAGATTGAATCAGGAATAAAAAGTCTCCCAACCATGAAAAGCCCAAGACTTTATAGCTTCACTGTGAAATTTTGCCAAATATTCAAAGAATTAATACCAATTTTTCTCAAACTCTTCCAAAAAACTGAAGAGGAAGAAAAATGATGAAACTCATTTACCAAGGCCAGCATTACCCTAATACCAAAGCCCGATAAGGACACTATAAGAAATTACAAGCTCATATCTCTGATGAATGTAGGTGCAAAAATTCTCAACAGAATACTAGTAAACCAAATTTAATAGCACATTAAAAAGATTATTCGTCATGATTATCACTGGGATGTGCAGATGGTTCAACATATCCAAGTCAATAAGTGTGATGCACCACACTAATGGAATGAAGAACATAAAACATATCATTATCTCAACAGATGCTGAAAGGGGATATGACAAAATTTAACATCCTTTCATTATAAAAACTCTCAACAAACTAGGTAGAGAAGAAGCATGTCTCAAAGGCTATGTATGACAGCCCATAGCTAACATCATACTGAACGGTGAAAATTTAACAGGTTTTCACCTAAGATTAGAAACAGAGCAAAGATGCCAACTCCCATCAATTCTGTTCCACATAGTACTAGATGCCCTAGAAAGAGCAGTTAGGCAAGGGAATGAAATAAGGCATCCAAATTGTAAAGGAAGAAGTGCAGTTGTCACTGTTTGCAGACAACATGATCTTATTTATAGAAAATCCTAAAAACTCCACTGGAAATCTGTCAGAACTATAAACAAATTTAGCAATATTGCAGGATACAAAATCAACACACAAAAATGAGTAGTGATTCTATATACTAACAATAAACTATATAATTTTTTAAAATCTCATTTACAATAGCTATATAAATATAAAATACTTAGGAATGAGTTTAACCAAGGAGAAGAAAAATTTGTTCACTGAAAATTATAAAACATTGATGACAGAGATTGAAGAAAATGCAAATCTCATGTTAGTGGATTGGGAGAGTTAATGTTTAAATTTTCATATTACCCAAGGTGATCTACAGATTCAATATAATCCCTAGAAAAATTTCAATAATACTTTTTCACAGAAATATAAAGAAATTCTAAATTTTGTATAAAACAACAAAAGATCCAAAATGGCCAAAGCTCTTTGAGAAATCTCCAGACTGCTTTCCACAGTGACTGAACTAATTTACATTTCCACCAACAATATATAAACATTCCCTTTTTTTCCACAGCCTTGCCAACATCTGTTATTTTTGACTTTTTAATAGTAGCCCTACTGATTGGTTTGAGGCATTATCTAATTGGGGTTTTGATGTGCATTTCTCTAATGATTAGTGATTTGGGGTTTTTTTCATGTTTGTTGGCCACTCGAATATGTCTTCCTTTGAGAATTGTCTGTTCATGTCTATTGCCCGATTTTTAATGGGTTATTTTATTTTATGTTTGTTTGTTGAATTGTTTAAGTTCCTTAAAGATTCTGGATATGAGACCTTTGTAGTGTATTATTTGTGAATATTTTCTCCCATTCTGTAGATTGTTTATTTACTTTGTTATTTACTATCAAGTTTCTTTTGCTGTGCGGAAGCACTTTAGTTTAATTATGTCCTATTTGTGATTTTTTTGTTTCTTTGCAATTTTTAGGACTTAGTCATAAATTCTTTCTTAAAGCCATGTTCACAATTATATTTCCTAGGTTTTATTCTAAGATTTTTATAGTTTGATGTCTTACATTTAAATCTTTAGTCTATCTTGAGTTAATTTTTTCATATGGTAAAATGTAAGGGTACAGTTTCATTCTGGCTAGTCAGTTATCCCAGCACCATTTTTTTCCCTTCAATTTTTATTTTAAGTTCCAGGGTACATGTGCAGACTGTTTGTTACATAGATAAATGTATGCTATAGTGGTTTGCCACACAGATCAACCTATCACCTAGGTATTAAGCCCAGCATGCATTAGCTATTTTTCCTGAGGCTCTCCTTCCCCGAGTTCCCCTAAGAAGTCCCAGTGTGTGTTGTCCCCCATTCTCTGTGTTCGTGTGTTCTCATTGTTCAGCTGCCACTTATAAGTGAGAACACGTGGTATTTGGTTTTGTTTCTGTGTTAGTTTGCTGAGGATAATGGCTTCCAGCTCCATCTGTGTCCCTGCAAAGGACATGATCTCGTTCCTTCTTATGGCTGCATAGAATTCCATGGTGTATATGTGCCACATTTTCTTTATCCAGTCTACCGTTGATGGGCATTTGGATTAATCCATGTCTTTGCTATTGTGAATAGTACTGCAACGAACATATGTGTGCATGTATCTTTATAATAGAATGATTTATATTTCTTTTGGTATATACCCAGTAATAAGATTGCTGGGTCAAATGTTATTTCTGCTTCTAGATCTTTGAGGAATCACTACACTGTCTTCCACAATGGTTGAATTAGTGTACATTCCCACCAACAGTGAAAAACCGTTGCTAATTAATTTATATTCCCACCAACAGTGTAAAACCGTTCCTTTTTTTCCACAACCCCCAGCATCTGTTATTTCTTGATTTTGTAATAATTGCCATTCTGACTGGTGTGAGATGGTATCTCATTGTGGTTTTGATTTGCATTTCTCTAATAATCAGTGATGTTAAGCATTTTTTCATGTCTGTTGGCCACATAAATATCTTCTTTTGAGAAGTGACTGTTCATGTTCTTTGCTCACCTTTTTAATGAGGTTGGTTTTTTTTCTTTGTAAATTTGTTTGAGTTCCTTGTAGACTTTGGGTATTAGACCTTTGTCAGATGGATAGATTGCAAAAATATTCTGCCATTCTGTAGGTTGTCTGTTCGCTCTGATGATACTTTGTTTTGCTGTGTAGAAGCTCTATAGTTTAATCAGATCCAATTTGTCAATTTTTGCTTTTGTTGCAATTGTAAAAATTGACAAATTGGATTTCATGATGAAATCTTTGCCTGTGCCTATGTCCTAAATGGTATTGCCTAGATTTTCTATTAGGGTTTTTATAGTTTTGGGTTTTACATTTAAGTCTCTAATCCATCTTGAGTCAATTTTTGTATAAGGTTTAAGGAAGGGGTCCAATTTCAATTTTCTGCATATGGCTAGCCAGTTTTCCTAGCACCATTTATTAAATAGGGAATTCTTTCCCCATTGTTTGTTTTTGTCAGGTTTGACGAAGATCAGGTGGTTGTAAGGAGTGTGGTCTTATTTGTGAGTTCTCTATTTTGTTCCATTGGTCTATGGGTCTCTTTCTGTACCTGTACCATGCTGTTTTGGTTACTGTAGCCTTGCAGTATAGTTTGAAGTCAGGTAGTGTGATGCCTCTGGCTTTTTTTATTTTCATAGGATTGTCTTAGCTCCTTTTTTGTTTTGTATCAGTTTAGAAATACTTTTTTTTTTAATTCTGTGAAGAATGTCAATGTTTGTTTAATGGAAATAGCATTGAACCTGTAAATTACTTTGGGCAGTATGGCCATTTTCATGATATTGATTCTTCCAATCCATGAGCATGGAATGTATTTTCATTTGTTTGTGTCTTCTCTTATTTCCTTGAACAGTGGTTTGTAGTTCTAATTGAAGAGGTCATTCACTTCCCTTATTAGCTGTATTCCTAGGTATTTTATTCTCTTTGCAGCAATTGTGAATGGGAGTTCATTCATGGTTTGGCTCTTTGCTTGTCTGTTGTTGATGTATAGGGATGCTTGTGATTTTTGCACATTGATTTTGTATGCTGAGACTTTACTGAAGTTGCTTATCAGCTTAAGAAGCTTTTGGGCTGAGACAACAGGATTTTCTAGATATAAGATCATGTCGTCTGCATAAATAACTTGACTTTTTCCTCTTCCTATTTGGATACTTTTTTTTTTTTTTTTTTACAGTGAGATAATTTTTCTTTTTTCTTTTTTCTTTTTTTACCCTTTTTTATTTTTTTATCATTATACTTTAAGTTCTAGGGTACATGTGCACAACGTGCAGGTTTGTCACTTATGTATACATGTGCCATGTTGGTGTGCTGCACCCATTAACTCGTCATTTACATTAGGTATATCTCCTAATGCTATCTCTCCCCCCTCCCCCCACCCCACAGCAGGCCCCAGTGTGTGATTTCCTCCTTCCTGTGTCCATGTGTTCTCATTGTTCAATTCCCACCTATGAGTGAGAACATGTGATGTTTGGTTTTTTGTCCTTGCAATAGTGTGCTGAGAATGATGGTTTCCAGCTTCATCCATGTCCCTACAAAGGATATGAACTCATCATTTTTTATGGCTGCATAGTATTCCATGGTGTATATATGCCATTTTCTTAATGCAGTCTATCATTGTTGGACATTTGGGTTGGTTCCAAGTCTTTGCTATTGTGAATAGTGTCTCAATAAACGTATGTGTGCATGTGTCTTCATAGCAGCATGATTTATAATCCTTTGGGTATATACCCAGTAATGGGATGGCTGGGTCAAATGGTATTTCTAGTTCTAGATCCCTGAGGAATTGGCACACTGTCTTCCACAATATTTGAACCAGTTTACAGTCCCACCAACAGTGTAAAAGTGTTCCTATTTCTCCACATCCTCTCTAGCACCTGTTGTTTCCTGACTTTTTAATGATGGCCATTCTAACTGGAATGAGATGGTATCTCATTGTGGTTTTGATATGCATTTCTCTGATAGCCAGTGATGATGAGCATTTTTTCATGTGTCTGTTGGCTGCATAAATGTCTTCTTTTGAGAAGTGTCTGTTCGTATCCTTGGCCCACTTGTTGATGGGGTTGTTTGTTTTTTTCTTGTAAATTTGTTTGAGTTCATTGTAGATTCTGGATATTAGCCCTTTGTCAGATGAGTAGATTGCAAAAATTTTCTCCCATTCTGTAGGTTGCCTGTTCACTCTGATGGTAGTTTCTTTTGCTGTGCATAAGCTCTTTAGTTTAATTAGATCCCATATGTGAATTTTGGTTTTTGTTGCTATTGCTTTTGGTGTTTTAGACATGAAGTCCTTGCACATGCCTATGTCCTGAATGGTATTGCTTAGGTTTTCTTCTAGGGTTTTTATGGTTTGAGGTCTAACATTTAAGTCTTTAATGCATCTTAAGTTAAATTTTGTATAAGGTGTAAGGAAGGGATCCAGTTTCAGCTTTCTACATATGGCTAGCCAGCACCATTTGTTAAATAGGGAATCCTTTCCTCATTGCCTGTTTTTGTCAGGTTTGTCAAAGATCAGATAATTGTAAATGTGTGGCATTATTTCTGAGGGCTCTGTTCTGTTCCATTGGTCTATATCTCTGTTTTGATACCAGTACCATGCTGTTTTCGTTACTGTAGCCTTGTAGTATAGTTTGAAGTCAGGTAGCGTGATGCCTCCAGCTTTGTTCTTTTGGTTTAGGATTGACTTGGCAATGTGGGCTCTTTTTTGGTTCCATATGAACTTTAAAGTAGTTTTTTGCAGTTCTGTGAAGAAAGTCATTGGTAGCTTGATGGGGATGGCATTGAATCTATAAATTATCTTGGGCAGTATGGCCATTTTCACGATATTGATTCTTCCTATCCATGAGCATGGAATGTTCTTCCATTTGTGTCCTCTTTTATTTCGTTGAGCAGTGGTTTGTAGTTCTCCTTGAAGAGGTCCTTTACATCCCTTGTGTGTTGGATTCCTAGGTATTTTATTCTCTTTGAAGCAATTGTGAATGGGAGTTCACTCATGATTTGGCTCTCTGTTTGTCTGTTATTGGTGTATAAGAATGCTTGTGATTTTTGCACATTGATTTTGTATCCTGAGACTTTGCTGAAATTGCTTATCAGCTTAAGGAGATTTTGGGCTGAGACGATGAGGTTTTCTAAATATACAATCATGTCATCTGCAAACAGGGACAATTTGACTTCCTCTTTTCCTAATTGAATACCCTTTATTTCCTTCTCCTGCCTGATTGCTCTGGCTAGAACTTCCAACACTATGTTGAATAGGAGTGGTGAGAGAGGGCATCCCTGTCTTGTGCCAGTTTTCAAAGGGAATGCTTCCAGTTTGTGCCCATTCAGTATGATATTGGCTCTGGGTTTGTCATGGATAGCTGTTATTGTTTTGAGATACATCCCATCAATACCTAACTTATTGAGAGTTTTTATCATGAAGAGTTGTTGAATTTTGTCAAAGGCCTTTTCTGCATCTATTGAGATAATCATGTGGTTTTTGTTATTGGCTCTGTTTATATGCTGGTTTACATTTATTGATTTGCGTATGTTGAACTGGCCTTGCATCCCAGGGATGAAGCCCACTTGATCATGGTGGATAAGCTTTTTGATGTGCTGCTGGATTCAGTTTGCCAGTATTTTACTGAGGATTTTTGCGTCAATGTTCATCAGGATATGCCTGATACCCTGATATTGGTCTAAAATTCTCTTTTTTTGTTGTTTTGTTGTTTCTCTGCCAGGATTTTGTATCAGAATGATGCTGGCCTCATAAAATGAGTTAGATAGGATTCCCTCTTTTTCCATTGATTGGAATAGTTTCAGAAGGAATGGTACCAGCTCCTCCTTGTACCTCTGGTAGAATTCGGCTGTGAATCCTTCTGGTCTTGGACTTTTTTTGTTGATAAGCTATTATTGCCTCAATTTCAGAGCCTGTTATTGGTCTATTCAGAGATTCAACTTCTTCCTGGTTTAGTCTTGGGAGAGTGTATGTGTCGAGGAATTTATCCATTTCTTCTAGATTTTCTAGTTTATTTGCGTAGAGATGTTTATAGTATTCTCTGATGGTAGTTTGTACTTCTGTGGGATCAGTGGTGATATCCCCTTTATCATTTTTTATTGCATCTATTTGATTCTTCTCTCTTTTCTTGTTTATTCGTCTTGCTAGTGGTCTACCAATTTTGTTGATCTTTTAAAAAAACCAGCTCCTGGATTCATTGATTTTTTGAAGGGTTTTTTGTTTCTCTATCTCCTCCAGTTCTGCTCTGATCTTAGTTATTTCTTGCCTTCTGCTAGCTTTTGAATGTATTTGCTCTTGCTTCTCTAGTTCTTTTAATTGTGATGTTAGGGTGTCAATTTTAGATCTTTCCTGCTTTCTCTTGTGGGCATTCAGTGCTATAAATTTCCCTCTACACATTGCTTTAAATGTGACCCAGAGATTCTGGTATGTTGTGTCTTTGTTCTTGTTGGTTTCAAAGAACATCTTTATTTCTGCCTTCATTTCATTATGTACCCAGTAGTCATTCAGGAGCAGGTTGTTCAGTTTCCATGTAGTTGAGTGGTTTTGAGTGAGTTTCTTAATCCTGAGTTCTAGTTTGATTGCACTGTCGTCTGAGAGACAGTTTGTTATAATTTCTGTTCTTTTACATTTGCTGAGGAGTGCTTTACTTCCAACTACATGGTCAATTGTGGAGTAAGTGTGGTGTGGTGTTGAGAAGAATATATATTCTGTTGATTTGGGGTGGAGAGTTCTGTACATTTCTATTAGGTCCACTTGGTGCAGAGCTGAAATCAATTGCAGGATATCCTTGTTAACTTTCTGTCTCATTGATCTGTCCAGTGTTGACAGTGGGGTTTTAAAGTCTCCCATTATTATTGTATGGGAATCTAAGTCTGTTTGTAGGCCTCTAAGGACTTGCTTTATGAATCTGGGTGCTCCTGTATTGGGTGCATATATATTTAAGATAGTTAGCTCTTCTTGTTGAATTGATCCCTTTACCATTATGTAATGGCCTTTTTTGTCTCTTTTGATCTTTGTTGGTTTAAAGTCTATTTTATCCAAGACTAGGATTGCAACCCCTGCCTTTTTTTGTTTTCCATTTGCTTGGCAGATCTTCCTCCATCCCTTTATTTTGAGCCTATGTGTGTCACTGCACATGAGATGGGTCTCCTGAATACAGCACACTGATGGGTCTTGACTCTTTATCCAATTTACCAGTCTATGTCTTTCAATTGGAGCATTTAGCCCATTTACATTTAAGGTTAATATTGTTATGTGTGAATTTGATCCTGTCATTATGATGTTAGCTGGTTATTTTGCTCATTAGTTGATGCAGTTTCTTCCTAGCATCGATGGTCTTTACAATTTGGCATGTTTTTGCAGTGGCTGGTACCAGTTTTTCCTTTCCATGTTTAGTGCTTCTTTCAGGAGCTCTTGTAGGGCAGGCCTGGTGGTGACAAAATCTCTCAGCATTTGCTTGTCTGTAAATTATTTTATTTCTCCTTCACTTATGAAGCTTAGTTTGACTAGATATGAAATTCTGGGTTGAAAATTCTTTTCTTTAAGAATGTTGAATATTGGCCCGCACTCTCTTCTGGCTTGTAGAATTTCTGCCAAGAGATCCGCTTTTAGTCTGATGGGCTTCCCTTTGTGGGTAACCGACCTTTCTCTCTGGCTGCCCTTAATAATTTTTCCTTCATTTCAACTTTGGTGAGTCTGACAATTATGTCTTGGAGTTGCTCTTTTCAAGGAGTATCTTTGTGGCATTCTCTGTATTTCCTGAATCAGAATGTTGGCCTGCCTTGCTAGGTTGGGGAAGCTTTCCTGGATAATATCCTGCAGAGTGTTTTCCAACTTGGTTCCATTCTCCCCATCACTTTCAGGTACACCAGTCTGACATAGATTTGGTCTTTTCACATAGTCTGATATTTCTTGGAGGTTTTTTCATTTCTTTTATTCTTTTTTCTCTAAATTTCTTTTCTTGCTTAATTTCATTTGTTTGATCTTCTGTCACTGACACCCTTTCTTCCACTTGATCACATCGGCTACTGAGGCTTGTGCATTCGTCATGTAGTTTTCGTGCCATGGTTTTCAGCTCCATCAAGTCCTTTAGGGACTTCTCTGCATTGGTTATTCTAGTTAGCCATTCGTCTAATCTTTTTCCAAGGTTTTTAACTTCTTTACCATGGGTTCGAACTTCCTCCTTTAGCTTGGAGAAGTTTGATCGTCTGTAGCCTTCTTCTCTCAACTCATCAAAGTCATTCTCCATCCAGCTTTGTTCCATTGCTGGTGAGGAGCTGCATTCCTTTGGAGGAGGAGAGGTGCTCTGATTTTTAGAATTTTCAGTTTTTCTGCTCTGTTTTTTCCCCATCTTTGTGGTTTTATCTACCTTTGGTCTTTGATGATGGTGACATACAGATGGGGTTTTGGTGTGGATGTCCTTTATGTTTGTTAGTTTTCCTTCTAACAGTCAGGACCCTCAGCTGCAGGTGTCTTGGAGTTTGCTGGAGGTCCACTCCAGACCCTGTTTGCCTGGGTATCAGCAGCAGATGCTGCAGAACAGTGAATATTGGTGAACAGCAAATGTTGCTGCCTGATCGCTCCTCTGGAAATTTCATCTCAGAGGGGTACCCGGCCATGGGAAGTGTCAGTCTGCCCCTCCTGGGGGGTGCCTCCCAGTTAGGCTACTCAGGGGTCAGGGACCCACTTGAGGAGGCAGTCTGTCCATTCTCAGATCTCCATCTGTGTGTTGGGAGAAACAGTATTCTCTTCCAAGCTGTCAGACAGGGACATGTAAGTCTGCAGAGGTTTCTGCTGCCTTTTGTTCAGCTATGCCCTGCCCTCAGAGGTGAAGTCTACAGAGGCAGGCAGGCCTCCTTGAGCTGTGTTGGGCTCCACCTGGTTCAAGCTTCCAGGCTGCTTTGTTTACCTACTCAAGCCTCAGCAATGGCAGGCACCCCTCCCCCAGCCTCGCTGCCGTGTTGCAGTTCGATCTCAGACTGCTGTGCTAGCAATGAGTGAGGCTCCTTGGGTGTAGGACCCTCTGAGCCAGATGTGGGATATAATCTCCTGGTGTGCCATTTGCTAAGACCATCAGAAAAGCGCAGTATTAGGATGGGAGTGACCCGATTTTCCAGGTGCCATTTGTCCACCCTTCCCGTGGCTAGGAAAGGGAATTCCCTGACCCCTTGCACTTCCCGAGTGAGGTGATGCCTCACCTTGCTTCGGCTCATGCTCTGTGTGCTTCACCCACTGTCCTGCACCCACTGTCCAACAATCCCCAGTGAGATGGACCCAGTACCTTAGCTGGAAATGCAGAAACCACCCGTCTTCTGCGTCGCTCATGCTGGGAGCTGTAGACTGGATTTGTTCCTATTTGGCCCACTTATTTGATTACCTTTATTTCACCTGATTGTGCTGGCCAGAGCTTCCAATACTCTGTTGTATGGGAGTGGTGAAAGAGGGCATCCTTTTCTTGTGCTGATTTTCAAGGGGATTGCTTCCAGCCTGCCCATTCGGTATGATATTTTCTATGAGTTTGTCATTTATGGCTGTTATTATTTTGAGGTATGTTCCTTCAACACTTAGTTTACTGAGAGTTTTTAACATGAAGGGATGTTGAATTTTATTGAAGGCCTTTTTGCTTCTATTGAGATAATCATGTGTTTGTCTTTAGTTCTGTTTTGTGATGAATTATATCTATTGATTTGCGTATGTTGAACTAACTTTGCTTCACAGAGATGAAGCCAACTTGATCATGGTGGATAAGTTTTTTGATGTGCTGCTGGATTTGGTTTACCTGTATTTTGTTGAGGATTTTTGCATTGGTGATCATCATGGATATGGGCCTGAAGTTTTGTTTGTTTGCCTTTCTGTTTGTTTTGTGTCTCTTGCAGGTTTTGGTTTCAGGATGATGCTGTTGTCATAAAATGAGTTAGGGAGGAGTCCCCCCTTTTCAGTTGTTTAGAATAGTTTCAGAAGAAGTGATACCAGCTTCGCGTCGTACCTCTGGTAAAATTCAGCTGTAAATCCATGTGGTCCTTGGTTAGTTTTGGTTGGTAGGCTATGTATTACTGCCTCAATTTCAGAACATGTTATTGGTCTATTCACGGCTTCAACTTCTTCATGGTTCAGTCTTAGGAGGGCGTATGTGTCCAGGAATGTATCAGTTTATTCTAGATTTTTTAGTTTATGTGCATAGAGGTGTTTACAGTATTCTCTGATGGTTGTTCGCATTTCTGTGTGGTCAGTGGTGATATCCCCTTTATCATTTCTGATTGTGTTTATTTGAATCTTCTATCTTTTTTCTTTGTTGGTCTAGCTGTTGGTCTATTTCATTAATTCTCTCAAAAAACCAGCTACTAAATGAATTATCCTTTTGAAAGGTTTTTTGTGTCTCCATATCTTTCAGTTTCACTCTGATCTTGGTTGTTTATCTTCTGCTAGCTTTGGGGTTTGATCTTGGTTCTCTAGTGCTTTTAGTCATGACGTTAGGTTTTTAGTTTGAGATCTTTATAGTTTTTTGATGTGGACATTTAGTGCTATCAATTTCCCTCTTAACACTGCTTTAGCTGCATCCCAGAGATTCCAGTCTCTTGGTTCTTATTAGTTTTAAAGAACTTCTCAATTTCTGCCTTAATTTTATTATTTACCAGAGTGTCATTCAGGAGCAGGTTGTTCAATTTCCATGTACGTTTACTGGTTTTGAGTGAGTTTCTTATTCTTGAGTTCTAATTTGATTGTGTGTGGCCTGAGAGACTGTTATAATTTCAATTCTTTTGCATTTACTGAGGAGTATTTTACTTCCAATTTTGTGATCAGTTTTAGAGTAAGTGCCATGTGGTGATGAGAAGACTGTATAGTCTGTTGTTTTTGGGTGAAGAGTTCTGTAGATATCAATCAGGTCCACTTGATCCAGAGCTGAGTTCAGGTCCTGAATAGCTTTGTTAATTTTCTGTCTCAATAATCTGTCTAATATTGACAGTGAAGTGTTAAAGCCTATCATTATTATTGTGTGGGAGTCTAAGTCTCTTTGAAGGTCTCTAAGAACTTGCTTTACTAGTCTGTGTGCTCCTGTAATGGGTGCATATGTATTTAGGATAGTTAGCTCTTCTTGTTGAATTGAACCCTTTACCGTTATGTAATACCCTTGTCTTTTTTGATGTCTGTTGGTTTAAAGTCTGTTTTTTCAGAAAGTTTGATTGCAATCTGTGCTTTTTCTGTTTTCCATTTGCTTGGTAAAATTTCCTCTGTCCTTTTTTTTGACCTATGTGTGTCTTTTCACGTGAGATGGGTCTCTTGAATATAGTACACCAATGGGTCTTGACTCTTTATCCAGCTTGCCATTCTGTGTCTTTTTTTTTTTTTTTTTTTGAAGATGAAGTCTCGCTCTGTCACCCAAGCTGGCACGATCTTGGCTCACTGCAACCTCCACCTCCCAGGTTCAAGTGATTCTCCTGCCTCAGACCCCTGAGTAGCTGGGATTACAGGTGCCTGCCACCAGGCCTGGCTAATTTTTGTATTTTTAGTAGAGACAGGGTTTTACCATGTTGGTCAGGCTGGTCTTGAACTCCTGACCTCATGATCCACCTGCCTCAGCCTTCCAAAGTGCTGGGATTACAGGCATGAGCCAGCGCCTGGCTCTGTGTCTTTTAATTGAAGCATTTAGCCCGTTGACATTTAAGGTTAATATTGTTATGTGTGAATTTGATCCTGTCATCATGATGCCAGCTGGCTATTTTGCAGAATTGTTTATGGAGTTGCTTCATGGTGTCACTAGTCTCTGTACTTCAGTGTGTTTTTGTAGTGGATGGTAATGATTTTTCCTTTCCATATTTAGTCCTTCCTTCAGGAGCTCTTGCAAGGCAGGCCTGGTGGTGACAAATTCCTTCAGCATTTGCTTGCTTGAAAAGGAACTTACTTCTCTTTCAATTATGGAAGCTTAGTTTGGCCAGATATGAAATTCTGGGCTGGAAATTCTTTTCCTTAAAAATGGTGAATATTAGTCCCCAGTCTCTTCTGACTTGCTGGGATTCCACTGAGAGTTCCACTATTAGTCTAATGGGCTTCCCTTTGCAGGCGACCTGACCTTTCTCTCTTGTTTTTCTTAACATTTTTTCTTTCATGTCTATCTTGAGGAATCTGATGATTATGTGTCTTAGGGTTGATCTTTTCATGGAGCATCTTACTGGAGTTTTCTGCATTTCCTGAATTTGAATGTGCCTATTTTGCTAGGTTGGGGAAGTTCTCTGGGATAATGTTCTGGAGTATGTTTTTCAACTTGGTTTTGTTCTTTCTGTCTCTTTCAGGTACTACAATAAGTCATAGGTTCAGTCTTTTTATATAATTCCATATTTCTCAGAGGTTTTTTTTCCTTTTCATTTTTTTTCTTTAGTCTTGTCTGCCTTTCTTATTTCAGCAAGACAGTCTTAAAGCTCTGAGATTCTTTCCTCCACTTGGTCTATTCTGCTATTGATACTTGTGATTGCATTGTGAATTTCTTGTGTTGTGTTTTTTAGATTTATCAGGTCATTTATGTTCCTCTCTAAACCGGTTATTCTGATTGTCAGCTCCTGTAATGTTTTTATCATGGTTGTTAGATTCTTTGCATTGGGTTAGAGCATGCTCCTTTAGTTCAGCAAAGTTCATTATTACCCACCTTCTGAAGCCTACTTCTGTCAATTCATCCATTTAAGCCTCCGCTCAGTTCTGTGCCCTTGGTGGAGAGGTGTTGCAGTCATTTGGAGGAGAAGAGGCACTCTGGCTTTTTGAATGTTCAGTGTTTTGCATTGATTTTTTTCTTATCTTTGTGGGCTTATCTACCTTTGATCTTTGAGGATGTTAACCTTTGAATGGAATTTTTGTGGGGTCTTTTATTGGTGATGTTGTTGTTGCTTTCTGTTTGTTTTTAACAGTCAGGCCCTTCTTTCATAGGGTTGCTGTGGTTTGCTGGGGTTTCACTCCAGATCTTATTCACCTGGGTCCCTCCTGCACCTGGAGGTATCACAAGTGGAGGTGGCAAAACAACAAAGATGACAGCCTGCTCCTTCTTCTGGGAGCTTTGTCGCAGAGGGTCACCAATCTGATGCTATCCCCAATGCTTCTGTATGAGGTGTCTGAAGATCCCTGTTGGGATGTTTCATCCAATCAGGAGGAACCAGTTTGGGGACCCACGTAAAAAAGCAGCCTGGCTGCCTCTTGGCAGAGTGGGGGTGCTGTACTAGGGGGAACCCCCCTCGTTTAGACTGCTGGAACTCTCCAGAGCCTGCAGGCGGGAAAGGCTATTGGCCCCTCTCGCCAGGGGCTTCCTCCCAGGGAAATCAGAGTTCTATTGTAAAGTCCTGCCTGAAGTTGCTGAAATTCTCACAGGGAGGCCCTGCCTGGTGAGGAGGAATGGGTCAGGGTACTACTTAAATAAGCAATCTGGCCACAATCTGCCATAGCTGCTGTGCTGCACTGTGGGGAATTCCTCCTGGTTCAAACCGCCCAGTTTCCCCAGCATGGCAGAGCAAAATGGCAGACTAGAGCCACAGAGATGTTGGCCACCAATTCCCCCCAGGAACTTAGTTGTCTCAGGCAACTGCTGCTGCTGGCTGGTAGAGATTCCAAGCCAGTGGGTCTTAGCTTGTGAGGTTCCATGGGAATGGGGCCTGCTGAACAATGCCACTTGGCTCCCTGGCTTCAACCCTCTTCCTATGGGAATGAACAGAATGTCCTGCCTTACTGGAATTCCCCAGGCTGGAGTATGCAAAAACTCCTGCATCTCTGAGCCTGCCCAAGTGGCTGCAGACTTCAGCAGCCACTGAGTCTGCATAGCAGGCTGGGTGCAGTGGCTCATGCCTGTAATCCTAGCACTTTGGGAGGCTGAGATGAGCAGGTCACTTGAGGTATGGAGTTTGAGATCAGCCTGGCCAACATGGTGAAACCTTGCCTACTAAAAATAAAAAATTAGCCAGGCGTGGTAGTGGGTGCCTGTAATCCTAACTACTCAGGAGGCTGAGGCAGGAAAATTGCTTGAACCCAGGAGTCAGAGATTGTAGTGAGATGAGATCTCACCACTGCACTCCATCTTGGGTGACAATGAGACCCTGTCTCAAAAAAAAAAAAAAATTCTGCATAGCTTTGTGTTTGGGACCCAAGGTCCTGGTGGCATGGGCTCAGGAGGGCTCCCCAATCCATGTATTGCAAAGATCTGTGAGAAAAGCGGTAGTTTCCTGGGAGGGGTAGCACTCACCACCTCCCTTGTCTGGCAGGGGGAGCTCCTCTTGTTCTGTGCCACTCCAGGGTGGGCTGTCACCACATGCTGCTTTTCTTTGCTTTCCGTGGGTCATGCCAACTACCTAGTCAGTCCCAATATGAGAATCTGGATACCTCCATTGAAGGTGCAGAATTCACTCACCATTTTTTGTTCTTCTTGGTGAGAGCTGCGGACTGCAGTCTGCTTCTAATTAGCCATCTTGGCTCCTCCCATACCATTTATTTAACAGTGATCCCTTTTCTCATTGCTTGTTTTTGTTGATTTTGTTGAAGATCAGATGGTTGTGGGTATGTGGCTTTATTTCTAGGTTCTCTATCTTTTTCCATTGGTCTATGTGTCTGTTTCTATATCAGGTCTATGTGTCTGTTTCTATATCAGTACCATGTGTCTGTTTCTATATCAGTACCATGCTGTTTTGATTACTGTAGCCTTATAATATTTTTTGAAATCAGGTAATGTGATGCATCTAGCTTTGCTCTTTTTGTTAAGGATTGCTTTGGCTATTTGGGCCCATTTTTGGCTCCATATACCAAATACCACATGTTCTCAGTTATAGGTGGGAACTAAACATTGAGTACATGGATATAAAGATGGGAACAAAAGACACTGAGGACACTAGAGTGGGGAGGGAGGGATAGAGATTGTGAGGGCTAAAAAATTACCTATTGGATACTATACTCACTACCTGAGTGACAGAACCATTTGCACCCCAAACCCAGCATCACTCAATTTACTGAGGTAAAAAACTTGCATATGTATCCCGTTAACCTAAAAGTTGAAATTTTAAAAAATGGCCAAAGCAGTCTTAAGCAGCAAAGAACAAAGTTGGAAGCGTCACACTACCTGATTTCAAAATCTACTACAAAACTATAGTAATTAAAACAGTATGATACTGGAATAAAAATAGACACATTAACTGGCAACTGGATATTCACATGCAGAAGAACAAAATTGAACTCTCATTTCACACCATACACAAGAATCAACTTAAAATGTATTGGAGACCTAAATGTCATTCCTGAAACTGTAAAAAACTAGATAAAAACACAGGGGAAAAGCTCCATAGCATTTTTCTGGGCAATGGGATTAGATAAAATAAAAAAATTTTGCACAGCAAAGGAAACAGTCTACAGAGTTTGAGACAATCCATGGAATGACAAAATATATTTGCAAATCATATATCTGATAAGTGGTTAAATTCCAAGGTATATAAGGAATTAAAACAATTAAAGAGGCCACCAAGAGCCAAGATGGCCGAATAGGAACAGCTCCGGTCTCCAGCTCCCAACCCGAGTGACACAGAAGACTGGTGATTTCTGCATTTCTGCTTGAGGTACCGGTTTCATCTCACTAGGGAGTGCCAAACAGTGGGTGCAGGACAGTCGGTGAAGCGCACCGTGCGCGAGCCAAAGCAGGGCAAGGCACTGCCTCACTCGGGAAGCGCAAGGGGTCAGGGAGTTCCCTTTCCTAGTCAAAGAAAGGGGTAACAGACAGCACCTGGATAATCGGGTCAGTCCCACCCTCATACTGCGCTTTCCCAACCGGCCTGGAAAACGGCACACTAGGAGATTGTGTCCCGCATCTGGCTCGGAGGGTCCTATGCCCACGGAGTCTCGCTGATTGCTAGCACAGCAGTCTGAGATCAAGCTGCAAGGAGGCAGCAAGGCTGGGGGAGGGGCACCCGCCATTGCCAGGCTTGCTTAGGTAAACAAAGCAGCCAGGAAGCTCGAACCGGGTGGAGCCCACCACAGCTCAAGGAGGCCTGTCTGCCTCTGTAGGCTCCACCTCTGGGGGCAGGGCACAGACAAACAAAAAGACAGCAGGAAATTCCAGAGACTTAAATGTCCCTGTCGGACTGACAGCTTTGAAGAGAGTAGTGGTTCTCCCAGCACGCAGCTGGAGATCTGAGAACGGACAGACTGCCTCCTAAAGTGGGTCCCTCACCCCTGAGCAGCCTAACTGGGAGGCACCCCCGAGTAGGGACAGACTGACACCTCACTTGGCCGGGTACTCCTCTGAGACAAAACTTCCAGAGGAACTATCAGACAGCTGAATTTGTGGTCTCACGAAAATCCGCTGTTCTGCAGCCACCGCTGCTGACACCCAGCCATACAGGGTCTGGAGTGGACCTCTAGTAAACTCCAACAGACCTGCAGCTGAGGGTCCTGTCTGGTAGAAGGAAAACTAACATACAGAAAGGACATCCACACCAAAAACCCATCTGTACATCACCATCATCAAAGACCAAAAGTAGATAAAACTGCAAAGATGGGGAAAAAACAGAGCAGAAAAACTGGAAACTCTAAAAAGCAGAGCACCTCTCCTCCTCCAAAGGAATGCAGTTCCTCACCAGCAACGGAACAAAGCTGGATGGAGGATGACTTTGACGAGTTGAGAGAAGAAGGCATCAGACGATCAAACTACTCTGAGGTACGGGAGGAAGTTCAAAACAATGGCAAAGAAGTTAAAAACTTTGAAAAAAAATTAGAAGAATGGATAACTAGAATAACCAATGGAGAGAAGGGCTTAAAGGAGATGATGGAGCTGAAAGCCAAGTTTCGAGAACTACGTGAAGATTGCAGAAGCCTCAGTAGCAGATGCGATCAACTGGAAGAAAGGGTATCGCTGATGGAAGATGAAATAAATGAAATGAAGTGAGAAGGGAAGTCTAGAGAAAAAAGAATAAAAAGAAATGAACAAAGCCTCCAAGGAATTTGGGACTACGTGAAACGACCAAACCTACATCTGATTGGTGTACCTGAAAATGATGGGGAGAATGGAACCAAGTTGGAAAACACTCTGCAAGATATTATCCAGGAGAACTTCCCCAATCTAGCAAGGCAGACCAACATTCAGATTCAGGAAATACAGAGAACGCCACAAAGATACTCCTCGAGAAGAGCAACTCCAAGACACATAATTGTCAGATTCACCAAAGTTGAAATGAAGGAAAAAATGTTAAGGGCAGCCAGAGAGAAAGGTCGGGTTACCTACAAAGGGAAGCCCATCAGACTAACAGCTGATCACTCGGCAGAAACTCTACAAGCCAGAAGAGAGTGGGGGCCGATATTCAACATTCTTAAAGAAAAGAATTTTCAACCCAGAATTTCCTATCCAGCCAAACTAAGCTTCATAAGTGAAGGAGAAATAAAATACTTTACAGACAAGAAAACGCTGAGTGATTTTGTCACCACCAGGCCTGCCCTAAAAGAGCTCCTGAAGGAAGCACTAAACATGGAAAGGAACAACCGGTACCAGCCACTGCAAAAACATGCCAAATTGTAAAGACCATCAAGGCTAGGAGGAAACTGCATCAACTAATGAGCAAAATAACCAACTAACATCATAATGACAGGATCAGATTCACACATAACAATATTAACGTTAAATGTAAATGGGCTAAATGCTCCAATTAAAAGACACAGACTGGCAAACTGGATAAGGAGTCAGGACCCATCAGTGTGCTGTATTCAAGAAACCCATCTCACGTGCAGAGACACACATAGACTCAAAATAAAGGGATGGAGGAAGATCTATCAAGCAAATGGAAAACAAAAAAAGGCAGGGGTTGCAATCCTAGTCTCTGATAAAATAGACTTTAAACCAACAAAGATCAAAAGAGACAAAGAAGGCCATTACATAATGGTAAAGGGATCAATTCAACAAGAAGAGCTAACTATCCTAAATATATATGCACCCAACCAGGAGCACCCAGATTCATAAAGCAAGTCCTGAGTGACCTACAAAGGGACTTAAACTCCCACACAATAATAATGGGAGATTTTAACACCCCACTGTCAACATTAGACAGATCAACGAGACAGAAAGTTAACAAGGATATCCAGGAATTGAACTCAGCTCTAAACAAAGTGGACCTAATAGACATCTACAGAACTCTCCACCCCAAATCAACAGAATATACAGTTTTTTCAGCACCACACCACACCTATTCCAAAATTGACCACATAGTTGGAAGTAAAGTTCTCCTCAGCAAATGTAAAAGAACAGAAATTATAACAAACTGTCTCTCAGACCACAGTGCAATCAAACTAGAACTCAGGATTAAAAAACTCACTCAAAACCGCTCAACTACATGGAAACTGAACAACCTGCTCCTGAATGACTATTGGGTACATAATGAAATGAAGGCAGAAATAAAGATGTTCTTTGCAACCAACGAGAACAAAGACACAACATACCAGAATCTCTGGGACACATTCAAAGCAGTGTGTAGAGGGAAATTTATAGCACTAAATGCCCACAAGAGAAAGCAGGTAAGATCCAAAATTGACACCCTAACATCACAATTAAAAGAACTAGAAGAGCAAACACATTCAAAAGCTAGCAGAAGGCTAGAAATAACTAAAATCAGAGCAGAACTGAAGGAAATAGAGACACAAAAAACCCTTCAAAAAATTAATGAATCCAGGAGCTGGATTTTTTGAGAAGATCAACAAAATTGATAGACCGCTAGCAAGACTAATAAAGAAGAAAAGAGAGAAGAATCAAATAGATGCAATAAAAAATGAAAAAGGGGATATCACCACTGATCCCACAGAAATACAATCTACCATCAGAGAATATTACAAACACCTCTATGCAAATAAACTGGAAAATCTAGAAGAGATGGATAAATTCCTCGACAAATACACCCTCCCAAGACTAAATCAGGAAGAAGTCGAATCTCTGAATAGACCAATAACAGGTTCTGAAATTGTGGCAATAATCAATAGCTTACCAACCAAAAAGAGTCCAGGACCTGATGGATTCACAGCTGAATTCTACCAGAGGTACAAGGAGGAACTGGTACCATTCCTTCTGAAACTATTCCAATCGATAGAAAAAGAGGGAATCCTCCCTAACACATTTTATGAAGCCAGCATCGTCCTGATGCCAAAGCCAGGCAGAGACACAACCAAAAAAGAGAATTTTAGACCAATATCCTTGATGAACATTGATGCAAAAATCCTCAATAAAATACTGGCAAACCAAATCCAGCAGCACATCAAAAAGCTTATACACCATGATCAAGTGGGCTTCATCCCTGGGATGCAAGGCTGGTTCAACATACGCAAATCAATAAATGTAATCCAGCATATAAACAGAACCAAAGACAAAAACCACATGATTATCTCAATAGATGCAGAAAAGGCCTTTGATAAAATTCAACAACTCTTCATGCTAAAAACTCTCAATAAATTAGGTATTGATGGGACGTATCTCAAAATAATAAGAGCTATCTATGACAAACCCACAGCCAATATCATACTGAATGTGCAAAAACTGGAAGCATTCCTTCTGAAAACTGGCACAAGACAGGGATGCCCTCTCTCACTGCTCCTATTCAACATAGTGCTGGAAGTTCTGGCCAGAGCAATCAGGCAGGAGAAGGAAATAAAGGGTATTCAATTAGGAAAAGAGGAAGTCAAATTGTCCCTGTTTGCAGATGACATGATTATATATCTAGAAAATCCTATTGTCTCAGCCCAAAATCTCCTTAAGCTGATTAGCAACTTCAGCAAAGTCTCAGGATACAAAATCAATGTACAAAAATCAGAAGCATTCTTGTACACCAATCACAGACAAACAGAGAGCCAAATCATGAGTGAACTCCCATTCACAATTGCTTCAAAGAGAATAAAATACCTAGGAATCCAACTTACAAGGGATGTGAAGGACCTCTTCAAGGAGAACTACAAACCACTGCTCAATGAAATAAAAGAGGATACAAACAAATGGAAGAACATTCCATGTTCATGGGTTGGAAGAATCAATATCGTGAAAATGGCCATACTGCCCAAAGTAATTTATAGATTCAATGCCATCCCCATCAAGCTACCAATGACTTTCTTCACAGAATTGGAAAAAACTACTTTAAAGTTCATATGGAACCCAAAAAAGAGCCCGCATCGCCAAGTCAATCCTAAGCCAAAAGAACAAAGCTGGAGGCATCACGCTACCTGACTTCAAACTATACTACAAGGCTACAGTAACCAAAACAGCCTGGTACTGGTACCACAACAGAGATATAGATCAATGGAACAGAACAGAGCCCTCAGAAATGATGCCGCATATCTACAACTATCTGATCTTTGACAAACCTGACAAAAACAAGAAATGGGGAAAGGATTCCCTATTTAATAAATGGTGCTGGGAAAACTGGCTAGCCATATGTAGAAAGCTGAAACTGGATCCCTTCCTTACACCTTATACAAAAATTAATTCAAGATGGATTAAAGACTTAAATGTTAGACCTAAAACCATTAAAATCCTACAAGAAAACCTAGGCAATACCATTCAGGACATAGGCGTGGGCAAGGACTTCATGTCTAAAACACCAAAAGCAATGGCAACAAAAGCCAAAATTGACAAATGGGATCTAATTAAACTAAAGAGCTTCTGCACAGCAAAAGAAACTACCATCAGAGTGAACAGGCAACCCACAGAATGGGAGAAAATTTTTGCAACCTACTCATCTGACAAAGGGCTAATATCCAGAATCTACAATGAACTCAAACAAATTTACAAGAAAAAAAACAAACAACCCCATCAAAAGGTGGGCAAAGGACATGAACAGACACTTCTCAAAAGAAGACATTTATGCAGCCAAAAAACACATGAAGAAATGCTCATCATCACTGGCCATCAGAGAAATGCAAATCAAAACCACAGTGAGATACTATCTCACACCAGTTAGAATGGCCATCATTAAAAAATCAGGAAACAACAGGTGCTGGAGAGGATGTGGAGAAATAGGAACACTTTTACACTGTTGGTGGGACTGTAAACTAGTTCAAGCATTGTGGAAGTCAGTGTGGCGATTCCTCAGGGATCTGAACTAGAAATACCGTTTGACCCAGCCATCCCATTACTGGGTTATACCCAAAGGACTATAAATCATGCTGCTATAAAGACACATGCACACGTATGTTTATTGCGGCACTATTCACAATAGCAAAGAGTTGGAACCAACCCAAATGTCCAACAACGATAGACTGGATTAAGAAAATGTGGCACATATACACCATGGAATACTATGCAGCCGTAAAAAATGATGAGTTTGTGTCCTTTGTAGGGACATGGATGAAACTGGAAAACATCATTCTCAGGAAACTATCGCAAGGACAAAAAACCAAACACCGCATGTTCTCACTCATAGGTGGGAATTGAACAATGAGAACTCATGGACACAGGAAGGGGAACATCACATTCCAGGGACTGTTGTGGGGTGGGGGGAGGGGGGAGGGACAGCATTAGGAGATATACCTAATGCTAAATGACGAGTTAATGGGTGCAGGAAATCAACATGGCACATGGATACATATGTAACAAACCTGCACATTGTGCACATGTACCCTAAAACCTAAAGTATAATAAAAAAAAGAAATTGCCACCAAAAAACAATTAAAGAGTTAGAAAACAAATAACCTGCTTAAAAAAAATGGGCCAAGGACCTGAATAGATATTGCACCAAAGAAGACATACAAATGGCCACAGGTGTATGAAAAAATGCCCAGTATCACAAATCATCAGGGAATTGTACATGAAAACCACAATGGGATATCACCTGTCATACCTCTTAGGATGGCTATTATAAAAAAGACAATATATAATGTATTAGTCAGGGGTCTCTAGAGGGACAGAACTAACAGGATATATTTTATGCACACACACACACATATGTAAAGGGGAGTTTATTAATCACAAGGTCCCACAATAGGCTGTCTGCAAGCTTGAGGAGCAAGGAAAGCCAATTCGAGTCTCAAAACTGAAGAATTTGGTGTCTGATGTTTGAGGGCAGGAAGCATCCAGCACGGGTGAAAGATGTAGGCTGGGAGTCTAGGCCAGTCTCACCTCTTCACGTTTTTCTGCCTGCTTTATATTCACTGGCAGCTGATTAGATGTTGCCCACCTGATTAAGGGTAGGTCTGCCTTTCCCAGCCCACTGATTCAAATGTTAATCTCTTTTGGCAACACCCTCATGGACACGCCCAGGATCAATATCGCATCCTTCAATCCAATCATGTTGACATTCACTATTAACCATCACAAATAACAAGTGTTGGTAAGGATGGTAAAGAAAAGAATACCCTTGTACCCTGTAAATCAGTACAGCTGTCGTGGAAAACCAATATGGAGGGTCCTGAGAAAGTAAAAATAGAACTACCATATGATCCAGCAATCTAACTTCTGGGTGTATATCCAATGAAAATAAAACCACTATCTTGAAGAGATATCTGCATTCCCATGTTCATTGCAGCATTGTTCACAGTAGCCAAGATATGCAGTCAACCTGAGTGTTCATCAGTGGATGAACAAAGAAAGAAAATGTGGCATATATACAAATGGAATACTGTTCAGACTCAAAAAACAACATAATCTTTTCATTTGCAAAAACTTGGATGAAACTGGAGGACATTTGTTAAGTGTAATAAACCAGGCACAAAAAGAAAAATATGGCACAATCTCAGGTATATGTAGACTGTAAAAAAGTTGACCTCATGGAAACAGAGCAAAATTGTGATTACTAGAAGTTGGAGGGTGAGGGGATTGGGGAGATATTGGACAAAAGACACAAAATTTCGGTTAGGAAGAATAGGCTTAAAGTTCTATTGTAGATTATAATGACTACAGTTAATAACAATGTATTGTATATTTGAAAATTGTTGAGAGTAGAGTTTGAACATTCTCACCACAAAAATACACATGTAAGGTAATACATATGTTAAAGAGCTTAATTTATTCATTCCAGAATGTATACAAATATTGAAACATCATTTGTATATAATAAATATATAAAACTTTTACTTGCAAATTGAAATAACTAAATAAGTAATTATATAATTATTCATTCATTTAATGAGTACATACTGTTTTATTTTCATTTTATTGATGAGGAAACTGACTTTAGGAAAGGCTATCTAACTATCCTGAGAGATGGAGATGAAAAGATGGTCTAGTACTCCCAGAGTCTCAGTCTATAAAATATCAAACGTGAAAATATGTAGAATTTGTGGCTATTCCTATTAATATACTACATTTAGAACTTTAGTAATATAAAAAGAATGACTCCAAGTGATGTCAAAGTATAATTGAATTTCTGTCAAGACTGAATGGAAAAGAATCTCATTTTCTACCTTATTTTTAGTTCATCCTCCTCCTGCTCTATTTAATTTTTCTCCATTTCAGGACTTAACCTTATGATCATAGTTATCATTTTTTTTTTTTTTTACCCTTTACTCTCACATCCCACATACTTTATATATAAATAATCTGTTATTAATAAGGTTTATTTTTAGATTTACAGAAAAATTATTGTAGTACAGTTTCCATCTACCCTAAACCTAGTTTCCCCTATTATTAACATCTTATATTAATATGAAACACTAGATATAATTAATGTACCAATATTAATAAATTATTATTAAATAAAATCAATAAGTTATCATATACCTTTTGTTTTCACCTAATATTCTTTGCTGGTTCTACAATTCTATCTAGAATATTATATATAGTTATGTCTCTTTAGGTTCTTCTTGACTTTGGCAGTCTCTGAGACATTCCTTGTTTTTCATGACTTTCATAGCTTTGAAGCGTTACCAAGTCAGTATCTCACAGTATACTCCACTGTTGCAGTTTGTGATGCTTTCCTATGATAAGACTTGGGTTGGGGTTACTAGGAAGTAGACCATAGTGCAAAAGTGCCATCACCACATCATATCGAGGGTATATACTATCAACATGACTTATCACTGTTGATGTTGACCTTGATCACTTGGCTGAGGTAATGCTTGTCAGGTTTCTCTACTGCAAAGTTACTTTTCCCCATTCTTTCTTGTACTCTTTAAAAATAAGTGATTACGTAGAGACCACATCTAAGGAGTGGGAGTTAGGCTGCTTGAGGACAAAGTAACTACATTGATTATTTGAAATTCTTCTATAAGAACCCGGGAGGTAGAGGTTCTTTGACAAGATAAGAGTGCTTATCTTGTCTCTGTCATTTATTTATAAATGAATAAATAATTTATATCAGTATTGACATTTATTTTATATTTTGAGTTATAAAAATACTACTTAATTTGTTTTGTTGATTCAGTTATTTCCGATTTGGCAATTGGGAGCTCTTAGTTACTGCCCTCCTTTGACATACCCTATCAATGTGCGATGTATATTTGGGTATGTGTACACTTGTATGTGTGTTTGAGCATTTCCATACTTTCTGGTGCTACAAGATGCTCCAGGTTCATCCTGTGTATTTTTTTTCCCCAATCCTAGAATCAGCCATTTTTGCAAAGATCTTGATTCCTTTATTGAAGAGTGGTACTAGAAACCAAGATCTGGCCAGACTGGTGTGTTTATTGCTACTGGTCATGACTTTTAGTTCCTCTCAGACAGTAGAGAGCAAATATATATGTTTATACCAACCCATGTATATACACATACCTGTGGATATTTCTATATGTATTCATTTGTATCTGTATTAAGACAAACATGAGTTAATACTTATATCTCCAAGTCTAATCCACGACCACTCTTATACTTGTTTTGCTGTAAACTCATACTCCAACAGTGAGAAACTTTATGAATTGTTCCATTCCAGTTTGTTTAAATTTTATAGCTTCTCCATTCAGAGCACATCATTCCAGTTTAAATATATAGTAGTATCAGAATTGGTAACCCACAACCCCGTTGGAAATAACATTATTAACTGACTACATTGCTTATGTGTTCTTTTTGCCTTTAGTCTTACAGACTCCACTCCTTTCCAAAGTTACTTAGATCAGCACCATTTCCCCATCCTCTTCAGTGCGGTTGTTTTATGCATTTGTAACACAGCTAGATTCTCTTGTCACAGTCTGCACTCCTTCCTGAGATCCTCCTCATCTCATGAGTCATTTAAAAAATCTTAATTAAGGTTTATTCTTTGTGCTATAAAGTAATGTCTTGTATTCATCGTTAATATTCCATTTGAAATAATTTTACTGCTCAAAAAATCCCCTGTACTTTACCTATACCTTTTAGAAACTGGTTATGACACCCCTAGACTTTTTATCTTCATCCTCCCTTACCCTCAGTTCCCAAGTGCTTTTCAAAGACATGTATCTTTAATCCTTTTCTATACTCTGTGCCTGAAATTGGCCTATAGGTAGCTCATCTTCCTGGTGATTAGCAGGGTGTAGAAATTTTATAAACCAACTTCACTGTGGTTTCAATAGGAATTAATAATGGAAAACATATCACCCTTGTTTAGCACTTCTTATTTGGTACCTCAGAGCACTTTATCAATTAAACAAACTTCCAAACCTGAGTGAATGAGATTTTTATCGATGATTATGTTGACAGAGAAAAGCCTTTTCCAAGGTCATTGAAAACTGCCCAAATCATAGCCTTGGAAAGAGTATGTCATTTCCTTGTGCCATTTGCTCAGACAAGGTTGTCTCTTACAATAATGAGTGATAAAAACAAAATCATATTTCCCCATGTTCCTCCTTACTCTCCCCTGGGAACCAGGTATTTTTGGGAAGCAAGAAACTCGGATAGCACCCGGATACATTTGGGAGTCTTTCAATGGCACAATTTTAATCCAATCTAGCCTCTGGTATTTAGGAAACCAGACATATAATCTCTGTCTCTGTAGGGGATCTAAGCACTCACATGCTTTTCTCCCCAATGCTGTCTGCCTATTTTTGCCCAAAGACATAATAACTATTTTAGGTAGCTTCATACTGTGACAAGGCTTGTGTTATGTAAATGAAATGAAGACATTTTAGGCTGAATTAACAGATTTTTTTTAAGGCAAGACAATTCAGGAGAGAATGTCTAAGTAATTTGGGTAGAATTTAAAACTTCCTTTACAATATTGACTCTAGCACCCACACACGAGAAGCTATTTTTTCTCAGCTTACAGTCTTGCTCTTTCTTAATAAGTCTAATACTTAGTTATTTACACAGTACTAATTACCTGAGCAAAGTGTGGGTCTGTTTATTTGAAACTTTTAATGCAAAGACAAAGAATTACTTTGGATAAATTAGGGTAAGCATTAGCTTTGACATGCTTTAAAGGTATTTCTAACACCTATGAGATATGTTCTGCATAATAAAAAAATATAATAAATATTTTATTAACTTATAAAACATGGGCTGGGCATGGTGGCTCATGCCTGTAATCCCAGCACTTCGGGAGCCCAAGGCAGGCAGATTACATGAGCCCAGGAGTTCAAGACCAACCTGGCCAATATGGAGAAACCCTATCTCTACTAAAAACACAAAAAATAACCAGGGGTCATGGTGCATGTCTGTAATCTCAGCTACTCTGGAGGCTGAGACACGAGAATGACTTGAACCCCAGAGGTGGAGGTTGCAGTGAGCCCAGATAGCGCCACTGTACTCCAGCCTGGGTGACAGAGTAAGCCTGTCTTAAAAAAATAAAATAAGTAAACAAATTAATTAATAAATGAATGAATAAAGTATGTTTTAACAGCATTAGATTTCTCATGGAAAGTTAAAAATCATGAAACTTTTCTACTTCAGAAAAATAAAATATCTTAAAGCATTTTCTTTACAAGGATGCATCTATAGAAATGTTAACATTTATATACACAAAGCTTTCTTTTTAAAAGAAGTAGAATAAGAAATTCACTGTGTTAAAAACCCCAGATATTTCCCTCGTTTCCGGGCTGTCACTGGCATCAGGAGTCTACCAGGAACCACGCTCAACATCTCATTATCTACTTTGTCTTATATTCCACCTCTGATATCCTATCATATGTCATATTCTGCAGAGTTTACTTCATTACATTTTGAATCCCATTGCTGTCCTTACTTCCACCTCATGCTGCATCTCTACATAGTTTTTATTTGGGGTACTGAGGGAAAAATGCAGCCTGCCCTTCGGATTCTCTTTTTCTCCTCATTCCAGTGTATTGTACATAAGGCTGACAAACTGATCCATGTAAAGCACTGGACAATCATAATTTCTGCTTACCTGCTTACTCTGTTGATGATTTCCTGCCACATACTACCTGATTTTCTTACCTGTCGCCATTTCAATTTTAACTGGAATGTGTTTGGTAGCAAAAACTCCAATGAGATACTCTAAATAGGGGAGGGCATTGTTCCATGATTACGTAAGTTCAGGAAGTGTATACAGTGTGTATCCTTCTTGGAAAACAATGAATCATCACATATGAAAGCCCACAATGGCCTGCAATAAGGAAATTTGTTTAGTTTTGACCAGATTTTCCAAACTCATTGGACCATACAATTCGTTTTAGTGCAAACAATTCCTTAATATGATGCATGCTTCTGTTCAGGGTGTTCCTTCTGCCTGGCTTAAACTTGTCGCCCCTGCTTCCCTATGTAATTGACAGCATCTATCTCTTCAAAACTTATCTCAAATGCTCCCTCTTTTATGAATATCTTGTTGAATCACTATCAAACACAGGTCTCCTTGATGAAAACTTTGTCATAATTTTTGAGTAACTTTCTTATGACACCGGCCTTACTGTGACTTTTGTTCAGTTATTAGTATTTTTGGTTTTAACTATCTTATCAAACTGTAAACTCCTAACGATAATGTGTTTATTTCTCTCAGTATCATTTCAAGAGACTAACGTTGTTTCTTGTACATGGTAAGAGTTCAATATATTTATTGTATTGAATGTTATAATAATAACAGTATCTCTTTCTATAAAATGTCAATCTTCTTTGATCCTTATCACTCTGGGACTGGGCAGGGATTATCACACTGTCATATTAGAGAACTGAAACCAATGTAATTTATCGTCCCATGTTAAAAAGATACTGAACACAAACATACTTTCCTTTCCCAATATCGAGAATAACTTAGCTACCTACTCCAGGGTACACCAAATCAAAGAGGATAATACTGTGAACCAACTAAAACAGTATTTTTTTTTTTAAATCAAGACTTAACTGTTTACTCAGCAAGACTTTCTTCAAGACCTTCACCTAAGGCTGAGCATGGTGGCTTCTGCCAGCAATCCCAGCACTTTGGGAGGACAAAGCAAGAGAATTGCTTGAATTCAGGAATTGGAGACCAGCCTGGGAAAGGAAGTGTTATGCTATCTCCACAAAAAATTTTTAAAAATTAGCCAGGCTCAGTAGTATGTGCCTGTAGTCCTATTTACTTGGAAGTCAGAGGTGGGAGGATTTTTTTAGCCCAGGTGTTTGAGGCTGCAGTGGGCTGTGATTGTGCCACTGGATTCCAGCCTGGGTGACAAAGTGAGACATTGTCCCTTAAAAAAATAAAAATGAACTTCACCTCACTGGGGCAGCCAATCCAAAAGTATTACATTATAAGTCCTTCCCCATCTTAATTCTTGAAAGACCTGTTCTAAAACTAGGCAGGTCCTAAAACAGTACCAATGTCCTTTTCTGACTTCTCAGATCTGAGATACTGCAAAGATCCTGCCATATTCTCTCCTACTGCAGTTAAATGTGGTAGAATTGGTGGTTGATACTTATAAGTGAAAAATTTGATGCATAAAGGATTAAGAATGGACCCCACACTGCATAGTTAGAAAATGGCAGAGCTGGGTTTAATAGCCAGACTCTGAAATCGTTATCCACAAAGACTTTTCTCCATTTTTCCTCTGTATTATGTCATTTCTCTGCAACAGTATAAACATCAGATAGCTGTAAATGGTAGTATAAAATTAATTTTCCCATAGCTTCTTTTTCTTATAAGTATGTTTCATTCATTTATTCCTTAATTCAAACAAAATACTTTTTGAGTCTTTGTTACACAGCAGGCATCGGGACTACATCAGTGATAAAATTTCTGCTTTCAAAGATGTCTCACTTTATTTGGGGTAGGGTGGGGAGCAGACAGCAAACAAATAAATGACAGTTAAAGTGGAAAATTGACAGAATGATTGTAATTTTTTATGGGATTGTCAGAGAAAGTCCATCTTAAAGGGTTACTTCTCAAAGAAGTGAGTGAGAGCTGTTCAGGTATCAGTGGGAAAATGTTCTATGGGCTCATTGAACAAAGACTAAACTTAACAGGCCATGACATTTATGTTTAAATAATGCGACACTGATTGAGCAATCATTTTTTGAATAAAATATTTGTGGATTGAATTAATGGTATAAGTGGTTTAAGGCTATGCCAATTGTACATACCACTTTATATTCTGGTGCTGTTTTGATTGTAAACAATACCCCTGCTTGCTTTTGCATTTTCAAGCCTTCTTTAATTCCTCATAGGTGATAGGTGACCCTCTCTTCCGATCAATTTTTCTGGATGATTCCTATGTAAATTTCTTGTGTGATATGAAGTGCTTAAAAATCCACTTTCTTTCTGAAAGCCCAGGAAATCATAGCATTTGTTTCCAGAGCCATCAAGGATAATTGGAAGGAGAAAAACCAAACAATATGTTCAGCCATTCATTTGGTTCATTTATTCTGAAATAACTTTCTTTTAGATGATTTAATACAAAGAAGTTTCAGTCCTATGGAAATATTGAGAAGTCCTGAGAGTAAACTCTTTAAGTTGTGTAATTCAACCAAAACATGTCCTTTTCTTTAAGAGTAATTTCTCCCAATATTTCTGAAGGATTTTAATGAGGCTAGACACATAGAAGTTCTTTGCCAAGAAAATTTTTGTTGGGTATTCAAATACGAAAAATACTGAAAACCAAAGTAGCAGTCTTCACTATTTAATGCCATTAGGAATGCTGTTTCTCTATAAGTTGGCACTTAATCCATTTAGCCCATTTGACTCTACTTTTCATCCTAGAGTCTTCAGGGTCCCCAATCTATACTTTAGTATCCCTAATAAGTCACACAAAATCTGTGGATCCTGGCCCTCTTCAGCATTGACTCTATCCCTCAATACAACAATACTTGTTTCCCAGTAAACTTCAAACAGCTTAGAGTTGCCTGCTCACCTGTGCTGCCCCTTATCTGTTATCCTTTATTTCCCTTCCCTTCACTGGTGAATTCTCCTTTCCTGGCTTCATGTCTATGTTGGAATCCTTCAAGTTTCCACTTGATGCTCCTCTCTATTCTCAATGTGTACTGTCTCCCTTGGGGATCTCATCCATCTTTTGTAATTTCAATTATATCTACACAGGTGAACCTCAAACTTATATCCACATCTCAGTTTTTCTTCTGAGCTACAGATCATGCATCTAGTGCTCTTAACATTCCAACTCAATCTCCAGCACCAAGTCAATAATTTTTAATCAAAACATATTATTATTTGGAGTCTTCCTGAGCTCCTTGATTGTCATTATAATACAACTGATTGTATAAAACATACATTTATATATTTATTTGTTCATTCACTACCATATGCCAGACACAGTACTAGGCTTTGGAGACACAACCGTAGAGAAAACAATTTGTTCTCAGGAAGTTGACAGTTGATTTGGTGGAAGCAAGAACTAATAAACAAATACATAGTATGTCAAATAGCGGTAAGTGCTAAGAAGAACATAGCGTAAAGGAAGTATGGAGCTTTGCAAGTGTAAGAGTTTTCGGTCAGTTCGAAGTTTGGCTCTTAGGTGTTAGTTTGGCTCTTGAGGAACATCAAGGAGGTCAGCATGATTACAGTAATCAATAGTATGAATAGTAGGATTTTTTTCTAATCTTATTGGCTCCTCAAAGATTGAGCCAGGTCACATGTAGCCTTGAGGCCATGGTAAGGGTCTTGACCTATATTCTAAGTGAATGTAAAACTACAGGAGGGTTTTGGGCAGATAAGGAATATAATTTTAATATGTTCACTCTGGCTGCTGTATTGAAAACTGATTTTAAGGGGTTAAGAGTAGAATCAGTGAAATCAGTTGTCAACCTGAAGAAATAATTAGGATGAGAGATATCAACCTTATACTAAGACTTATATTCAGGTTTTATTAATGGAAATGATGAGAAACTATGAAAGTCCCAATGTATTTTGAAAGCAGAACTAAAAATTTGTTGATGGGGTTGGCCATATGTATAAAAGAAAGAATAACTTCCAGTTTTCTCCCAAACATGTTTAAGGATATTTAGTGAAATAGAGAAGAATGTAGAAGCATATTGTTGTTGGAAGGAAATCAAGATTTTAGATTTTAAAAAGTCAAGTGGATGCCCGATAATAATAATGCACATCATTTACTGAGTATTACAATATGCTGGGCACTGTTTTAGGCACTTTGCATATTTATTCACTCATTTAGTCCTCAAAGTATCTTTGTAAATTCACTATTGTTAGCCCCATTTTATGGATGAGAAAATTGAGGCAAGAATACTAATTTGCTCAGGACCACTTTGCTAGTAACTGGCAGAGTAGAGTACAAGACACTGTCTTCCAGAGCTTGAGATTTTTTTCCACTACACTATACCATATCTAAAATGACATACATTCTAGTGGAAGTATAGTGATATTTGAAAGCATACCTTATAAGATAATTAAAATCGTGAGCAAAAGTAGATTGCTTGAGGAGTGAGAATGAATAGAGAAGATACCTATGAACCAGACCCTAGAATATACCAATGTTGTAGTGTAAAGAGATGAAGAGGACCTCATAATGGGGATTGAGAAAGGATGACCACAGGTAGGAGGGGACTCTTAAGATAAACTTGTGTCTAGAAACCAAGTGAAGAAAGTGTTTCAACATAAGGAAGTGAGCAACTACCCTAAATTCTGCTGCTATGTTAGGTATGGAGAAGGCTCTGATTACACTGATTTTGGCCAGTGAGACTTCTACATTTCTGATCTTCAGAACTGTAAGATAACTTGTGTTGTTTTAAGCCCCCAAGTTTGTGGTAATTTGTTATGGCAGCAACAGGAAACTAATAGAGTTACTAGAGGAAATGAGCTGAAAAGGTAGGAGTCGATGGCCAGAGACTGAGAATGAGGTTCTTGCGACTGAGATTATGGTGGGAGTGCCATGGTTGGTAATGACAAGGCCCACTTTCAGACCAGTAGTGTTTCAAGTAGGGTGAATGAGAAGAGCACTGAGAAGAGATGAAGGAACTGTGTGACCAAGCTATTAGAAGTGTTACCTATATAGGTGATAAATTTGGGGGGATAGTATCAAAGACAAAGATATTGAGCCAAGTACATCCATGTTTACCTTTCTCCAAACCATTCTCTATTCTCTTTGAAGTTCACCTTCTATTATCCTTTTCCCTTGCTTGAAAGAAACTTTTCCTTATCTTCTTATTGATCTTAGGATAAAAGTCAAAATCTGTAATATGGTCCAGAGAGCTATACATAATCTGGCCTCTGCCTCTTCTCTCTGTGTTACTTTCCCCCAGGCTCAGTGTTTCAGCAACACTGACTTTCCTTCAGTTCCAGGCATGAGTCATGCTCCCCACTCCCTTGGGGGCTTTGTGCTTGTGTACTTTCTGCTTGGCACACCTCTTTATGCCTCCCCCATTGTCTACACTTAGTAAAATTATCCTCATTTTTATCATGTTGGTTCAAATGCTGTGCCTTTAAGGAATTCGTCCGTAATCCAGTGGATTATATCAGACTTTTTATGTTATGCTTTCACAACGTTGCGTACATTTTTAAATTCATGTATCTCTTTCTTGCTCTGCATATGAGTGTGCATGTATGTGACTGCTTAACTTTTCCAATGAATTGTAAACTCATTGAGAGTAGGGACCTGGTCAGTCTGCTTAATGTTGAAAAAGTAAGAATTTCTCTCTGACAATGTTTTTTTACTCCCTTGTTATGAAAAACTTCAATTATCAATTCTCACATTGCTATAAATAATATAATATTTTTAAATCCATCAAAATTCACATTTTCTATTAGAAAATAATAATTTGAAGCTATGATGAGAAACTTTTTTTTTTTTTTTTTGAGATGGAGTCTCTCTCTGTTGCCCAGGCTGGAGTGAAGTAGCGTGATCTCATCTCGCTGCAACCTCTACCTCCCAGGTTCAAGCGATTCTCCAGCCTCAGCCTCCTGAGGAACTTGGACTACAGCTGTGCGCCACCATGCCTGGCTGATTTTTTTGTATTTTTAGTAGAGACAGGGTTTCACCATGTAGTCCAGGCTGTTCTCAAACTCCTGACCTCAAGTGATCCTCCCGCCTTGACCTCTCAAGGTGCTCACCATGCCTGGCATGAGCAATGTTCTTTAGTTGATACTTCATCTATTCAAGGTTATTAAGAACAAGAGATCATTTTCAAATGGTCTCTATTGTAATTTTGATATAAAGAACTTAAACATGTGGTTGTATAGCCCTCATGTTTCATTTCAGTTTAAAAATAGTTCTTTCTATAGCTGTTCATTTATTCCCCATTCCCCATGATTTTATCTGATATGTCTGTGCCAGAGAAGTTTGAGATACGATTCTGAAGAAGTATACTTGTTCAGGAAATCTAAACTTTCCTCCTAGAAAATTTTCAGGTCTTAATCAGAGTAGCCAAAATTGCTGGCAAATCCACTGTCTGTCTCCACACCATGTCGTGGTCTCCAATATCAGCTTTATCAACAACAAAGTTGAAAAATGACAAAGAAAAATGAGGTAGGAGGAATCTAAGGATAAATGTTTCAATGACATATAACCAAATGCAACATGAGAAACTTGTTTGGATTCTGATTCAAGCAACCCAACTGTAAAAAATCATGTATAAGACGATCACAGAATTTGAGCATTGACTGAATATTTAATGATACTGTATTATGCATATATGGTCATGTAACAAATTACTCCAAAACATAGCTTAAAATAACAAACACACTATCTCACAGTGTCTGTGGGCCAGGCATCTGGGCATGGCTTATCTAGGTGCCTCCATCTCAAGGTCTCTCATAAGACTGCAATCAAGGTATCCTCTAGGACCACAGATACCTGAAGACTTGACTGAGATAGCTTGACTGAGGATCTGCTTCCAAGCTCGCTTATGTGGCTTGTCAGGCTTCAGCTATAACTGGCTCATGGACAGTCATTAGCCTGCTACACAGGCCTCTCCATAGGGCTTCTCACAATAAGACAGTTTGCTTCTTCCAGAGTTAGGGCTCAGAAAGAGATAGAAAAAATGTGTGTGTGTGTGTGTGTGTGTGTGTGTGTGTGTGTGTGAGAGAGAGAGAGAGAGAGAGAGAGAGAGACAATATGAATGAGAATGATCAATCATGGCCCATGGAAAGATGTGGAAAATGAGGAATTGAGAGAACAAGAGAAGGTGAGAGAGAAAAAATTCACAAGATGAAATTTTCAGTCTTTGTAACCTAATCTCAGAGCGATATCCCATTGCATTAGCCATATTTTATTCATTTAGAGGTTCAGGTAACACTCAAGGGGAAGAACAACAACAAAAAGTCTTCGATACCAGGAGGTGAGGATCACTGGGGACCATCTTAGAGGGTTACCTGTGAGATACGTTAAGGAATTATTATTAATTTTTTCCTTAGGTATGATAATAATGTGGTTAAGATGTTTTTTATCTTTTATTGATAACTGCTAAAATATTTATGGATGAAGTAATATTAAACATTTGTTTCAAAATAATACAATAGGAAGTGGCAAAGTAGAAGGGGGTATAAATCAAACAAATAGGGCCAAAAACTGAAGAACATTGAAGCTGGATGTTGAGGATTAATTCTATTATTCCTTTTAATTTTGTGTTTGCTTGAAATTTTTTAAAATAATTTTTTAAATAAAAATATTTTAGTTTACATCTACTGAATTTCTGTGTTTATTATACAATAGCTGTTATCTGGGTCAAAGAAAAACAAGTTTATTTAATATGTCCCCTAAACTTCAATAGTAATAAAGTCAACATGCCATGCTTTTATAATTGATCTTTATATTGCTTTATATTTATTCAATCAATGCTGAGTCCAGAAATTTATGATATTTCGACCTATTTACATTAAGGTCTAATCTGTTTAAATAAAAGTTTTGCAGCTGTCATAGCAACTTGAGATGACTACCCTATATTAAAAGCCCAATAAGGCTGAATACTCAGAGTAATGTCATCTTAAAAGAAAATTAGCCAAGTGGTGTTATAATTATTCCCCAAGGTAATTACAAATTAAATTTACATACTACCAGTTAAAGTTGGCTGCATCCTTTAAAGTAAAGAAGTTGAGCAATAACATGTAAAGAATGCTTATTTTAAAAACGCATATATGGTTAGGGTAGAAAAAGATGCATATTTTGATCTTTAATTCATTTGGTAGATAGAGAGGATGTGGTAGTTTTTAGTAACACATATTTTTCAGCAGAGTATATAAAGTGACCTTTCTCATAACCCAGAGGCACGAATACTAGAAATATTAGGTTAATAAATCAAAAGAAGTATAAGACTTAAAAAATAGGAGACAAGGCACCTGCTCCTAAAATATATTAACATTTGTCTAAGAAGAATATATTCACAAAAGGACCATATGTGTCATGGCATACCTGTCAACTTTTGCATCACCATTTTGGAATTCGCCTGTCTTCATGATGTTCCTCAAGTTTTCTATGATGCCTTCCCTTATCCGTCAACCAATGGGAATATCTCTCTTCCATATTCCTTCATTGAACTCCATGTCTGTGTCACACATTTATGTGGCAGTGTAGTCAATATTTTTTGCTTTGTGTCCTTTTCTAAGAGTATTTTTAATGTCTTCTCAGGTCATGGATTAGCCTTTTGAAAGCCTGGGCCAGGTCTCTTAACTTTTTGTACCCCTGAAAGGCCTTGTAATAGGGGTTCTCAATACATGCGTGTTGAAGGAGTCATAAAATAAAATGATTTACAAAGCTTTGATATTTATTGACTGAGTTTTATTCTACTGTAGAATGTGTTCCTGTGTAGTCTGCTCAGTGATGTGTATTGAACTGTTCTGTATGGCCTCTGTTCAGTTTCTTGGGGAAGATATGTTAGTTATTAACTCATTTACTTGAAGAGCTCTCTCCTGAGAAATCTTACAGGCTTTTGGGAGCAACATGGGATTAAAATGTTTTAGGCCTCTCTTCCCTCAGTACGTTGCAGGTACTAACTGTGTTGTTGTCTCAGTCTAATTGCTTTAATGCTTTCTCTTAAGATGCTGTGTGAATGAACAATCTGAGATGTATCGGTAAAAATGGTGCAATCTGGGGAGGCAGAGGTGATACTAGAATTATGTTATCAAAGTGACCTTTAAGTGTTCTTTCAGAATTTTCTGTTAGGTAATTTAGTAATAGGTTGAGTTCATTGAGTTCACATGAATTTTTGTTAATTCTTTTTAAAAAGATTAACATTTGAATAGTATGTGTTGATATAGCATTTCTACATTGCCTTTATAATTTAAAATATATTTGTTATTATATCTGATGCATTTTATAAGCAGACATTAAAGCATGCTCAATGAACTTATAGATCATTTTAAATTCAGAGTCTTAATAACTGCATGCTTTAATACCTTCTCATAAGAAAATGTGTCAATGTCCGAATATGCAGCTGCTTTTTAAAAAATAAGTAAATATAAAACAAATTAAATGAACATAAATGCTTTGAAAATATCCTTAAACATTAAAGAAAAATATTGAACCTGAGCTCTTTGGAAAAATGCAAAGAAGCTTTACTCTTTCCATTTGGTTCATGGTTGGAAAAGGCTTGGAGAAGCTTTACTCTTTCCATTTGGTTCATGGTTGGAAAAGGCTTGGAGAATGACTGAGAAGCTTCCCTGGGGCTGGAAGAACATCAGGCAGAAGCCTCTAGACTAGGGGGCTGAAGTAAGCGCACTGAGAAGACCCACATTAGAGTCCCCTTGCTATTCTTGAGGAGGACTCTCTCCTGAGGTACTGCCCTGGGGGAAGTCTTGCGGCTTTCAGCCTGTGCAGGCTGGTCAGGGAATCACCCAGCATCTTGAAGTCCTCCATATCTTCATATGTCCAGGAAATGACTTCTGAGGAATTCACACAGAAGAGCTTATTCAGGCACAGCAACGTTTGATTCAGGTTCTTCTCACACCATGGAAGCCTTTTTGGCATCCAGGTTATTCTTCCATCAGTGATGGCCTATGAGCTGCTCGGAAGATGGTACAGCTGCCCTGCATGCTTTGGAGCTTCAGGAAACACTCTGACTTTGCTTTTGTCAGCTAACAACTGTCCCTAGACCTCCAGGCATGATGTTGAAATAAAAGCTTAGGGAGGAAATATAGGAGGCCCTCTTTTCCTTTTCAGGCAAGTACATTACATGAGTTTCACTCTCAGGTATATCTAACAATATTCTGGTGAGAGTTCCACTTCCAGGATTATCTAACAATATTCTGAAGACAAACACAATCAACTTTCTACTCTAGATTTAGAATTAGAGCTAGAATTAGAGCCTTCTACTAGCTAAGGATGGACAGATGCAAATGGAGCTCCTAACCCAAAGTGCTATTTCAAATATACTCATAGGCTAACCAGGATTCTAATACATTTATTGAGTCAAGGGGGTATCGCAATTTTTTTTCTAGCTGATTACATATCTTGAACACATTCATTTCATCAATGAAAATCATTATTTTATGCGAATTAATAGATGTTCTGGGGATATATTTGGATAAGTTTGAATCACTTGTATAGCTACCCTGAGCACAGATTTTGAATAAAGATACTTTCAAAAATAAGTAACTCTTCATCACCACCATGACCAGTGTAATTATAATACATAAATATTTTAAAGTATAAGACTAACAATATTACATTTGAGTAAATGACTTATAAAAGACATTCAGCCAAATGAACAAAGTTTGTTGCAAGTTAAAGCTTTTGATTGATAGACTACTCTCTAGTCTCCTCATCTTGATTAGATGTCTTTTTCCCCACTATCTTAAGAACTTACATAGGTGCAGATCTAGTGAGCTGTTTCACTCTTATTCCTTAGATCTGTGCTCTGACTACTACCAGCCCACTCAAATGGATCTTATAAAGGTCAATAAGGACTACTATTAATATATTGATAAGTTATTGACCCATTCTTGACTTTTATGTTAACCTATCAGTAACACATGACACAGTGAAATTTTTACTTAAATGTCATCTCTTTGAGGCCTTTCTCAGCCACTTGATCTAGAATTCTAAGTCCCTGCCTTATTACTTCTCCTCCCACTTCTTTGCCTCTTCTTCTTAGCTGTTATGTGCATTTAATATGCTATAGGTTTTACATATCAGTCCTAGTTATTTTCTTTCTTCCCCCAACCAGAGCTCCACAAGGGCTGTAATTTCTGCCTGTTTTGTTCATTGTTTTATCCTTGGTGCCTAGAACAATGCACGACACAAAGGAAGTGATCATTATGCATTTGTTGATTGACTGGATGAATGAAAAATATCATTTGTGGAAACCTAAACCAACATGAGCTTGTGGAAAGCAATGTGAGAATGTTTATGTATGTATATAAAGAGGGTTTCAAAAAACTTGTTCATACATTTTTTATCCCAATGAATTTATATTTAGGAATCTATCATAAGTAAATAATCAGAGACAAGATGCAAATTCTCAGTCCCTTAAGTATTATCACTACAGCCTACTGGAACACATTTGATAGCCACATGAAAGTGTTTACTACTAACCTGAGATTTGACTACAAACCATTGTTGTATTCCCCATCTCTACAGATGCCACGTATTGTTTTGTATTATGCTGTGTGTGATAAGATGTTTCACTTCGGTGGGGTGACGTAAGATGGAGAGCTTCATTCACAGCCTTTGGGAGTTTATGTTTATACAATTTTATGAAAGCAATTTTTAAATCTGTAACAAAAGACTTACAAATACTAAAATTGTTAACACAGAGATCCCACTTAGAATTAATCATAAAGCAATACTCATACAGGCAACAATTTACATGCAAGGATAGTCATATAATTATTGATAATGATTAAAAGTTGAAAACCTCAATGTTCAGAAATTAAATATATTTATTCAATGGAATATTTGGTTTCACAGACTAATAATCTGCAAAATGTTCTTGATAAGTGAAAAATCACATTTTTTTTGAGAGCACAACTCCAAATCGTCTTTTATTAATATGAAAAGGGCATATTTAGCAAAAGACACACTGAGAAAAGAGTCACTATGGCTCAGGACATAGGGCAGAGAGGTGCCAGGCCTGAGCCCCTGCTGGGAGAGAAGGAGGCTCAGGACAAAGTGGGAGAAGTGCTGGGAAGAGCTGCATGGTGGGGCCACAGAAAGTTCCAGTGGGCAACACTGTTGGCAGGTCATGGGTGGAACTCACCGGGACCTACCTGCTAACTCTTGTTTTTGGGGTAGCAGGACCTACCTGCTACCTCCTACTACCTGGAGTGAGAGCCGCCCCTTGGTTCCTGGAGGGCACCCACCAAGGGACATAGGACCGGAAGCTCAAGATGGCTAGTGCAGCTCGGGATGAAGGCCAGGGAGAAGCGGGTGCTCTGCAGTGGCCAGGAAAGGTCTAGCCCCTGAGGCCGAGGGCCTTCCTTTTTCGTGCGGGCGTTCCACTCTGTCTCTGCCAGGCACTCTCTGACTAGGGCCTGGGCATGGATGATACCTCTCTTCAGGCGCTCCATGGTGCTCTTGCTGCCAGCATAGGCAGGCCGGATCTCTTTGCCCATCTCCTCTATGACCGACAGCAGGTCCTTGTAGGTGCTCTGGGAGCCCTGGGTGCCAGTGGCTTCATCGCCTGCACATAGCCCATGGAAGGCGGTCCAAAGTCGTTAAACAGCGGTCTGAAAGGGGCAGCGACTCCTGACACTGAGCCCTACGGTGATGAGAGGCTTCGTGACTACGCTCACTTCACGGGCCAGCAAACTGAGGCTCAGGGAGGGTAGGCGGCAGGCCCAGTATTGCAGAACTCACGCTGTCTTCATTTTGAAGTCTCCACCGCCTGGCAGGCAAGCAGGGGTGGAGCTGGATCCTCACCTGTAGGGACCGGGGTGCACGGCCCAGGGGTGCTGGAGCCGGTGGTGAAAAATCACATTTCTAAACAAGGAATCCAATTTTACATTAACAATATACATCTTTTTAAAAATATATGTATAGAGAAAGGGGATGATATCAATAAGTTACAATGTTATCTGTGAAATTTGACATGGGTGATTTTCCTCACTAGAATATTAAGGTAGAATAAAAAATAGAATGGGACAGTAAAAGTCAGGTTCTTGATTGAAAATCTCCAGGTTTCCTTGCCCGACCTTTTACATTTGCACAACACTTGCATGCCACCTTCTGTCAATCGATTCTCCTAACCGCCCTGTGAGGTTGGCAGGTCAAGAATCATTATCTCCAGTTCTTACATATGAGATAATATAGACCCAGAGAGGTTAAGTGACTTGCCCAAGGTAACCCAGTTAGAACATAATAGAGCTAAAATAAAAAAAACCCTCCATCTCTTCCAGTCATGTGCTTTCCCCTACATTGTTCTAAACTATTGTGCTAAAAAATTAGAAAAGAGAAAGACAGTGATTTTGTTCTCCTGAAAGCTGTTTGAGTGCGCTTCTATTAGTGCCAGACAGCTTTGAAGTCATTGATTGCCCCTGTGAGATGATGAGATTGTGCTATATGGAACTTGGCCATCCTTACCATGTGGTTTTCAATTAAGAAGCAAATCAAAAGTATCCCAGTGTCATGGTCATAACCTGAAGGGTTCAGACAAGCTACTAGCTGCATACAAATCAGGGAGGACAAATCATTTGTCTGTGTATGCTGACTGTCATTTTTCAGAAGAAATGGTCTTTCACACTTGTGGCCAGGCTATTTTATTTTTCATACTATGGATGTTGTCATTTGTGAATTAGGTCTTTAACTTATTTTTGACTCTTGGGAAAACTTATTCCAGAATGCTCATTGAACAATCATTACAATGATACAGAATGTGAAAGTGTATTGTTGAGAACAGAACAACTTTGAGAAGTTCAGTAAGAAGGCTGCTGGGGAAAGTATAAAAAACTGTGGGCTTAAAGATATGGGATCAATACAGCCAAGCTGCGGGTCCAACTGTCTAACTTTCAGCAAGTCACAACCACTAAACTTCATAATTCATAAATCAGTGCTATTAATCTCTATCTCATAAAGTAGTGAAGACTAAAATAAAATAACTTATGCCAAAGGATCTAGCCCTATAATAAAGTATAAATTTGCTGAATACATTTTTGTTTTGTTTTGTTTCAATGTAGTGATATAGAAACAGTATCCTTTAGGATGACATTAGCTGGAGACTTTAAGGGTCAGCACCTTACTGTGAGAAAGGGCAACTTCGTGAAGTAAATGTGATTGGTGCTACGTGATGTGCCCTTATGAATTGGCCACTAAGGAGGATGTGAAGGAGCCACTTTGACTTTTATTTTTGAGTGATGCACTTGACATAATTTAGTTTTAGGGTCTCCCCGGGTGTCATGAATGAAATAATTTGATGACCATGATGTCATGCTCAGTAATCATTCATGAATCCTCCTTTAGGACATCTAGAAACTCTTACCCAAAAATCAAAGAAGACAAGTGATTATCAGTTTCTCAGAATGAATTAACTTTTAATATTAATGCTAATGTCACAGCACATAAAGATGCTTCTTGTGGTTAAGTTTGAAGATGCAAAAATCCTTGTCAAGTTACTGAGCCAGAGATGTGCTGTGATCATTTGCTCTTTGTCTTTGTTCTCAGTGCTATGCCTACTGGCTACTTGGCAGGGTGTATCCTAGGTATTCCTTTGTAAAGCATATGTCCTAGCTCTGTGTTCTAGGTTCATTTGCTCACTCATTCATTTAACAAATAGCTCTTGGGTGCCTACTATATACTAGGAACAGTTTTCTGAACTGGGGATACATAAAAAAATAAAAAATCCATAGCTTTATGGAGCTTATATTCTAGTATGAGTGACTAAAGGTTAGCAAGTAAAATAACCAGGATGTTAGCAAAGGTGTCCAGGTTAGTGTTGCCAAACCAGTAAATATAGCCATATAAGAGACTTGCCTCAAAAAGTTATTTAATGATAAAATGTTTGAAAATCCTCACGTAAAACAAATATTTTCATGTCAAAATTCTACCACTGTCAACATGTTGAAACATGACGCGATTCTAGTTTGTACCCAGATGGCGTGGTTTAGGACTGGTCACAAGTGAAATATCTTAAGTATTTGTGTGGATAACCTTGGCTTTAGTCACTATCATTTTGTACATAGTGTATAATAAAGCAAGCTCTTTTTCTGCAGCTTCCAGTTGACCTTCTACAGAGTTGTTCCAAAAATATTTGAATAGTGGAAGTCTCATTAGAAGCAGCATGTGACATCATCTTAAAAGCTGACCACTTTTCAGGGTATTTGGACATTTGTTTAAAACAACAAAATTAATATCTATCTTATGGTGTTATCATCATCGAATGAATGTCATCAAATGTCAATCTCATGATAGCAGCCCTATCCAGTAGATGGTAATACTGGGGCAGTGTTGTTCCTAAGCTCATAGTCATCAATGTAAGCATTGCCAATATTCCAAGGGTTTGGGAAGATTAATATTAGATGAGGCTAAGAAGCGTGGGCTAAACTATAAAAATACCTTGTTTATAACAAGGTCCCATAACAGGACCTGGCCTTGACTCACTTGGAATGTATGGGTGGACATCAGAACAAATTGCACTATTAGAATTTGATAAAAAGGCTCATTTGCTGCTTAAATTTGAACATTACCCAGATGACTAGAAAATAATGTGGAAAAATATTCAACTCTCTACTTTTGCAATATCTCCCATTGAATGTCATAATAGATGGATGAGCATTTCAGGAACAAATATTGGTAGTTAGAAATACTGTGTCCTATAAGTCATTTGAGCTATTTGTAGGAGGTGTGAGTATCTAAAAAAATTCAGGTTTTGGTAAGAAGGAGGAAGGGTTAACAGATGGTAGGTAAACAACACACCCAGCTGCACACTCCAAATTAAAATTAAAGCCATCACACATTTTGTTTGCATATGCTACTAATAGTTGCTTTGAAATATAATAAATTGTCCTGCAGGGTCAGCATAACAATCTAGCTGGCACAATTTGGACTTAGTTATATTAATTATGTGTTTGTTGGTGTTGTGAATAGGGCTTTGCTATTACTGGGTAAACACTCGTACTTGAGTCTTTTCTTCAAAGCATATATATATATATATATATATATATATATATATATATATCTCCCAACAAAGGAGCTCATTCGAGAATGTGTGCAGCAAAATAACACTGCGGCTTCATTTAGGAAACATGACAGGAAAGGTAATCACCTAACTCCTCAGAACTTATAAAAAGCCTGATGTTTTCTCTTATTTGTCCTTTATCATATATATATATATATATATACACACATACACATGTATATATATGAGATACATGTATATATCATATATATATACATATATATGTATATATATATATATCTTGAACTTTGCATAGTCTGTGGAGAATACATGAAACCACATATTCTGATGCTGAGGAATTAAAGACATTTTGTGTTCCCTTGACTATATTTACTAATACCATTCTTGTTCTGTTGCTATTTGTTATGTAACAGATCAAATATATGATTTAACCCCCGTATATGTTTCTAACTTAAAAAAGAGTGTGAACAAAGTCAAGTGATGGTGATTTGCTGCTTTAAGTGTTGAGCATTTTCTGCTGGTTCTTCTTCTCTTTCACAGTGTTTCTGGGCACTAAAGTAAAATTCTGACTGAGTTCATGTTGCTGAGAATAGCCTCTAATTATTTGTTTTTATTATGTCTCTCACACCTGACATTGTAACAAGTATTTTGAGGTTATAATGATGCCACTATTGAAAATTATAGTTTCAGGGCCAAGACAAAGGGTTGAGAGCTGTTAAATCCCTGAGCCACAAAGAACCAGTATTAATGAAGATATTCCCACTTGCAATATTACTAAATTTTATCTAATAGACTGTGTTTTTCCGGTGTTTCCTAATGATGGTCCTTGCACACTTTTGTAACACTTGGAATGAACCTTATACTCACTGCCAGGAAAAGCCAGGTGAGCCACTGTGTGCAGAGCAGAACGAGGTACTACAGTTGACTGTCACACCTGCTGTGATTTCCTCTGGAAATGATGGCTTCCTAGTTGCACAAACTGACATACTGTGTCGCACAAAATTATAATGTCTTCCCTCTCTAGCCAACTACATATTTGTCACCTCTAAAACCGTTAAAATCTGTATTTATGTAGGGTATTCAGTTTTACTTTTTGCTTTGTAATGTGTCTCGACTGTATAGAGCTGTAAAACAAGGTTCCAGTGTATCCATTGGTAATTTTTATTTTCCATCTGTTGAAGCCATTTGAAAAAGCCGATAGTCTCTTACTAGCTCAAACTCAGAGCTCAGAAAATAATAGTTTATAACATTCCCATGGTGCTTTTTAGAGTCTTTTTTTCCTTGGTACTTAATTTTCTTCCTTCTCTGGGTGACAGTTTTTTACTTCCAGTGTAGAACTGTAGGTGTTTGGCCGTCTCTTTTTTAGATTTAATGCCACACACTGCGTTCCACTGCTACAACATGTGTGTACAATAAATTTTCTTGTAAACTGAGGATTTCAAGGCTAGAATTCTGTCAAGCTTATATTTTCAGAGCTCTTGAAATATTTTCCACTTAGCAACCTCTTTGCATTACTTGGAAAGCTTTTATAGGGCTTGTCAGTCAAAAGGATGACTCTAACCAAAGAAAGAACAATTCAGAGAATGATTTTTAGAATTAGTATTAGCTTCATAGGTGATTCAATGGCTGTAACAATATGCACTGGAAGTGTTCAAAAGGCAAATATTTTGCCTCCATTTATATCATGTATACTAAGGGAGATAATTGCTTATTACATATCCAGATTTTGTCTATTTTCTAAAACTCAATGTTACAGTTACTATTTATCCCATTTTGAGCTGATGTTTACAGGAACAGAATATAAAACATGGATTAGTGATGACAAGATGATATAAAGGTAGATGAGTGCAGATATATGTGTATATACCCAAATCCTGCTCTTAGTCATTGTGTTCTTGTTTTTTTTTTTTTTAATCTAACTAAAAGACTGAAGTGAGAACAATGTTTTCAAAGATAACTGTATCTCGTCTGTGTTTAAGAATTACTTGGGTCACTTTCTACACTGGCTTGTTTCTACACTGGCTACACTTGGTCACTGACACTGGCTTGTTTCTACACTGGCTTGTTTCTACACTGGCTACACTTGGTCACTGATACTGGCTTGCCCAGAATCCAGGAGCACATACTGCTGATCCTATCAGTAGTTATGGGAACAATATTAATGGGAACATTATTAATTTATGAAGATTTGCAGTGACCCATATGCACTCTTTGGCCAACAAAGAGTGTGTGTAAAGAGTGTGTGTGTGTGTGTGTGTGTGTGTAAGAAAGAGAAAAAGAGAAAGAGGCAGAGAGATGGAGAGGCAGAGAATACAGCATTGCTGGCTGCATTCAGCCAGTTGACCAGGGTAATGGTGGCTCTGCAAGGGGCATTAAGACCTGGCCTTATACCTGAAATGATGCCTGACTATGAATAAGGTATAGGACAAGATTCGGTGTTTTCCCCTGGATGTTTGAACTGCATCTTAGTTTTTTTCTTGGTCCGCATTCTGATATAAAGATTCCTATATTGCAAGCTCCCCATTCATATCCACCTTGGGTATTTTATTTAAGTAGCTCTCCACCTTCATCTCAATCCTGAATTGCCATTTGGAAACTTGTCAATGATAATGGCTAATATTTACAAAACATGTTTTGAATGACAGGGATGGCTCTAGAACATTTATATGCATTGTTTTATTTAATTGTCTCAATTATCTTGTGAGTTTCCTACAAGGAACTTTTCTAAAGGTCTCAAGAGACAGTAATTGGCAGAATATGGAATTAATGTCACGAATGTCTTCATGAACTTTTTATTTAGACCACGAGCCCTAGTGTTCCTAAGATGTGAAGTGTGTTTTAATTTTAATCAGTTTCTTTTATGTCAGACTGAAGTCTTGCTGCTGAGCCTATGTTGATTAGATAAATATTTTCTAGCCATGAAGAGAACTGGAGTGACTATTTCCCTGGAATTTTGAGTATTAACCATTGCCTACCCATGTCTTGAGCTCCCATCATGCCTTCTTATACCTCAAGTCTATGTTAAGCTGTGCTACTCCATGCTTTGCCTTCTTTGATCATCAGTGTTAGCCCCTACTCCAATAGGTTTCCCTCAAAGTCACATTTCCGTATCTATGCTCACACACAGGTGAGAGCCAACAAATATGTCATTTGTGTAATACAATTTATTTAGCGTTCTGAAGGAAAACCCATGGATGCACATGTGACATTATTTATATTCTAATTCAGAGCACATCAAGTATAATCTTTTTTCTACACAAGTTATGCTTTCATAAGAAATTCTAAGACAGAATTTTAGATGAGATAGTGCATACCACCATCCTATTTTGACTCCAAAAGTCTTTATTTTAATGTTCCATTTTTATTTTAACTAATATAGATATTTATCTACAATTATCTCATTTTATATTTGGAAAAACCATTTACATGTGATAAAGAACAATTACTGAATACTTGACTACTCACATACATACATGTTTCTTATTTAGGGAACATATATTACTCTGGTGACAGGGTCCAGTGCCACTGTGACCAGTCCTCTTGTCTCGTTCGTCTTACCGAGAGTAGACTGCCATGATTCTGTTGAAATATCTCACGTTCCTTATACCCTTATTTTGAGGGAGAAAGCAGAGTTCCTGAAAGTACATTTCATAGATCACTAGTAGAGGTGCCTGAGGGAAGATGTGTCATGGTGATACATGCAGAAATTCTTGTATAATATATCCACAGTCTTCTTAGAGATTCCCAGAGAACTTTAGTATTTTAAAGGTTCTGAGAAGTCCTGATGAATGAAATATCTTCACTGTTCAGTATACTTATTTGGTCACGGAATTCTCTTTTCATATGATAAATGTTATCCTGTAGAACTGAGGTTGCATATAGCATATTTTGGTAAGATAAATGCTGTTCTAGAAACTTTATATTAATTGGATAAAGCTGGAAAGCTTAACTAGTCTCTAGGTTCTTCTAATTGACTGGGACAAGTGTAGGAAAAAGGCTGTGGGTTTTACATCAATAAAACTACTCATAATGCTACTCAATGCTTACTCTTATAATTTTCAAAATTTAAAAAGACCACATGGATTCCATTTCAGCCAAACAGAATGATAATTAAAAAATTAAATTTACTGGGGATTAAATTGATTCTGGGAAATCTTGGTGTGATACTTCCATCCTAGAGCACTTACAGGATGTGCATAGAAACCTGCATAGTTGCAAGTAGAGTGCACCCACCAGTCGATGGCCTCCAGCCATTCAGGTGAGAAACAGTCCTGTGTACCCTTGGCATTCCACTTCAGCTGTTATTATGATTCTCTTAGCCTGGTGGTTATCAGGTCAAAGAAGCAATACTGCTGTAAGTCATACCCAAATAAGTTGAAGGATTATAGACAGAAATAAATTTTAGTTCACAGGGAAAAATTTGATGAAGCATTAGGAAAATAAAGCTCATAACTACTGAGTGATTTGGTTTTTCTCCTCCCCCTTTATTAATCTATAGTTTTCCTCTGAGTTAAATCCTGTGATAATTTAAAAAATAGTATTGATTCTTATTGCTAGTTTAGCATGTTTATTTATCAGTCAACATTTAATACATATTTATAAAACACCTCCTATGTACCTTGCAAAGAGATACAATAATAATCAAGACACAACCTCTGTCCTCTCTCATGAAACACACACTCTACTAGGAAGACAAACAGTTGTCAATAATCCCTCTGTTGACGTGGTATGCATGTGGAAGATATGGGCACGACAAAGGAGGGATTATTAACTCTGTCCTACATTTGGAAATTTAAAATACTTGAGTGTAAAGGATGAGGATGACTAAGCCAGGTAAACAAAGGAGAAAGAAACATTTTATGTGTGGAAAGCAACACGTGCTGAGGCATTGCTGTACTGAAGAGCAAAGTGTTAAGCGATCAGCAAGTATCATAGTATTGCTGAAGCCTCAGGAGTGCTGATAGGAGTGAAAGTAGATAAAGCTGGAGCCAAATTATGAAGGCTTTTTCCTGTTAAGCAAAGCAGTTTTCACTTTACTGTAGGTGATGGGGGAGCTTCTGATGGGTTTTAAACTTTAAAGACAGTCCGGATATTTGGTACCCTCTTAGCTTTCCCCAAAATTATAATCTATGCTCTAGTATTTCATGTGTCTATGCCTTCCAATACTAAATTGTCTTCTGTTTTTTTCTTCCACAAATGACAACAGCATAGGAGAGCTGCTTTTCTACTACTTAAACTTTCAGTATGTAATATCATCTTTGCCCTCTTTCTGTTGTGGTATATCTAGTTGCCCTTCTAATAAATTGATTAGTTAGCATAATTGAGATGGTTATTTGACATGCAAATGATAAACAGTAAGAGATGATAAAATATTTCTCACAGGATTTAGGGTCCTTTTCTCAAATGTCCTCAATTTCACTTTCAAAATCTTATTAAACTTGGATGCTAGACCATGCATGAAGGATAATATGTCTTGCTGTTAGTAAAATGAGTGCTGTTTCTGTGGTAATCACCTTAGATTGGCTCAGAACAGTGTACCCACTTCTGTGGCTGTGTGGAGAGAACACTGTTGCTTAGTATGACAATGTCAATGGAATATGCCATTCTATTAATCTCCAGCCCTGGTATACAAAATTTCCTACATAATGTGGTGATCAGCCATTTCTGTTATGATTTTATGGCAAAGGCCAACTGGCTAATGCTTTAATTATTAAGGAGATATTTTCACAAAGTTACAGCACAGAATCCTTAGGAGGATGTTTTTTCATATCTCAAGGACAATAAGACTGTCTTGGGGGACATTGGGATGTTTGAGATTTGGGGTAGTAGCCATTTAAAATTTTTTTTTTCAAAATTTAAATTGTTTTGATTATTAAAATCGTTGAGGAAATGTGTAAAACAAAGCAAATATTTAAAAATTAGCTATAATCCTACCACCCAGAGAAAACCATTATTAAAATATTTAGTGCTTTCCTCTATTAATGCACATATCCAGTTCCATGCCAATATTCATACCTTATTCTTGTGGCCATGTCTGGTAAAATAAGAAGAATGACACAAATTTTATTGAGCCCACAATATGTCTAAAGCATTGTTCTCAAATCTCTCTGTGTATTTTCTCATAGAGTCCTCACAAAAGTATTTGTTATATATTATTATTACATTTTACACATGAGGAACTCAGAAAAAGATTAGGTGATCTACCGCAGTCACGCAGCTTGTCAAGTAGTGGAGCCACATTCAAACTCAAGCTTCAAAGCCCAAGCCATAAGGAACATGCTTTGCTTCTATGTATTCACAAGTAAATATACATAGGGGCAGTAGAACGTTTTAAATGCATATATTTAAAACTAATGGCAATTTTATACTACACAATTTCATTCAGTTGTTTAATTCCTCCTTGCTAGTAGTTGAAAGTTGCATCTCCCTAGAAATGCTGTGTAATGATTTACTGTCATGGAACTCTGCTTGATGTACACAATAGGGATATAAATACATTGCCTAACCTACTATTTTTAATACTGAAATTTGCTTAAAATAAACTTCTAACCTTGTACATTTTCATTATTAACCTGAGGAAAAATTCTTTGTAAAGATATTTAATTAAAATCCTTATACTAGTCAGTATTGTTCCATTCTCACATAGCTATAAAGAAATACCCAAGACTGGGTAGTTTATAAAGAAAAGAGGTTTAATTGGTTCATGGTTACATACGCTATACAGGAAGCATAATGCTGGCATCTGCTTGGCTTCTGGGGGGGCCTCAGGAAGCTTCCAATCGTGGCAGAAGGCAAAAGGGAGAAGATACTTCACATGGCTGGAGCAGGAGGAAGAGAGGGTGGAGGCGCCACACACTTTTAAACAATCAGATCTTGTGAGAACTTCTATTGCCTGAACAGCACTAAGGGGATGGTGCTAAACCATTCATGAGAACCGCCCCCCCCCGCCCCACCCCACAATTCAATCACTTTCCACCAGGCCCCACCTCCAGCACTGAGGATTACAATTCGACATGACATTTGGAGGGGACACAGTTCCAAATCATATCACAGACTATATTTAGATAATAGGCAAAACAGAAATTATGAACTCTAAAAATTAGTATCAGTATCAATTTTTTTTATGTGATGGGGTTCACTTTTGAGTTATTTTCATTGAGGCATAATCTGAGTTTTAAAAATGTAAACATGCATGCAACCACATGCATATGAATTCCATCATCCAAGTAGATTGCTTTGTGCCTGTTCCCAGGCAGTCCCCTACACATCCTCCAGAAGTAATCACATCCTGATGTTAATTACTGTGGATTAGTTTTGTCTGTTCTAACATGGAGTCACACAGCAGGCACTCTTTTGTGTATTTAATGTCTTGGTGTTCTGTTGAAGAATCAGTAAGTACTATAGCAGGAGTCATGAACTACACACAAGTTGTAGGCCAAATTCTGTCATTTGCCTTCTTTTGTAAATAAGTTTTATTGAAACACAGCCAAACTCATTCCTTGACATATTTTCTGTGGTTTCTTTTACATTGCAACAGGAGAGTTAAGTATGTGAGACAGAGATCATTGGTCTGAAAAGTTTAAAGTATTTATTTATTATCTGTGTCTTTAGAGAAAAGTGTCCAAATCCCTATAATTACTAAAACACAAGAGTGCTGAGAGAAGTACTGGCAGATAAAACTTTAACCTGATTATGGAGACCCTTGCCTGCTAGCATTTTTCACTTTATCCCAAAGGCAACTGGAAGTTTCTGATGGATTTTAAGTGCAAAGATGAGGCTTTGTTTCACTAAGCATGTTTCGAGACTCATTAATGTTGTTCCTTATATCACTAATTAGTTTCTTTTTATTGCTGAATAGTGTTCCATTATATATTATTCTTTGTCAATTGATATTTGGATTGCATCACCATTTTTACTATCATGAATAACCCTACTGTGAGCATTCTTGTATAAATGATTTTGTGGACATATATTTTCACTATCTCAGTAAATACCCAGGAATGGAATTGCTGCATTATAGGATAAGTACATGTGTAACTTTATAAGAAATTTCTAAGTCATTTTACAAAGTGGCTTTACCATTTTACACCTTTATCAACAATACATGAAAGCTCCTCATTTTTTCTAAAATGTGATGGTAGCGTCAGTATTTAATTTTACTAATTCTGGTGAATGTGTAGTGGTACCTTATTAGAGTTTTTATTTATATTTTGTTGATATCTGATGATGCTGAACACATTTTAATGTGTTCATTGGCTGTTTGTACATATTATTTTGTGAAGTGTCTGGTCATGTCTTTTACTCATTTTCTTTATTATTGCCAAAGTATTTACTAGGTTTTATTTACTTGCAATTAGTATTATTTGTTTTAAATTTTAGTTTTTTAATTGGAAATTGTCAAATTATAGTTGTATATATTTATAGGGTACAAAGCAATGTCATAATTTATGAATATGATGTAGAAAAATTAAATCAAGCTAATTAACATATTCATCACTTAAAATATTTATCTTTTTTGTGGTGACAATATTTGAAATTTACTCTCAGCAATTTTGAAATGTAGAATATATTATTGGTTATGATATCACGCTGTGTAATATATCTCAAATTAAAAAAACCACTTATTTTTCCTGTCTAATGAAGTTTTTTTACCCTTTCACCATCGTCTCCTTATCCCTCTCACCCCGTAGTCTCTGGTAACAACCAATTTGCTCTGCTTCTTTGAGTTCAATTGTTTCAGATTCTACATGTAAGTGAGAATATGCAGTATAGTGTTTGTATTTCTGTGCCTAGCCTATGTCACTTCGCATAATGTTCTCCAGTTCTAACCATATTGTCACAAATGACAAAATTTTTTTTCTTTTTTAAGGCTAAATGGTATTCCATTGCATATATATATATAACATTTTCTTTTTCCATTCATTTGTTGATGAATATTTAGGTTGATCCCACAACTTGGCTATTGTAAATAGTGCTGCATTAAATAGGGGTGTGCAAATATCTCTTCAACATACTAATTTTAAGTCTTTTGCATAAATACTCAGAAATGAAAGTGCTAGATTATATGGTAATTCTATTTTTAGTGTTTTTGTGGAGCTTGCATATAATTTTCCATAATGGCTGTCCAGTCATACATTGTTTAGTGATGGGGATATGTTACGACAAATGTATTGGTAGATGATTCTGTCATTGTGTAAACATCACAGAGTGTACTTACAAAAACCTCGACAGTACAGCCGATTTCACACTTGGCTATGTGGTACAGCCTATTGTTCCTAGCTATAAACCAATACAGCATGTTACTCTACTGAATACTGTGGACCATTGTAACACAATGGAAAGTGCTGTGTATCTAAATAATCTAAACAGCAATGATACAGTAAACATATGGTATATAAGATAAAAAACAGGATACATCTACATAGGGCACTTACCATAAATTGAGTTTGCAGGACTGAAAGTTGCTCTGGGTGTCAGTGAGTGATGAGAGAGTGTGAAGGTTTAGAACATTACTGTCCACTGCTGTACACTTTATAAACACTAACTTATGCTAATCTAAATTTATATTAAAATTTTCTTTCTTCAATAATACATTAACCTCAGCTTGCTATAAATTTTTACTGTATAAACTTTTAATTTTGATCATCCTTTTGACTCCTTTGTAATGACATGGTTCAAAACACAAATCGTACAGCTGTACAAAAATATTTCTATCTTCATAATCTTATTCTGCAAGCTTTTGTCTATTTTAAATTTATTGTATTCTTAAAAATTTACTTTCTAAATGTTTTTGTTAAAAACTAAGACATAAACACACACACATTAGGTTAATCCTCCACATGGTTAGGATTATTAAGATGTCACTAGGCGACTGGAATTTTTCATCTTCATTACAATCATACAGGAACCTTACCACATATGCTTTCTGTAGTTGACTGAAACATTGTCATGCGGTGCACGACTATGCTAATTTATGCTCCCAACAGTGTAAAAGGGTTCACTTTTCTCCACATCCTCACTAATACTTATCTGTCTTTTTGATAATAGCCATTCTGATGGGTGTGAGGTGATATCTTACTGTGGTTTTCATTTGCATTTCCCTAATGATTAACAATTTTGAACATTTTTTCATATATCTGTTGGCCATATCTTCTTTTGAAAAGTCTATTCGTATCCTTTTCTCATTTTTAAATTAGAATAATTATTTTCTTTCTACAGAGTAATTTGAGTTTTAAAATATATTTTGAATATTAACCCCTCAACAAATATCTGGCTTGCAAATATTTTCTCCCAATCCATAAGCTGTCTCTTCACTCTGTTGTTTTCCCTGTTGTGCAGAAACTTTTTATGTGAGTTTTTTATTTTTATGTGTAATCTCATTTGTCTATTTTTACTTTTTTTTTTGTCTGCGCTTTGGGAGTCAAATCTAAGAAAGTCATAACTTATTTGTTTTGCTTATGTTCTTTAGTAGTCTCACAGTTTCAGGTCTTACAGTTAAGTCTAATCCATTTTGAGTTGATTTTTGTATATGGTGTGAGATAAGAGTCCAATTTAATTCTTCTGCATGTGGATATTCAGTTTTCAAACAACATTTACTGAAGAAACTGTCCTTTTTTCATTGTGTTTTCTTGGCACTTTGGCAAAAATCAATTGACTATGCATGCATGGGCTCATCTTTGGACTCTCAACTCTGTTCCATTGGTCAATGGGTCTATTTTTATGCCACTACCATGCTGTTTTAATTACTATCTGTTTATAGTATAGTTTGAAATCAGTTAGTGTCATGTCCCCAGCTTTGTTCTTTTTTCCTTACCTATTTGGGTTTTTTTGGTGGTTCCATATGAATTTTAGATTTTTTTTTATTTCTGTGAAAAATGACATTAAAATTTTAATAGGAATTGCATTGAATCTGTAGATTGCTTCGGGTAGTATGAACATTTTAACAATATTAATTCTTCCAATCTATAAACATGGGATGTCTGTTCATTCAAATTGTCTTTTTATTCTTGAGTTATATAAAGTCTTTATACATTCTAGATACAAATCCCTTGTCAAATGTGTGTATCACAAATATATTCATCCAACCTATGGCTTAAAAATTTAGTTTTTAAATGGTGTTTTTGATAAACTTTTCAATTTCATGAAATATAGTTTACAAATGTTTTCCTTTATTCTTGTTACTTTTCTTTATATCATCTAAGAGGTTGTGAAGATATTCTCTCTCTCGTGTGTGTGTGTGTGTGTGTGTGTGAGAGATTTAGGAGCATTATACTTTTAGCTTTCACATTTAGTTTGATAGTCCATATGAAATAATTTTTGTGCAGGGTTTATGAGATACAGGTCTAGCTTTTTTTTCCAGTTTATATATTAAGATTTCTATTTGTTGAAAAGATTTTTCTTTCTCTGTTAAGCTACTTTGGTGTATTTGTTGAAAAGGTCATATAAGCATTTGCTTATTTTTGTTCTCCTGAGCTCTTCACTTATTCTTATATTAATATTATATTGCTAAAACTGCTGTAGCTTATCGTAAGCCTTAAAGTCAGGTATTGTAAATCTTTTAATTTTGTTCTTTCTCAAGATAAGTTTGGCTATTGTGAATCTTCTGCATTACCATATAAACTTTAAAATCAACTTGTCAAATTCTACAAAAAAGCTGCCAAGAACACACAACGGAAAAAGGACAATCTCGTCAATAAATGGTGTTGGAAAACCTGGTCATCTATATGCAAAAGAATGGAATTGGACCCTTATCTCACACTATATACAAAAATTAACTCAAAATGAATTAAAGACTTAATAGACAGCATTGAACCTATACGTCAATTTGGTAATTGATATCTTAATAATATTGAGTTTTCTGTTTTAGATACATGGCACATCATTTAACTAAGGTGTTTAATTTTTCTCAGCAATGTTTTGTTGCTGTCAGGTTAGTACTTTTACTAATTTTAATTAAATTTATTATTATTAGATTTTGATTATTCTGATTTTTAGTTTGTCTATTTTTCTCCTACATAGAAACATGACTTATTTTTGTTTATTGACCTTTTATTATACAATCTTGTTAAATTTACTCATTAGTTCTAGTAGTTTTCTTAATTTTTAAGATTTCTTAGTATTCTATGTACATTTTCATGTTATCTGTGAATAAAGACAGTTTTATATTTTCCATGTGCCTCCAGATGATTTTACTTTGGTTTCTTTCTGTTCACATTGGCTTGGACCTCCAATACAATTTTGTGTTGCGGGAAGTCAGGGACTCTGAATGGAGGGACCGGCTGAAGCCGTGGCAGAAGAACATAAATTGTGAAGATTTCATGGACATTTATTAGTTCCACAAATTAATACTTTTATAATTTCTTATACCTGTCTTTACTGCAATCTCGGAACATAAATTGTGAAGATTTCATGGACATTTATCACTTCCCCAGTTAATACTCTTGTGATTTCCTATGCCTGTCTTTACTTTAATCTCTTAATCCCATCATCTTCATAAGTGAGTAGGATGTATGTCACCTCAAGACCCTATGATGATTGTGTTAATTGCACAAATTATTTGTAGAGCATGTGTGTTTGAACAATATCAAATCTGGGCACCTTAAGAACAGGATAACAGCGATGTTCAGGGAACAAGGGAGATAACCTTAAAGTCTGGCTGCCTGTGGGCCGGGCGGAACAGAGCCATATTTCTCTTCTTTCAAAAGCAAATAGGAGAAATATCGCTGAATTCTTTTTCTCAGCAAGGAACAGCCCTGAGAAAGAGAATGCGTGCCTAGGGGGAGGCCTCTAAAATGGCTGCTCTGGGAACATCTGTCTTTTACAGTTTTAGATAAGGGATGAAATAAGCCCCAGTCTCCCGTAGCGCTCCCAGGTTTATTAGGATGAGGAAATTCCCACCTAATAAATTTTGGTGAGACCAGTTGTCTGCTCTCAAACCCTGTCTCCTGATAACATGTTATCAATGACAATGCGTGCCCACAACTTCATTAGCAAATTTAATTTTGCCCTGGTCCTGTGATCTCACTCTGCCTCCATTTGCCTTGTAATGTCTTATTACTTTGTAAAGCATGTGATCTCTGTGACCCACACCCTATTCGTACACTCCCTCCCCTTTAAAAATCACTAATAAAAACTTGCTGGTTTTGCGGCTTGGGGGGCATCACAGAACCTGCCGACATGTGATGTCTCCCCCAGACATCCAGCTTTAAAATTTCTCTCTTTTGTACTCTTTCCCTTTATTTCTCAGACTGGCTGACACTTAGGGAAAATAGAAAAGAACCTACATGAATTATCAGGGGCGGGTTCCCCTGATAATTTTGACTGAAGTAGAGTGGATATTCTTGACTTGGTTCCAATTTTAAAGAAGAAACATTCAGTTTCTCACCAATAAGTATAATATTTGTAGCTTTCTGAATAAATGCTCTGTATCAGTTTAAGGAAGTATTCTATTCCTTGGTTGCCAAGGCTGTCATAAATAAGGATTGAATTATGTTAAATATTTTTTGATTATATGATGAACATATAATTTTGCCTTTTTAATGTAAAACACTGGATTAAATTAATTTTCAAAATGATTGCCTAATTTTGCATATTGGGATACAATCTAGACAATCATGATTCTTTTGGTTTATTGCTGGATTCGGTTTGCTAATATTTTGTTAAGGGTTTTTGGCTATGTTCATGAGGAGTATTTATTTTCTTGCCATGTGCTTTTCCTGGCTTAGGTATGAGTTAGGTTACCTCATAAAATGATTTGGGAAATGTCTTCATCTCCTTTATATCACGAAACATTTTGCACAATATTAGCAGGATATTTTCCTTAAGTTTTGCTAGAATTTAACAGTGTAGTCATTTTTTTGACTGAATTTTCTTTATAAGAAGTATATTTTAACTACAAATTAAAATTTTTAACAGATATAGAACTACATAGGGCTATTCAGATTTTCAATTTATTTTGCCTAAGTATTGATAAATTAGTGTCTTATAAGGAATTTGTCCACTTCATTAAAATTCTAAAATGTATTGGTATAAAGCTGTTTATAATATTCTCTTATATTCCCTTCAAGGTTTCCAGTATCTGTAGCTTTGTCCTGTCTCTCTTCCATTGTTGACATGAGCAGTCTTTAATTTTTTTCATATTTTTTTCTTGATAAGTCCATCTAGGTGCATATTAATTATATTGCGGCTGTCGAAACACCAACTTTAGATTTTATTAATTTTTTTCTGAACGGTTTTTTAAAAATTTTATTGATTTCCTCTTCTATACTTCTTTTCTTCTACTTACTTTGAGATCAATTTACTCTACTTTTCTACATTCTTAAGATGAATGTTTTTTGGTCACTTATTTTAAATCCTTCTTCCTTGCTAATATATGCATCAAAAGCTATAAATTTTCCTGTAATTATATCCCACAAATTTTGATATATGGTGTTATTATTTAGTTCAAAATATTTTCTAATTTTGCCATGATTAATTCTTTGACTCATGAATTATTTTTAAGTGTGGTCTTTAACTTAAAACTATTTGGGAATTTCTCAAATATTTCTATTAAATTGGGGATTGCTCAAGTTTTACTTTGTTATTTATTTTTAATTTGTTCCTGTTTTAAGGAATATATTCTTTATGATCTCAGATCGTTAAAATGAATTTAGACTTTTTAATGGCCTGGCATCTAGTTTTTCTTGGTAAACATTCTATGTGCACTTGAAAAGAATTCCATGGAAATTGTAGATTTTAAGTATAATTTACCATAGATATATATCTCTATATATCAATTTGGTTATATTGGTTGATAGTGTTTACATTTTCTCTATCCTTGCTGATTTTCTTTCTACTCCTAAATCAGTTATTAGTGAGAGAATTATCAATAGAAAAGTTAAAATTTCCTGCAATTTTTGGGAATTTAATATATTTTCTTAGGATCAGTCAGCTGCTGTTTTATGTATTTTGAAAATCTGTTATTTGGTGCAAGCATATTTATGTCTTCTTAATAAAATGACCTTTTATTACTATAAAATGTCCCTCATTATCTCTGGTAATATTTCTTATCTTGAAGTCTTTGTCCGTTACTAACATAGGCACTCAAGACTTGATTTAAGTGTTTGCATGTTACATTTTGTCCATTATTTCATTTTTACTATTTGTGCTTTTATACTTACATGTATCTCTTGTAAACAGTATGCAAATAACGTTACTTTATTTTATCCAGTCTGACAATCTCTCTCTTTTAATTAGTGGGTTTAGTCCATTTATGTTTAATGTAATTGTTAATCTGGCTAGGTTTAATTTGCTGTTTCATTTCTAGTTGTTCAATTTGGGTTTTGTTCTCTTTCCTCCTCTTATACTGCCTTGTTTTGTATTAGCTGAGTATTTTAAAAATACTCAATTGTATCTATTTACTTCATTGGCTAAATATGCTAAATTCCTTTATTGTATCATCTCAGTAGCTGCTTTTAGCACTATTATATGTATTCTTAATTTATTTTAGTCTACCATAAATATGTGACAGTATAGTTTCATTGTTTTTATACATTTTACTTCTACATATGATATAAATAATGTAACATATTTTGTTTTTACTTTGCTTAAACAGTCAATTAACTTTTAATAAAAAAGTATTTTCTATATATTCTTCTCTGTTTATTAACTTCTCTGGTTTTTTTTAGCCAAAAACCTCCCATCAATTTTACCTGTAATGTAATTTTGCTGGTGATGCAATCAATAATTTTCTTCCCTATCTACATGTGTAGTAACTTTTTGTTATTGCTGAACATTGTGGTTGCTACATTGTTGAGAATCTGAGTTTTGTAATCTTAATTTAAAAAGTTTTAAATTTTATCATGGCAGTTAATTACTGGTACATCAGCTTTAACTTTTCACTCTTGTTTTTCAACTTTGTTAGGATGGGCCTAGAGTAGTGTTTACTTCTAAGGTATAACCTGTGTGGCTTTCAATAGACTATCCCGGATATTAGGTGAGGTCTCTCAACTCTGGCTCATAAGAGCTCCTGTGTATTTTAACATTGCTCAACCTCTTAAATATATGTTTAGCTTACAGACCTCAAATTATTTTCTGCCAGGCCTTGTGGATTCTTGCTGTATGCATGCAAAACCTAATATTTAACAAAAGACTTATAGAGATCCCTAAGAAGAGTTTTAGAACTGCTTCCCTGCATAATTTTCTTATCTCTGGCACCATGCCCTACAATACTCAGCTGCCTAAGTAGTCTCATCCTCAACTCTCTGCCTCTTTATTTCACTGAAATTTCCATACTCTGCTTGGGCTTTATCTGTTTGGATGATGATTTAGAAAATATTCTCTTTTTTTTTTCTTTTTTTTTATTATACTTTAGGTTTTAGGGTACATGTGCACAATGTGCAGGTTTGTTACATATGTATCCATGTGCCATGCTGTTTTGCTGCACCCATTAACTCATCATTTAGCATTAGGTATATCTCCTAATGCTGTCCCTCCCCCCTACCCCCACCCCACAACAGTCCCCGGAGTGTGATGTTCCCCTTCCTGTGTCCACGAGTTCTTATTTTTCAGTTCCCACCTATAAGTGAGAACATGCGGTGTTTGGTTTTTTGTCCTTGTGATAGTTTACTGAGAATGATGGTTTCCAGCTTCGTCCATGTCCCTACAAAGGACATGAACTCATCATTTTTTATGGCTGCATAGTATTCCATGGTGTATATGTGCCACATACTCTTAATCCAGTCTATCATTGTTGGACATTTGGGTTGGTTCCAACTCTTTGCTGTTGTGAATAGTGCCGCAATAAACATAAGTGTGCATGTGTCTTTATAGCAGCATGATTTATAGTCCTTTGGGTATATACCCAGTGATGGGATGGCTGGGTCAAATGGCATTTCTAGTTCTAGATCCCTGAGGAATCACCACACTGATTTCCACAAAGGTTGAACTAGTTTACAGTCCCACCAACAGTGTAAAAGTGTTCCTATTTCTCCACATCCTCTCCAGCACCTGTTGTTTCCTGACTTTTAATGATGGCCATTCTAACTGGTGTGAGATGGTATCTCACTGTGGTTTTGATTTGCATTTCTCTGATGGCCAGTGATGATGTGCATTTTTTCATATGTTTTTTGGCTGCATAAATGTCTTCTTTTGAGAAGTGTCTGTTCATGTCCTTTGCCCACTTTTTGATGGGGTTGTTTGTTTTTTTCTTGTAAATTTGTTTGAGTTCATTGTAGATTCTGGATATTAGCCCTTTGTCAGATGAGTAGGTTGCAAAAATTTTCTCCCATTCTGTAGGTTGCCTGTTCACTCTGATGGTAGTTTCTTTTGCTGTGCAGAAGCTCTTTAGTTTAATTAGATCCCATTTGTCAATTTTGGCTTTTGTTGCCATTGCTTTCAGTGTTTTAGACATGAAGTCCTTGCCCATGCCTATGTCCTGAATGGTATTGCCTAGGTTTTCTTGTAGGATTTTAATGGTTTTAGGTCTAACATTTAAGTCTTTAATCCATCTTGAATTAATTTTTGTATAAGGTGTAAGGAAGGGATCCAGTTTTAGCTTTCTACATATGGCTAGCTAGTTTTCCCAGCACCATTTATTAAATAGGGAATCCTTTCCCCATTTCTTGTTTTTGTCAGGTTTGTCAAAGATCAGATAGTTGTAGATATGTGGCATTATTTCTGAGGGCTCTGTTCTGTTCCATTGATCTATATCTCTGTTGTGGTACCAGTACCATGCTGTTTTGGTTACTGTAGCCTTGTAGTATAGTTTGAAGTCAGGTAGCGTGATGCCTCCAGCTTTGTTCTTTTGGCTTAGGATTGACTTGGTGATGCGGGCTCTTTTTTGGTTCCATATGAACTTTAAAGTAGTTTTTCCAATTCTGTGAAGAAAGTCATTGGTAGCTTGATGGGGATGGCATTGAATCTATAAATTACCTTGGGCAGTATGGCCACTTTCACGATATTGATTCTTCCAACCCATGAGCATGGAATGTTCTTCCATTTGTTTGTATCCTCTTTTATTTCATTGAGCAGTGGTTTGTAGTTCTCCTTGAAGAGGTCCTTCACATCCCTTGTAAGTTGGATTCCTAGGTATTTTATTCTCTTTGAAGCAATTGTGAATGGGAGTTCACTCATGATTTGGCTCTCTGTTTGTCTGTGATTGGTGTACAAGAATGCTTCTGATTTTTGTACATTGATTTTGTACCCTGAGACTTTGCTGAAGTTGCTAATCAGCTTAAGGAGAATTTGGTCTGAGACGATGGGGTTTTCTAGATATACAATCATGTCATCTGCAAACAGGGACAATTTGACTTCCTCTTTTCCTAATTGAATACCCTTTATTTCCTTCTCCTGCCTGATTGCCCTGGCCGGAACTTCCAACACTATGTTGAATAGGAGTGGTGAGAGAGGGCATCCCTGTCTTGTGCCAGTTTTCAAAGGGAATGCTTCCAGTTTTTGCCCATTCAGTATGATATTGGCTGTGGGCTGGTCATAGATAGCTCTTATTATTTTAAGATATGTCCCATCAATACCTAATTTATTGAGAGTTTTTAGCATGAAGGGTTGTTGAATTTTGTCAAAGGCCTTTTCTGCATCTATTGAGATAATCATGTGGTTTTTGTCTTTGGTTCTGTTTATATGCTGGATTACATTTATTGATTTGCGTATGTTGAATCAGCCTTGCATCCCAGGGATGAAGCCCACTTGATCATGGTGGATGAGCTTTTTGATGTGCTGCTGGATTCGGTTTGCCAGTATTTTATTGAGGATTTTTGCATCAATGTTCATCAAGGATATTGGTCTGAAATTCTCTTTTTTGGTTATGTCTCTGCCAGGCTTTGGTATCAGGATGATGCTGGCTTCATAAAATGTGTTAGGGAGGATTCCCTCTTTTTCTATCGATTGGAATAGTTTCAGAAGGAATGGTACCAGTTCCTCCTTGTACCTCTGGTAGAATTCGGCTGTTAATCCATCTGGTCCTGGACTCTTTTTGGTTGGTAAGCTATTGATTATTGCCACAATTTCAGAGCCTGTTATTGGTCTATTCAGAGATTCAACTTCTTTCTGGTTTAGTCTCGGGAGGGTGTATGTGTCCAGGAATTTATCCATGTCTTCTAGATTTTCTAGTTTATTTGCATAGAGGTGTTTGTAGTATTCTCTGATGGTAGATTGTATTTCTGTGGGATCGGTGGTGATATCCCCTTTTTCATTTTTTATTGCATCTATTTGATTCTTCTCTCTTTTCTTCTTTATTAGTCTTGCTAGAGGTCTATCAATTTTGTTGATCTTTTCAAAAAACCAGCTCCTGGATTCATTAATTTTTTGAAGGGTTTTTTGTGTCTCTATTTCCTTCGGTTCTGCTCTGATTTTAGTTATTTCTTGCCTTCTGCTAGCTTTTGAATGTGTTTGCTCTTGCTTTTCTAGTTCTTTTAATTGTGATGTTAGGGTGTCAATTTTGGATCTTTCCTGCTTTCTCTTGTGGGCATTTAGTGCTATAAATTTCCCTCTACACACTACTTTGAATGTGTCCCAGAGATTCTGGTATGTTGTGTCTTTGTTCTTGTTGGTTTCAAAGAACATCTTTATTTCTGCCTTCATTTCATTATGTACCCAATAGTCATTCAGGAGCAGGTTGTTCAGTTTCCATGTAGTTGAGCGGTTTTGAGTGAGTTTCTTAATCCTGAGTTCTAGTTTGATTGCACTGTGGTCTGAGAGACAGTTTGTTATAATTTCTATTCTTTTACATTTGCTGAGGAGAGCTTATATTCTCAACTGAATGGAGTTGTCACTGGGCTCACTTGTTTCTATTTTGCAAAGATCAACATCCTGTGCTATCTGTTGTACAAAACTAAAAACAGTTGCCTTATATATTTTGTGCAGCTTTACATTTGTATATGGCAAGAAGGTCATGACCTCTGTTGCTCTGTTATGATTAAAGCTGAAAATGAAGCTAAAATGTTTTTGAGAAAAATCAGTTGCAGACCACAAGATCTGTCTCCCAATGCAATACAGTAAGTATTCACTTACTGTCAATAGATTCATAGAAAGTGCAACTTTAAGCAAAACAATGTATAATGATACCAATTTTAACATAGGCTAATTTATATATATGAGTTAAGGTGAGGAGAGGGGCTAAGCTAGAAGCAGTAAACAATTAATTCAAAGAATGACAGATAGCAATAAGTTAATGACCTGCATATCTGGATATGGAGATGGACAAAAAGGGTGTGGAATGGGTTGGGGATTATTAGATTCTGATGACATATTTTAGATAGAGATGAAAGTGAAGGTCTTTCTAACAAAGGAGAAATTTCAAGTGAGATATGAACAATGAAATGGAACTCATCCTGCAGAGAAAGGGAGAAGAAAACTCTTAGTAGAGAAAACAGCATGTCCAAATGTTAGGAAGAGAGAAATGTTTGGCACATATGAGAAAATATGCTTAACAGGAGTAAGGAAGAAGTCAATAAGATTGGCGAAATCTATAATTTCAGATCAAATTATGTTATGTCAATTTTAAAAACATTTTTCAAATAACACTAAAGAAACTTAGAAGGGTTTTAATCAGATGCATGCAGGACTTATTCACATTTTAAAGAATTACTTCTGCCACTATGTGGAAAGCAAGCTACAGAACAGTCAGAACAGAAAAAATAGAGTATTTTGAAGCTATTTAAAAATTAATAGGGGCTGGGCACAATGGCTCATGCTTATAATCCCAGCACTTTGGGAGGCCGAGGAGAGAGAATTGCTTGAAACCAGGGGTTGGAGACCAGTCTGGGCAACATAGTGAGACGCTGTCTCTACAATAAATAAATAGATGGTGGAGCAGATAGATAGGTAGTGAGCATGGTGACACATATCTGTAGTCCCAGCTACTTGGGAGACTGAGACAGGAGGATCGCTTAAACCCAGGAATTCCAGGCTCCAGTAAGCTATGATCACAGCACTTCACTCCAACCTGGGCTACAGAGTGAGACTCTGTCTCAAATAAAAACAAGGGAGATAGATTATAATTTTGTATCTATTGTAGTTAACTGATAACATGTGTTGGTGGATTATGGGAAACAGGTAAATCCATAGTGATTTCTAGCTGTAAGTACTTGGATGCATTGTGACTGTGTTTAGGGATATGGAAAATCTTTGGGACAGAGGAGGTTTGAAGTAACAGGGCAGAAAATCAGGGGCTTAGTTTTGAGCCAAAATTTGTCCAATTGCAATCTTCATTTTATCATTTTAGTTTGAAAGTTGAATCATTTTTGATAACTTTGGTATAATCAAAGTTATTGATAATTGAATGAAATTATTTTTAAGATTTCTTTTTTATGGTGCCAATTTTAAATAGTTTTAAGACATTGCATTTTCCACTTACAATACAGTGTTTATAAAGTGCAATGTTATTTCCTTCCCCTGTGCATATGTTCCATATTCAAGTATTGAGAATGCCCAGTAACTTACTATAGCAGCTTAACTTTTTAAAACTGCCACAGAATTTGCTACAAATTTAGGTCCTTCAAATGTTTTAAATGTGTGGAACAATGCTACATCTATACTTGGGTTGGCTTAATCAACCTCTTCAATGGCGGGCCCTGAGGAAGCACCACCAGAGGCAGGAGCTCCACCACCAGGGAATCCCCCAGGCATTCCTCTTGGCATGCCTCCTGCACTCTGGTACAGCTTGGTGATGACAGGGTTGCAAACTTCTGCTGATGTTCAGATTCTTCCTTCTTGGCAGTCCGATTCTTATTGAGCCAGTTGATAATTTCATTACACCTGTCCAGAATCTTCTGTTTGTCCTCATCATTAATCTTGCCTTGAAGTTTCTCATCTTCAACAGTTGCTTTCATGTTGAATGCATAGGACTCAAGTGAATTCTTGGATGACACCTTGTCCCTCTGCTTCTCATCTTCAGCTTTGTACTTCTCAGCTTCCCGGACCATACATTCAATGTCTTCCTTGCTCAAACGGCCCTTGTCATTAGTGATAGTAATTTTATTCTCTTTTCCTGTACTCTTGTCCACAGCAGAGACACTGAGGATACCATTGGCATCAATGTCAAAAGTGACTTCGATCTGAGGAACACCTCAGGGTTCAGGAGGTATGCCCATGAATTCAAACTTGCCAAGCAGGTTGTTGTCCTTGGTCATGACATGCTCACCTTCATAAACCTGAATAAGCACACCAGCCTGGTTGTCAGAATAGGTAGTGAAGGTCTGTGTCTGCTCGGTAGGAATGGTGGTATTACGGTTGATGAGGACGGTCATGACTCCACTAGCAGTTTCAGTACTAAGGGAAAGAGGAGTGGCATCCAAGAGCAGCAAATCTTGAACATTTTCAGATTTGTCTCCAGACAGGATGGCTGCCTGGACAGCCACAAGCAACAGCTTCATCAGGGTTGATGCTCTTATTCAGTTATTTTCCACTGAAGAAATCTTGGAGAAGCTTCTGAATCTTGGGGATACTAATGGAACCGCCAACCAGGACAATATCATGAATTTGTGACTTGTCTGGTTTGGCATCTCGAAGGGCTTTCTCTGCTGGGTCCAGGGTGCCACAGAACAGGTCAGCATTCAATTCTTCAAATTGGGCACAGGTAATGGAGGTATAGAAGTCAATTCCTTCATAGAGAGAATCGATCTCAATACTGGCCTGGTTGCTGGAAGAGAGAGTACGCTTAGCACGTTCACAAGCAGTACGGAGGCGTCTTACAGCTCTCTTGCTCTCACTGATGTCCTTCTTATGCTTGCACTTGAACTCAGCAAATAAAACCGTTGACCATTCGGTTGTCAAAATCTTCTCCACCCAAGTGGGTGTCTCCGGCTGCATACTTGACCTCACAGATTCCATCCTCAATAGTGAGGATTGACACATCGAAATTGCCACCTCCCAGGTCAAAGATAAGCACGTTTCTTTCTGCTCCAACCTTTTTGTCTGAGCTCTTGTAAGCAATAGCAGCAGCAGTTGGCTCATTAATTCTAAGTACAATGAGACCAGCAATAGTTCCAGCATCTTTGGTAGCCTGAAGCTGAGAATCATTAAAGTAAGCTGGCACTGTGACCACAGCATTGGTAACAGTCTTCCCAAGGTAAGCTTCTGCAATTTCCTTCATCTTTGTCAGAACCATAGAGGATACCTCCTCTGGACAGAAGCTTTTGGTCTCTCCCTTGTATTCTACTTGGACCTTGGTCCTGCCAGCATCATTCAACACCATGAAGGGCCAATGCTTCATATCAGACTGGACAACAGCATCATCAAATCTGTGTCCAGTCAGACGTTTGGCATCAAAAACTATGTTGGTGGGGTTCATTGCAAATTGATTCTTTGCGGCATCACCGATGAACTGTTTAGTGTCCGTAAAGGCAACATAGCTTGGAGTGGTTCAGTTTCCCTGATCATTGGCAATTATCTCTACTTTTCCATGCTGGAAAACACCCACACAAGAGTAGGTGGTGCCAAGATCAATACCAACTGCAGGTCCCTTGGACATGGTTGCTGGCATGTAGGCCTGGCTCCGATAAAGAAGAAAGCCACAGGAACCCGAGAGCTGCAGGCGAGTTCAATCAGCTGGGATTTCTTAATATATATGTGATAATGTTTTAACTTTGATAATTGACTTTTATAGTGACTTGAGTAGTCTTAAATTGTCTTTTATTTAAAACTTTTGTTCTTTTGAAAAAGCACCAAGTCTATGCTACTAGCAAAAATTTCCTTTTACCATGTAGACTACTTGGGATGAAAATAACTTTTCATAATTACTATCATGAAGGCAGGAGAGTGGAAAGTTCCCAGATACTGCAGCAAGATATAAAGATGAATTCTTCAAATGAGGAAGCAAACTTTATCAAGTGGTTGAATTTCTTAGATCACCATGTTGGACATAATTTCTTATAAACAAATTATGCAATCAGTGACACGTTCATGCAGAGTCTTTTAACTTAAAATTGATTACAGATAACACTTTCAAAAAGAAGTTCTGTAGTCTTGCGTACTATTTACCACACCATATTTACTGCACTTAGCTTCATTATGGAGGAAAGAACAATAGTGAACTATCTATAACTGAGACAATAATCATATTCATTGGTGATGAGTCAAACAGGTTATACTTATTTTTTAAAATAAAAACATTAGTAAATTTTTCTCTATGTTTTTAAAACAACAGTTTAACAATAGCAGTTCTGTTATTTTACTTTAATTTTTTGTACCAAAAGTTAATTTGCTCATGCCCAAAGATTTATATTTATAAAAAATGTTCCGCTGTGCAAGTTTTAAGAGATTTTTTAATTGTTGACAATACTCAGCACAGTCACATGTCTCTCATAAATCCACCCAAACTTAAGAACCAATTTTCAGTGCAACTCATGAAGACAAAGAATAACCCTTGTAAACACATTGTTGATAATCATTTAAAAATCATTTAATTTTTTTGCATTTAATATTTTTTCAGCTTTCTTAAGATGTAATTAACAAAAATTGTATATATTCAAGTTGTGTTATGTGAGGTTTTGATACATGTATACATAGTAAAATAATTACCACAATTAAGCTAATTATACTATACATAGTAAAATAATTACCACAATCAAGCTAATTAATATATTTATTATCACACATAATTCTTTTTCTTGTTGTGGTGAGAATACTTAAGATCTACTCTCTTAGAAAATTTCAGGTATATAATAGATTATTATTAACCATAGTTGCTATGCTATACATTAGGGCTCTAGAACTTATTCATTTCATAACTTCAGGTTATAAAAGTCACTATAAAAGTTTATACCTTTTGCAAGTTTGTACCATTTGATGAACATCTTCCCATTTTCCTCAGTCCCCTGCACCTGGAAACCACCCTTCTAAACTGTTTATATGAGTTCACCGTTTTTTAGATTCCATATATAAGTGAGATCATGAAGTGCTTCTGTTTCTGTGTCTGGCTTATTTCACTTAGCATAAAGTCTTCCAAGTTCATTCATGTTGTCATAAATGGATTTCCTTTTTTAAGGCTTAATAATATTCCATTTTATATATATTCCATACACACACACATATATATATATATATATATATATATATATATATATATATATTTCATCTGAATTTCATCTGATGACTTACACTTAGGTTGTTTCCAAATCTTGGCAATTGTGTTGCAGTGAAATGGGAATCCAGATGCATCTTTGAGATGGTTTTGTTTCCTTTGGATATATGTTCAGAAGCCAGAAGTGAGATTGCTGGATCATGTGAGTTTTATTTTTAATTTTTTGAGGGATTCTTATACTGTGTTCCATTATTACTGTACTAATTTACATGTCCACTGACAATGTACATGGATTTCCTTTACTCCTCATCTTTGTCAACACTTGTTATCTTTTGACTTCTTGGTAATAGCCATCCTAACAGGTGTGAGGTGATAGCTCATTGTGGTTTTGATTGACATTACCCTTATGAATAGTGATGCCGAACACTTTTAAAAATATCTGTTTACCATTTGTATGTCCTTTTCAGAAAAATATTTATCCAGATCCTTTTCCCACAGATTTTTAAATCTGTGCCTTGTTTTATTTTTCATTATTGAGTTGCATGAGTTCTTTTTGTATTTCGGATATTAACTCCTTATGGATACATGGCTTACAAATATTTTCTCTCATTCCATAGTTTGCCTTTTGATTTTGCTGATTATTTCCTCTGCTATGAAGAAACATTTTTGTTTCGTGCAGTGCAATTGTTTATTTTTGCTTTTGCTGCTTGTGCTCTGAAAAATTATTGTAGAGACCAATGAATATCAAAGAACTTTTGCTCTTTTTTTTTTAGGAGCTTCTCAGTTTTAGGTATTACATTTAAGTCTTTGATTTCAAGTTGATTTTTGTGTGTGGTTTAAGAGAAGGGTTCAGTTTCATTTATTTTGTTTTTGCATGTTGATATCCAGTGTTTAGAAAAACCATTTACTAAAGAGACTGTCTTTTCCTCATCTTGTATTCTTAGTCTTTTGTCACAAATTAGTTGACCATACCGGTGTGGGTTTGTTTCTGGGCTTTTCATTCTGCTTCATCAGTCGATTTGCTTTAATGCCAGTACTATACTGTTTCTTAAATATATGTATATATATTTATATATATTCATATATATATTCATATACATATATACTTTAAGTTCTGGGGTACATGTGCAGAACGTGCAGGTTTGTTACATAGGTATACATGTGTTTGCTGCACCCATCAGCCATCCCCTACATTAGATATTTTTCCTAGTGCTATCCCTCCTGTAGCCCCCCCACCCTCTGACAGGTCCTGGTATGTGATGTTCCTCTCCCCGTGTCTATGTGTTCTCACTGTTCAACTCCCACTTATGAGTGAGAACATATGGTCTTTGGTTTTCTGTTCCTGTGTTAGTTTGATGAGATTGATGGTTTCCAGCTTCATCCATGTCCCTGAAAAGGACATGAACTCATCCTTTTTTATGGCTGTGTAGTATTCCATGGAATATATGTGCCATATTTTCTTTATCCAGTCTATCATTGATGGGATTTTGGGTTGGTTCCAAGTCTTTGCAATTGTGAATAGTGCTGCAGTAAACATACATGTGCATGTGTCTTTATAGCAGAATGATTTATAATCCTTTGGGTGTATACTCAGTAATGGGATTGCTGGGTCAAATGGTATTTCTGGTTCTAGATCCTTGAGGAATCACCACACTGTCTTCCACAGTGGTTGCACTAATTTACATTCCCACCAACAGTATAAAAGCATTCCTACTTCTCCACATCCTCTCCAGCATCTGTTGTTCCTGACTTTTTAATGATCACCATTCTAACTGGCATGAGATGGTATCTCATTGTTGTTTTGATTTGTATTTCTCTAATGACCAGTGATGATGAGCTTTTTTTCATATGTTTGTTGGCTGCATAAATGTCTTCTTTTGAGAAGTGTCTGTTCATATCCTTTGCTCACTTTTTGATGGGTTTGTTTGTTTGTTTTTTCTTGTAAATTTGTTTAAATTCCTTGTAGATTCTGGATATTAGCCCTTTGTCAGATGGGTAGATTGCAAAACTTTTCTCCCATTCTGTAGGTTGCCTGTTCACTCTGATGATTGTTTCTTTTGCTGTGCAGAAGCTCTTTCATTTAATTAGACCCCATTTGTCAATTTTGGCTTTTGTTGCCATTGCTTTTGGTGTTTTAGTCATGAAGTCTTTGCCCATGCCTAGGTCCTGAATTATATTGCCTAGGTTTTCTTCTAGGGTTTTTATGGTTTTAGATCTTATGTTTTAAGTCTTTAATGCATCTTGGGTTAATTTTTGTATAAGGTGTAAGGAAGGGGTCCAGTTTTCAGTTTTCTGCATACAGCTAGGCAGTTTTCCCAACACCATTTATTAAATAGGGAATCCTTTCCCCACTGCTTGTTTTGTCAGGTTTGTCAAAGATCAGATAATTGTAGATGTGTGGCATTATTTCTGAGGTCTCTGTTCTGTTCCATTGGTCTGTATATCTGTTTTGGTACCATATCATGTTGTTTTGGTTACTGTAGCCTTGTAGTATAGTTTGAAGGCAGGTAACATGATGCCTCAAGCTTTGTTTCTTTTGCTTAGGATTGTCTTGGGTACATGGGCTCTTTTCTGGTTCCATATGAAATTTAAAGTAGTTTTTGCTAATTCTGTGAAGAAAGTCAATGGTAGCTTGATGGTAATAGCATTGAGTCAATAAATTACTTTGGGCAGTATGGCCATTTTCACGATATTGATTCTTCCTATCCATAAGCATGGAATGTTTTGATTATTCTAGCCTTTTAATATAATTTGAAATCAGGAGATGCCTGCAGTTTTGTTCTTCTTACTCAAGACTACATTAGCTATTTAGGGTCTTTTGTAGTTCTATATAAATTTTAGGGTAGTTTTTTTTTTTATTTTTGTGAAAAATTCATTGGAATTTTCATGAGATTTGCACTGAATTTGTAGGTCACTTCAGGTAGAATGGATAATTTGGCAATATTGATTCCATTTATTTATGTTTTGTTTAATTATTTTATCAGACTTTTATAATTTTCAGTGTAACAGATCTTCCACTTCCTTGGCTAAATTTATTCTTAGATATTTTATTCTTTTTGATGCCTTTGTAAATAGGATTGTTTTCTTAATTTCTGTTTGAGTAGTTGTTAGAGTATTAAAATTCTGACTTTTATGTTGATTTTTCATGCTGTAACTGAATTCATTCATTAGTTTTAACAGTTTTTTGTGGAGTCTTTGTGCATATAATGTACTCTCAAAGAGAAATAACTTTACTTCTTTCCTTCTTTTATTTATCCCTCTGACTCTTTAATTGCATGCCTTTTGTTTCTTTTTCTTGCTGAATTGCTCTGGCTAGGACTTCCAGAACTATGTTGAATAGCAGTGGAAAGAGTGGGCATTCTTATCTTGTTTCTGATCTTAATGGAAAAGCTTATAGCGGGCTTGTGGTATATACCCTTTAGTATGTTGAGGAACGTTCATTTTGTACCTAATTTGTGGAGAGTTTTTATTATTAAAGGATGTTGAATATTATGAAATGCTTTTTCTGCATCTATTGAGATGATCATATTATTTTTGTCCTTAATTTTGTTAATGTGTTGTATCACATTAATTGAATGCATATGTTGAACCATCCCTACATCACAAGGATAAATCCCACTTGATCATGGCGTATGATTCTTTTAATATTCTTTTATTTTAGATTTGCTAGTATTTGGGGAGGAGATATTTGCATTTGTGTTGATCAGGGATATTGGCTTGAATTTTCTTTTCTTGTAGTGTTCTTGCCTGGCTTTGGTATCAAGGTAATGCTGGCCTCATAAGATGATTTTGCTCTTCAATTTTTTGGAAGAGTTTCAGAAGTATTGGTATTAGTTTTTTTTTTTTTAATGTTTGGTAGAATTTACCGGTGAAGCTATCAAGTCCTGGACTTTTGCTTAATAATAGATTTTTTTCAATTACTGATTTAATCTTCTTACTCATTGGTCTATTCAGATTTTCTGTTTCTTCATGATCCCATTTTGGTAGGCTGTATGTTTCTAAGATTTAATCCATTAAGTCTTTTAGATTATCCAATTTGTTAGTATATAATCATTCATGATAGTCTCTTAAGATCTCTTGTATTTCTCTGATATCAATTGTAATGTCTCCTCTTTCATTTCTAATGTCACTTGATTAAATTTTCTTTTTTTTCGTCTAGTTAGATTTATCTATATGGTATACCTTTTCAAAAAAAAATGTTAGTTTTGTTGACCTTTCCGTTGGATTTTCTCACCTCTGTTTCATTTTTTATGGTTTCCTTCCTTTTACTGATTATAAGTTTAGTTTGTTCTTCTTTTTATAGTTCCTTAAGATATAATATTTTATTGTTTATTTAAGACCTTTCTTTTTTTTTGATGTGTTTTCTATGATGAAATTTCCTCTTCACACTGCTTTTGCTACATCTCATAAGTTTTGGTATGTATGTTTCCATTTTGGTTTGTCTCAAGATAAGTTTATATTTCTCCTTTAACCTATTGGTTGTTCAAGAGACTATTGGTTGATTTGCATATATCTGTAAGTTTTCCAGTTTCCTTCTATTATTGATTTATAGTTTCATACCATTGCATTTGAAAAAGATACTTGATATTATTCCAATCTTCTTAAAATTTTTAAGACTTGTTTTGTGGCCTAACATATTATTATCCTGGGGAATGTTCCATGTACTCATGCGAGAAATGTGTATTCTGCGGCTCTTGGATAAAATGTGGCATGCATATATGTCTGTTAGGTTCATTTGGTCTAAACTGTTGTCCAAGTCCACTATACCCTTGTTTTTGTATGATATCTACACATTATTGAAAATGAGGTATTCAAATCATTTATTATTATTGTACTACTGTCAATTTCTCCTTCAAGTTCTGATAATATTTTCTTTATATATTTAGGTGCTCCAACATTGAATGCATATATATTTATCATTGCTGTATCTTCTTAATGAATTAACTTCTTTATCATTATATAATTATTTTCTTTGTCTCTGGTTAAAGTTTTCAACATAAGGTCTTTTTTGTCTGTTATAAGCATAGCTAACCCTGCTTTTTTTTTTGGTTTCCATTTGTATAGACTATCTTTTTCCATCTCTTTGCTTTTAGTCTATGTGTGTTTTTAAAGCTGTAGTGAGTCCTCATATTTGGCATGTAGTTTGGCCTTTTTTTAAAAAAAAAATTATCCGTTCAGTCACTCTTTGTCTTTTGATTGGAGGATTTAATTATTTTACATTCAAGGTAATTATTGATAGGTGAAAACTTAGTGTTGCCATTTTGTTAACTCTTTTCTGCCTATTTTCTAGATTCTTTGTTTCTTTCTTTCTCTCTTGCTGTATCTTTTGTGGCTTTATTTATTTTTAGAGGCCTGTTTTCATTTTTTTCTCTTTATTTTTTGTATATTTACTATATTTTTTTCTTTGTTGTGATGAGTCTTATATAAGACAGGTTATAAATGTTTATTTTAAGCTAATAACAACTTAACTTTAATCATATACACAACCTCTGCCCTCTTACTCCTCTCCTCCTGCATTTTATGTCTTTGATGTCATAATTTACATATTTTATACTATATATCCATTAACAAATTATTATAGTTATTTTTAGCCCTTTTAACTTTTACACTAGAATTATAAGTGATTTTCAAACTATCATTTACAGTGTTATTCTGAATTTGCCAAAGTATTATTTACTTTTACTCATTAGGTTTTTTTTTTTTTCTTTGAGATGGAGTCTCACTCTGTCTCCCAGGCTGGAGTGCAGTGGCGTGATCTTGGTTCACTGCAAGCTCCGCCTGCCGGTTCACGCCATTCTCCTGCCTCAGCCTCCCGAGTAGCTGGGACTACAGGTGCCCGCCACCATGCCCAGCTAATTTTTTGTATTTTTAGTGGAGACGGGGTTTCACCGTGTTAGCCAGGGTGGTCTCGATCTCTGGACCTCGTGATCCGCCTGCCTCGGCCTCCCAAAGTGCTGGGATTACAGGCGTGAGCCACCATGCCCAGCCTACTCGTTAGTTTTATAATCCTATTTTTTTTGTTGTTGCTAATTAATGCCCTTTATTTTCGGCTTGAAGCCGAATTTCATTAGCAATTCTTGTAAGGCAGTTCTAGTGGTAATAAATGTCCTCTTTTGTTTTTCTGGGAATGTCTTTATCTTTTCTTCATTTTGAAGGACAGATTTTCCAGGAAAGATATTCTTGGTTGGCAGTTTTTTTTTTCATTCAGCACTTTGACTATATCATGCTACTCTTTCTGGACCTGCAAAATTTCTCCTGAGAAATCTCCTGTACCCTTATGGAATTTCTCTTATATAACATAATTTTCTTTTCTCTTCTGCTTTGAACATTGTCTTTGATTTTTGATAGTTTGATTAATATATCTCCATGAATTTTTGAGGGGGTTAAACTATACTGGACCTATGAGCTTCAGAAGTACCTGAATATCAATATATCTCCTCAGATTTGGGAAGTGTTCAGCCATTATTTCTTTGGATAATCTTTCTGTCTCCTTTTCGCTCTTTGGTAATTGAGACTCCTATAATGCAGACATTAGCTCTGTGGATGATTCCCCATAACTCCTGTAGCTTTTTTTTAGTCTTTTTCCTTCTTTTTTTTTTTCATTTATCTCCTCTAACTAGATATTTTACTTGACCATTTTTGAGTCTACAGATTCTTCTGCTTCATAAATTCTATTGATGCTCTCAATTGCATTTTTTACTTTATTCACTGTATTCTTCATCTGTAGGACTTCTGTTTATTATTATTATTATTATTTCTATTTATTTCTTGATCTATGTGTTTTGTTTAAGTTTTCTTCAAGTTTCTTTCTTGAACTATTGTGTTTCTAATATCATTGACTTGCCAGTCTGTTTTCTTGTATCTTGCTGAGTTTCTTTAAAACATTTGTTTTGGATTCTTCATCAGGTAATTTGTATATCTCTGTTTGGGGCTAGTTACTGGAAAATTATTGTGCTCTGTTGATGGTGTCATGTTTTGTTGGCATTGCATATTTCTTATTGCTTTGTGTAGATGTCTGAACATTTGATAGAGCAGTCACCTCTTCAAGAATTTATAGATTGGTTTCAATGGAGAAAGATCTTTACCTATCGGTGGGTGTGAGGATGCTGGCTGGATAAGTTGTAGCAGTCCTGGCTCTAGTAGGGGTGCAGAGACATAGTCTGCATGAAGTTTCACTCACTGAGATCAGCATTGGCAAAGGTTACAGGTCCCAGGCTGTGGACGTATGCAGCAGAGAGTGCTGTTGGAATATTTGGTGGCAAAGCCTGCTGGGATCCTCTAGATATCCTTTTCTCCCACAGAGGAAATTGTGGCCAAGAGTTTCTCTCTTGGCATGGCTCAAGCTTGCTCCTGGGTGCACTTTAAGTGGCAGTAGTGCCAGTATCTGATGTATGGCACCCATGGAGCAGCTTTGGAGCTGAGGTCTGGATTATAAGTACACATAAAGGGACTTCGGGATCCGAGGTGGTAGTTGCACCAGTCCCTGGGGTACAAGCACACCTGCTGCAGTGTTGGTAATGGTGTGCAAGGCACAGGTGCTTGTGTAACAGCTGGAAAGCTGGGGTTCAGGGTGCAGGCAATGTGCAGCACTTTATTAACACTAATGTCCAAGACACAGGTACTTATGGCACAGTCATAGAGAACAGGGTCTGGAGCACAGGCATGTGCAGACTAACTACTTTTTTGGGTCTGCAGTGTAGATGTGCCTGCTGGAGTGGCATCTATGTTGTCTGTGGTGCAGGTTTTCACAGAGTGGTTGTGGAGCTGGAGTCTAGCTTGCAGATACGTGTGGAGTGACAGTGGCTCTAGAGTCTAGGGTATGGGCTCATGTGTTGTGCTAGTGGCTTTAATTTCCAAGGTGTGGGTGCTTGTAGTGTGGCCACAGAGCTGGGATTGGAGCGTGGGAATTTGTGGAGCATCCATGTTTCCAGGGTCCGAGGTATGTGCAGGGTTGGTGGAGGTGGAGGCCCTTTTTCTAGGGTGGCACAACAGCAGCTCCTTCTACGTGGCAGGGAGCACAGAAGCATCTCCCACTTTTGGGGGTCTGTGACAGTGATGGCTGCTGGTTATCTCAGTGATGAAAGCTCTTGATGTCCTCTGAGGAGAAGGCTGCTAGCATCTTTGTTGCTGGACACTAAGGGGATCTTTACTGTAAAAGCTATAAGGAGTGCATGGCTGAAACAGGGGCTGTTGAGGTCCTCAGTGGCAAAGTCTTCTAGGGCCTTCCACATAATAGGCCGCTGGGGACTGTGGTGGCACATGCTGCATGTTCATATGGAGGATTATGACAGCCACTATCTTTTTTCTTCATTCTTAGACATCTCCAGATACCTCAAGTATGCTAATTGCTGATCTTCCAGCAAATCTTTTTATGCAGTTACTCTCCATTTTTTGCTCCCCTGTGTTATAGCAGGTTCTTAATTAGACTCTTGATCCCTCTCTGGGCTATTTTTATTGGTGCATGACTGTCTAATTTTTTGTGTGTAGTATCTGGGCTAGTATCTTCTACTCTGTTATCTTATTAGCATCAACCTTATATCAATCAGTCATTTAAAGGAGAAGACAAACTAAAAATTTTGCATGGCCCATTTTACTGTGCCAGTTTTTACATAAATTCGTTTTTCTTAAATTTACCTTGGAATAAACAATTCAATTGCTCCATCAAATGTATTAATGCAATTTTGTTTAGTTACTTCATTCATATTTTAACCTAATGCTAAATAGCTAAACAGCCTTTTGTTTTAAAAATTTTTCAAACCTAAACTTTTTTGTATTTTGAAATCAACCATTGTTTTTTTCTCAAGTTCTCTGATGAGGTTTTGCTGTACTTGTTGTGGGGTAAATTTTCGTGGAGGAAGAGCACTGGATCAAGAACGGAGGGATTGATCCTAGCTTTGACTTGTGGTTACAGAATTGTTTGACCTTGGGTAAGTCACTGAAATGTATTCAACCCCAGTTTCCTCATCTGAAAAAGGCAATCATATCTAAAACATTCTGCTTAAAATTATACAGATTCATGCTACCATATTCTGCACACTGTTACATTGGGCCAAATGTATCTAACTACTTAAAAGACTATAGGTCTTTTATATGATGCAAGACAACTTTTTAGGACTGGGAAGTGAACCATGTGAAAATAAATATTGGTTGAATTGCTTTGTTTCTATTTAATATTAAACTATAATGACACATTGTTCCATATAATATTATTGCTACAGTCTGAACGCTTGTGTCTCCCCAGATTTATATGTTAAAGTCCTAGTCCCCAGTGTGATGGTATTTTGAGTTGAGGCTTTTGAGAGGTAATTAGGTCATGAGGGTAGGACCCTTATGAATGGGATTAGTACCCTTAAAATAATATACAGGAAAGCCGAGCATGGTGGCTCATGCCTGTAATCCCAGCACTTTGGGAGGCTGAGGCGGGAGGATCACGTGGTCAGGAGATGGAGACCATCCTGTCTAACATGGTGAAACCCCATCTCTACTAAAAATACAAAAAACATTAGCTGGGCATGGTGTCGGGCGCCTGCAATCCCCACTACTCGGGAGGCTGAGGCAGGAGAATGGCATGAACCCCAGGGCGGAGCTTGCAGTGAGCCGAGATCGCACCACTACACTCCAGCTTGGGTGACAGACAACAGAGCGAGACTCTGTCTAAAAAAAAAAAAAAAAGAGTATACAGGAGAGACACAATCTTTCTCTCTTTCTACAATGTGAGGATACAGCAAGATGGTTACCCTCTGTAGGCCAGGAAGAGAGTCCTTACCAAGAACTGAATTGGCTGGCATCTTGATCTTGGACTTCCAAGCACCTAGAACTGTGAGAAATAAATGCCTGTTATGGTAAGCTACCCACTCTATATGGCACTTGTTGCAGCAACTCATGCTGACTAAAATAATTATCTATAAAACAACAGAATAACTATGATAGAAAAAAAGACCTGTGATAATTTAAATTGAAATTATTTATTTATATTAGAAATGCAATAAAATTGGCTTATACAGAATGTTCTAAGTTTGTATAGTACTCTTTTCTTATTAGTTGAGACATAAAATAATTACTGCCTTATTCTGTACCTTTTGCTCCTGTCATTATTGGCAAGAGACATTTTAACATTAAAGGTGAGATAACCAATCCTCCAATGCATAGCTAGCTTTCCTCACTTGACTCTTTTGATAGCTTTAGATGAATCAATTAAGTAAGAACATTTGCTAATTTAGCTTGAAGAGTATAGGCTTGTTAAAAATGGGAAAAAGGAAGTGAAATCATGGGCTAGTGTCTTTTTGCAGTGACTTGAAATACTAGATTAAAACAAAGTAAAAGTTATTTCACTTACATAATTGTTTTAAGTTAATTAGTTTGGCATCACTGCCCTGTATTTTTTTCCAGGAGAAGAATGTATTCATTCCATAAATAATTATTTATTAGACACAGTACAAGATATGACTTGACTAGGCTCTTAGAATAAAATGTATAAACCTATGCTCATTCTTATTTAACAGAGATTTATTTCAGCACTCTCTTAAGAAGTCAGGGCTTGCAGCATTCTCTGAGGAACAAGGGAGCAGTGATGGCCTGCATAAGCCGCCTTGGCAGCACTGATCATCTCTTGTCATAGCTCTAAGGAAAGAATGTGCAATCACTCTGAGTGCTTCTCTCTGAGTAGTTTTGCCTCCTGGCAAGAGAATACAAGGCCCTTGTCAGTAACAGTGATAACTCCAATAGCAGACGCTGAGAAAAGTAGGGCGGAACACCTCTATGACTTTTAACTAAACGTTCCATACTATGTTTAATAATGGCTGCAAGCCTTGTCTGATTTGGGATAAAAAAAGCTTGAGAAGGTGGCAAAGATTTCAGATCTCTTTAGGCCTTTGTTTTCAGGTTGAGAGTGCTGCCTACTGTTTAAGGGCCTGTGTCTGTAAAGAAAAGTAAAAGAGGTCTCTCTCTCTTTATCTCTCTCAACTTAACTCTTCTAATGGTTCCAGTGTGTGACTCACCCATTCATTCATGAAATAGATGTACAAGGTACATTAGCATACATTAGGCACCCATTCCAGAAACCTTGACATGTTAACATGCAATAAAAATACGGGTTGCCACACTGCTGTTCTGTCCTGTGTGGTCTGCAGGCAGCAACGAACTTTGAAGATATCTGCCTTCTGGTTTAACCTAATACCTAGAGATGATACCAATCTCATTTTTGTTTGTTATATTTTGGTGTTGTAGGTGGGTTCAAAATAGATTTTAGAGAATATTTGAAGAGTCCCAAATATATCTAATATTTTTAAAGGTCTCATTCTGTGAAAGGAGTCCTTTTCACTATTTAAATAGAATTCTTTGGAGGAAGAACAGAGGCGTGACCTAAAGCCTGGCTTGCTGAGAAATACTCTTCAAATCTATTCTTGGATTCACCAAGTTTTGCAGTAAAAATAATGTGTGTGTGTGTGTGTGTGTGTGTGTGTGTGTGTGTGTGTGTGTGTAGGAATAGGGCATGTAACCTTCCTTTCACGAAGGGTCAAGATGAGCCTCTTGTCTGGTGGAATCCTCTCTCTGTGCAGGTGGCCTCTGGAGCAGTGATATTTCTTCCAGGGGAACTTTGGAGTGTTGTGATGGGCCTTACTAGTCCGGGAGCATATTGCACCCCATTCTCCTTCTTTGAATTGTCATCTCCAAACAGATATTTTCTTTTTCTTTGCCAGGGAAGTCCAGGTTGTGTAGTACCTGAAGCTTATGCAATTTTGGGAGCCCTTCTTATGGAAAAAGAAAGTAAAATTGTGAATACAAAAATACCTAATCATATAAAGTAGTTACAATACACTATAAATTTTAAAAGCTGATAAATACTACAAATATCACAAATCTCAGAAAAATTACACATTTACAGTCTTTGTTTTTCTTACTTCTGTGGCCTCATGGTCTCTGACCACCTCTTTATGTAGCAGTGATTCATGTAGTTATTTTTCTGAGAGAATAAAAAGTCAATCTTTTCTGTAATATGGTCAATTTAATTATTTTTAACTATTGATCATTTTTAAAAGTGTATATTGTTGTTATTACTTCTTATTGGTGATACCATGTACCTTCTTAGGATTTTTGTCAAATTTGGGAAAACCTCTATCAAGAGTCTTTCACATACACATTTTAAGATCTAGAATTTCCTGCAGATAATCTTCTGGATACATCATTTCAAACTTTCTTTCTTCTCTACTAGGTTTTGTTGCTATCCTCAAACCTTGCTCACCCTACATAATCCAGCTCCAGGTATCAGAGTGTCATTTCATGATGTGCCCCTGACCATGCCCTTTTGTGTCATCTAAAGAGTAAGTCAATATAGACATTAGAGGGAGGATTCCTGAAAACTATTTCTATACCAGAATTATTGGCACTAATTAAACTATACTTGGAAGTAATGGCAAACCATATAAATATATATTCCACTAAAAACTTCTATCTTTAAATCAACTGCCTCCTATTCCTAGATTCTCATGGCTACTGCAACAGCATCTTATAAGGGGAGCTGTGAGAGAGAGGAAGTGGAAATCAGTGTTGCTCTTAGAACTGGAAAACTAGGCCCTCTACTCTAGGCCCTGGGTTTTAGAGAGTCTCTCTTGAGTCCTTCCCCATCCATGCCACTCCCCACAGGTTAAGGAGTCTGGAGGGCCATGGGATATGTCCACTTAGAGCCAGTGCGTAACCCCACTCTTACCTCCTGCACTCCTTATCACCATGATCCAGATATCTGGGAACCTAGAACTTCCTGCCCTGCGTAGCCTCAAGCCTATTTCCAAGGAATCAGTGAGAATCTCTCCCAGCCATATCCTGTCATTGTGCACACCTGCTATACAACTCCTTAGACCTGTAGAAGTCTGGGGTGGGGCATTTGCAGGAATGGAGGTAGGTAGAGTACAGATGGAGTGCAGATGGAGGTAATTTGAGTGACATACATGCCCAAGACCTTTACCTAGTAAGATGGAGTCTGTAGTATTAAGGAAGGTGGGCTGCAGGATGGAGACCTTCATCTACATTTTTTCACAAGTCCCACAAATATTAGAAGTGAATCTTATTGGAGAGAAATAACAGGGATATGAACCTCTTGAGGTAAAACAGCTTGCTTTTTCATTTTATACAAAAATATGATCATTTGAATGCATTGCTAGCATCTCTCAGGGAATTGGAAGGGGCCTATGCAATTGTGCGGTTCTGAAGATTAAACTGCATTAGCTTCTCAGCAAACCTCCTGTGTTCTTTGCCATTAATAAAACTGTACATCAAAACAATGGGCCTGTTGGCATCTCTCCATCAATGAAACTTCCTATTGAAAAGTCACTCAAGAGCCTTATGTATTATTCTTGAAAATCATTAGTACTAATCATCATCATATGTCATTTACCCCAAATTCTTTTATCTAGTAAAATTAACTATATTTAAACAATATCAAGAAATTCTGCAATATGTAACAGCATGGATGAACCCTGAGGACATTATGCTAAGTAAAATAAGCCAGTCTGAAAGACAAATACTTTATGATTCCAATTATATGAGTTATCAAAAACAGTCAAATTCATAGAATCATAGTGAAATAGTGATTGCTAAGGGCTGGAGGAAGGGAAATGAGAAATTACTAATCAACAGGCATAAAGTTTCGGTAGAGCAAGATGAGTAAGTTCTAGAGATCTGCTGTACAACACTGTACCTATATTTAACAATACTGTGTTTTATACTTAAAAATCTGCTAAGAGATTAGAGCTCATGTTAAATGTTTCTACCACAATAAAAAATATTGAGAAACCAAAATCAAAAAGAAAAAAAATTTGTTAGCTAAAATAAAAAACAAAATTTATTCAGGTTCATACATTCTAGTTACTGTGGAGTTCTCCAGTCATTAACATAGTGACTATATGTGTCTTCTGTAGCAAGATTTTAACACCATTATCTTTTGACCCATTTCATAGTATCAGAAGTAGCATATTAGAAAGGAATGGAGTCAGCATGCTAGAGGCAGCCACACAGAAAGTGGAAACAAATGATGGCTAAAGACTGACAGAGATAGAAATTATTCATTCAGCAAATATTTACTAGGTACTATGTGCCAAAAACTGGTTTTGGGCACAGAGATAATGGATGTAGAAAAAAAAACGCAGAAAATTACTGTCATCTTGATGCCTATGTTTCATTAACAGATAATGATTTAAGGTGTCGATTTCTGCAGCAAAACAGGTGTGATGAAACCTATTGGGTTTGGAAATGTGAAGTTTACTGATAACCTAGACATGAGCCTGATTATAGTGCATTTAAGTAAAAATGGCAGGGACAAAATTAAAAACACTTTTCAAATGGTTGGCTCTTGAGCAAGCTTGTCTAACCCACGGCCCACAGGCTGGAGGCATCCCAGGATGGCTTTGAATGTGGTCCAACACAAACTTGTAAACTTTCTTAAAACATTATAAGATTTTTTTTTTTGTATTTTTTTTTAACTCATCAGCTATTGTTGGTGTTAGTGTATTTATGTGTGGCCCAAGACAATTCTTCTTCTTCCATTGTGACCCAGAGAAGCCAAAAGATTGGACACCCCTGTTCTAGAGGGATGGAAAGTAATGGGGCAGTACCTGTAAGGGAAAAGAAGGGTTGTTTATCTCATTAATGAAAGAAGTGTTATATTTTATACTGAGGGAGAAAATTCAGTAAAAAGAAAAAAAAAGATTAGGCAGAGGGAATAGAGAGTTTTTTGGGTTGTATTTTTGATCAAGTGAGAGGTGATAAGATCTAATGGAGGAGTAGGTGTATTGTTCTTAAGAAGAGCAATGATATTCCATTAATGGGAGCAGGCAAGAAGGCAGGGAATATGAGACAGATGCAATTGGTTGGCTAATGTGATAGTAGGAACTTTTGGAAGCTTTATTTTCTTTTTCAGAAAAATAAATACAAAGCAAGGTCATCAGTTGAAGAGCAAGAGTGAAAAAGAAAATATTGGAAGTTTGAGAAAAGTTCAGATAATATAAAATAGTTGTTTAACAAAGTGGAGGAATGGCTAGACAGGAGAAATGTAGTAGAGATGAGAGCCGGGCTCACTTCAGGTTAGTGCTTATGAATTTAATGTTAGACCAGCCTGAGAGAGTAAGTGAGTGTGTGTATGTGTATTTCCTGAAATTTTTATCTGCCGGGACATGTATGAAATGGGTAAAGAGGTGGATTCCATCATGATTGAAGTAAGAAGAAGAAAGTAAACAAAACGAGGCTAGGTGTGTTGGCTCACGCCTGTAATCCCAGCACTTTGGGAGGCTGAGGCAGGCGGATCACGAGGTCAGGAGATCGAGACCATCCTGGCTAACACGGTGAAACCCCGTCTCTACTAAAAATATAAAAAAATTAGCCGGGCGTGGAGGCGGGCGCCTGTAGTTCCAGCTACTCGTGAGGCTGAGGCAGGAGAATGGCGTGAACCTGGGAGGCGGAGCTTGCAGTGAGCCGAGATCGCGCCACTATTCAAGGAAGGCAAGTAAGACATGAGCATGAGAACAATATAAAGGTTATGGGATGAATTGATTGCATATTAATTTGGATTCAAAAATTGTAGAAGTTACAGTACAAGAAGAGGACAGTTGGAGTAATGAAAGATTATTGATGGAGAGTGGAGAACTTACAAAATGGAGAGTAGGACAAGGCTCCAGCATTTGCTAATAACAAAATCAAGGGCTTTGCTGAGGTAAGTAAGGAGAGAAGGTCAAGGAACTAAGGGTATTTGGTAGGAAAAGCATCACATATGTGATTACTACTCCAGGAGCTATGACAGTTGTTATGTTGAAGGGAGTGACAATAAACTAGGAAACTAAAATCTTCAACAAATGAGATGAAGTGACTTGGGGGTTGGTAGAGGACTTCAAGAGGCAGTTAGAAGGTGTTGTAGACTGATGATATGAGATTCAAACATGGGGAAAGAGGAAGAAAGAAAAATATTGGCACTTTCTAGAATTGCTTGTTATATATTTTCTAATTACCCTGAATAATTGTGAAACACTGTAATAACTTTTAGCATATTTTATTTTACAGGGCAGAGGAATGTAGAATATGTTTTAGAAGGATTTTATTCAATAGCTGTATATGTATATGTTTCTTTACTATTTTGTGCTTAAAAGTGTACTAGATATGAGCTAAAATATAATTATACTGATATAGTGAAAAAATCGTTAATCTACATTACCTTTAAAATTACTTTGCAATAGAAAAACTGATCAATAAATAGAGAAATATAATTTAATAAAATCAAACACATTTTAATGATAAACTTATCAAAATAGAATTGGAGGAAATTTATTTAAATTTGTAAAAGGTCTCTGCCAAAAGCTTACAGGAAGTAGTATACTTAATAATAAAATTTTAGAATAATTATTTCAAACTCAAGGTGTAATTTTAAATGCCTGCTACTACTACTTTTATTTCATACTGTATTTGAAATTTCATCCAGCACAGTAAGAAAGCAAAATAAATACAAGAACTGGAAAGGAAGAAACAAAAACTCTCTTTACCTGCAGATCATATAATTGCCCACCTTGAAAATTCAAGAAAGTTTAGAATATTGACTTTATTTGGATTTCGTGTCTCTGAATTCCCATTTGAATTTCCATCAAAACCAGTACTGTAACATCTTCAAATGCCACAGTAAATATTATTGTAAATGGAATTAATAGAAAAAAGTATGTGCATTCTATATAACATCTTAAAACAATAAAGATAACTTCAAGGTAGGGAAGAATTCCTTGAACCAACAAAACTATAAACTAGAAAGTGATAAATTTGACTATATTAAAACAAAAACAACTTTATAAACAACATCACTTCTGAATTAAAGGCACTAAAAGAAAAAGACAAGTCACAGCCTTGGAGATGTTATTTTAAATACATATAATTTACCAAGGATTGAAAGCTTAAAAATACAAAGAATTTTGGCGAATTTTATAAATAAGGAAAAATTCAATGAAAGAAATGGGAATTAACAGACATGAAATCCAGATCAAGTCAATAAATATTGTAAAAATATCTTCAATTGTAGGCAGGATAGTACAATATTAAACCCTATGGCCATCAAAATGATCACCCCCAAAGATGTCCCCAGAAACTGTGAATTAAAGTTGCAAATACAATTAGATTGCTAATTAATTGGCTTTGAGATGGGGAGATTATATGGTATGGTATGGTCATCGACCTACTGGGCCGGGTGCGGTGGCTCACGGAGGGAGGCTGAGGTGGGTGGATCACCTGAGGTCAGGAGTTTGAGACCCACCTGACCAAATTAGAGAAACCCCGTCTCTACTAAAAATGCAAAATTAACTGGGCATGGTGGCGCATGCCTGTAATCCCAGCTACTCGGGAGGCTGAGGCAGGAGAATCACTTGAACCCAGGAGGTGGAGGTTGCAGTCAGCCGAGATTGCGCCACTGCACTCCAGCCTGGGTAACAAGAGCGAAATTCTGTCTCAAGGGAAAAAAAAAGAAAAAAAAGAATCGGAGTCTTTAAATTTTAAGATGTCACAGCACTGGTTTTAAAGATAGAAAAAGGGATCATGAACCAGGGAATGAGGCAGCTGCTCTTCTGGAAGCCCTGGAAGGAATGCAGCCCTGTAGCCTCTTGACTTTAGATCCATTTTGGACTTCTGGCTTCCATAAGTGGGAAATAATAAAGTTATGCTGTTATTGATTTGTGCTGTGCTTTGGTCATTTGTTATGGCAATATAAAAAAACTAATATAAGCACAAATGAAATACCATGACAAATATTTAAAAGTCAACAGGATGGCAAACATTTAAAAGTCTGACAATGCCATATGTTAAGAATATGATAAAATGGAAAGTCTCATACAATACTGGTGATAGGTGATAAATCAATACCTCCTCTTCAGAGGGCAATTCCACAGTGTCGAAAATGTTTATACCCTCAGCATCAGCAATTTTATTTCTAGGTTTATTTTAGAAAAATTATTACACATGTGGACAGAGAGACACAAACAAGGATTGCTTAAGAGAGCTGTTGTAGTATGAAAATTTGGAATCAATATAAATTTTCATCAGTTGGAGAATGGATAAATCTGATGGAATAGTGTATAGCAGATGAATGGACTACAACTACTTATATCAGCCTGAGTAAATTGCAAATATGTAATTTCGAGTCAAAAAAGCCAAGTTTCAGAAGGTATGTGTGGGTGCATGTGTGTGTATACACATATATACACACATATATTCAGTATATACATATAATATTACTTATATACATTTTCAAATGTAGAAAATTTTTATATTGTTTTCAAATACATAATTATTGGTAAAACTATAAGAAACATCTGTGGGAATCTAAATGCCAAGATCAGAATTTCGATGACATCTAATAGAGTTTGGAAATTGGACAGAAAGCTTTCAATTCTACCTATAATGAGTATATGGATGTTTCTTACTCTACATGCTTTCTAATATGGCTAAAATATTTATTTTTTTAAAATAAAGACAAAACACATGTATACTTACTTCTGGTGAATGAATACCTTCTTCCCAAACCATATTAGAAAATTAATACCATAATGTGCATGATAAACAATTATATATTTATACAATTTTAGTTTAGAAAAAACCAACAGGTTGCATAGTAGGTGCCAACCTTTGTTATGATTAACAAAAATAATGTTGTTATACTGGAATTATATTCTCATTTTCACAAATACTTTTTACTACAACTTGAGGGTTAGAAAAAGAGATGATCCTTACCAGAATGACAACCATTTTCTTACATCAAATTTCAAATGAGGCAGACTATAAATCAATCAATTCCAATAGATATGAGATATTAGTAGTATAGTATAATTTTTATCCAACTTTGTGAGTATATGAATTGCTGTACTTGAATTTTTAAAATATTGAGTGATATCTACTCCATACCCACCCACTAATTTGGAAAAAAAAATCAGTCTGTCATTGTGTCATATTATCAGCAGCTCTCCTTTCAAAGGTCATCTGATACTTGGGGTAGTCCCCTTTTTTCTCCCATATTAATCACTTCTGGTTGCTCATTGTCCAAGCCCAGTGGTTAGCTTTACTGCTTTCAAATCAACTTGGTTATGAGAGATTTAGTCTAAGCTGTGAGCTGAGGACATGATATCTGGCTTCTCAGACTTACCATACACTATTTCTTTCTTTGTATCCTACAAATTCCCGGGGGCATCTGGAGGGAACAAGGTGGTGCTATCTACCATTTGAAGGACCCATCAAAATAAACCCCCTTGGTCTTGGGGAACCATAGCTTTGGGGCTTTTATTTCACCTCAATTACTTTCCTAAATAGCTCCTCTACCCCCAAACTCGCCACGGTAGCTGCAGTTCAACCTTCAGTTTAATAAGTGTGGACATAATCTTGCTCGGTGAATCTCTAAAAGCAGATACTGGATTTTCATTTTTGAGTGTGTAGGATGCTGACATCAGCTAGCTTCATGTTTTTATCTTTTAAGTATATGCAGAAAAATAATTCATAATTTGGCAGAATTCCTTGTCTATTCCTCAAAGTAAACTGTGGTGGATTATACTTTTCAGAAATTTGAGCTCTCTGAAAGTTTGCCTACATTCATACAAATTTGCCTTAGCAATTTTAACATTTTATGTGTTTCTAAGTGTGCCAAATCTAATGACAGAAAGCATCATTGTCCCACCGAGGGCACACTTTAAAGGGACTGAGGTAAGAAAAGATTGTAGTCTTGCCCTGGATCAGTCTCAAAGGCTGGGGTATAGAGCCAAGCCTGCTAATCTGTCAGGGGGTCATTTTCTCAGTCCAAAGCCTTGTCTGGAGGATGCACGATCCTGTGATTACAAGGATGATCTAAATAATGTTGGCAAAGTCAAATGGCAGCTCATATTGTTAATTCTTCTTCAGTCCTATGGAATCTCTAGTGTGCCTGCATTTTTGTGATTGTAGTGAAGTCAAATGGGCCAGTGTGCCTGCCTAGAATTGCAGCTTTGCAGAGTCCACTGGGTGCTTGGGCTGAATTCACAGGCTTTGTTTGAATTGGCAAAGCAATCAAAGAGCATTCATTTCCTTAAATGGTTATATATCCTTGATAGATTTGTGTCCTAATGACTCTATCTTTCTGCTCAGCAAAATGCACTAGGACACCGATAGCCAATTAATATGTGCCTTAAAATGAGACAAGTGGCCATTTTATATAATAGTGATATTATTGTCACTATTATTTGAAGAAATCACACATGCAGAAGAATGAGAGCAGATGTTTTCCACTCCCACCATTGACAGATCAGGATACAGAAGCCTTAAACTTAGGAATTTAGGTCAATGCGAGGAAATCAGTGTGATTTTTAAAAACTCTTTGTGTATGTTTAAAATATGTTATAATGTTTTAAGAAACAGGCCTTCCTTTTAAAATGCTGTTAGAGAGCTTCTGTTGAGAGCTGCAGCTGTCTGGGTGCATTCAATGGAGATGATTCAGCTGGGCAGACTATCATCCCACGGGGATAAATAGTTCAGAGGAGTGTGGGTATATGTTTAAATAATTTTTAGAACCAAGATTCATTTTCTAGAACAGTAGTATCCAAAGTGGGGATGTATTTTTCAATGATTAGACACGGGTTTCCGCTGGGGGCCAGGAAAAATAGATAAGAACTACTTAAGTTTATCATTTATATTATTATATTGATATTATGTTATATTATCATGTTTTACAATATATAATAGATTCATTTGTTAAAACATGAATATAACATTAAAAAGCTACTGTATATGTCTAGAGTGCTGACAACTTTTTGATTTTACTGAGAAGGGGGCAGCTTCAAAAAAGTTTAGAGACTCCTATAAATCTATTAAAATATCCGATATGGGAGCAGAAACCCCAATGCCACCTTGATGATGACAAACAGCTTCTAAGGCCAAGGCTGCAGCTGGCCATGTAGGACCTTGGTGAGAACTGAAAAGAGGCAACCCTCTCGCTGGATATATTCCTGGGCAGCCACTGGCTGGGAAAACAGAATATGGTCTGGATGTCAGCCAGACCATATTCTCTTCTGAGCACTTTTGTGCAGAACACAATGCATATATCCTCAGGTGGAAGCCTGTCTAAGGCAGACCAAGGACACCAGGGAGGGAGCAGGTGAGAGACCATTGTATTCTTTGTGCTTCCTCCCCCAGATGAATCTCAGAACTTAAAAAATAACAATTAAAAAAACACCTAAATCTTCAGGTCTAATGAGATGGTCAGCTTTGATACAAATTTGGGCACCAGAAGGAGAAAGCAGTGAGAACAATTAAATGCCAAAATACATCATGGGTTGTTCAGGGACACATATAGCCTAGATTAGAATTTTGGTTATTATTGTTAAAGGGTTTCCAATAGAATAATTAAAAAATTGAGGTTTACTTAAAAAAAGTAACAAAGTTAGATAAATATAAATTCAATCAAAGGCTTTACAAATCTGGATTTTCTCTTATGTGTACACTTGCATTAAGTAAGTATTCTCTATTTCCATGTAAAATAAGGAAAAATCATTAGAGCTGATTTTTCAATTAATATGTTTAAAGAGCAACAGGTTAAATGCCAGCAGGCTTGAAGTTAGAGTCCCTAAACAAATCACTATCTCTGAATTTTAATTTTCTCATTTTTAAAGTAAGGGATCAAACTATATAATTTATACTTTTTTTTTCAAATAAAATTCTAGATTGTGCACCTAGGAATTTTTCAGCATTTCAGTCCCTAGTAAAATGAAGTAATTAAAGCAAGTACAAAATTGTTTGGAATCTCATAAACAACAAACTAATTCATTTTCCACCTGTGGCAATAAAGGATTAACTCGGCAAGTTGACCTTCTGCCTGATAGGAGTGTATTTGCTTACCTGAGGCCTTGGCCCATGCCAGATACTCTATTACTAAAATGTGATCGTGGGGGCCTTGGATCGTATAGATGAGCTTGACTTTTTGACCTCCAGGTGGGTCTGAAGGCTAAAGTAAGCCATGAGAGTGGTCAGCTATGGCTATGTGACCAAGTCCCATTAAAGACCCTGGACACCAAGGCTCAGGGGAGCCTCCCTGATTAGTAATACTTTACGTGTGCTGTAACATTTCTTAAAGAAGAGTTGAATGGTGTAGGCGTGACTCCACTGACAGAAGATAACTGGGAGCTTGCACCTAGTTTCTCCTGGACTTTGCCTGATAATGCTTTTTGTGTGATTTTAATTTGTATATTTCCACTATAATAAGCCATATCTGTCACTATAAGCTCTTTTTAAAATTCTATGTGTCAAGATGGCAGAATAGGAAGCTCCACATTGTACCCATCTCCCGCCTGGCAAGGACACCAAGTTAATAACAGCTATCTACACGGAAAAAAACACCTTCATAGAACAAAAAATTAGGTGAGCACTCATAGTACCTGGCTTTAACTTCACATTGCTGAAAGAGGCACTGAAAGGATGGAAAAAACAGTTTTAAATCACCTATGCCACCCCCCCACCCCCCCAATCCCACTGATGTGCATGGTGTAAAGAGTGTCTCTGGGTGCTGGGGTGAGAACACAGCAATTGTGAGGCATTAAACTCAGTGCTTTCCTGTTAGAGCAGAAAGGAAAACTGGTCCAAACTTAGCTGATGTTCACCCATGGAGAGAGCATTTGAACCAGCCCTAGCCAGAGGGGCATTGACAATCCCAGTGGTCGAAACTTGAGTGCCTGCAAAGCTCACCACTGAGGGCTACAGCACTCTGTCTCAAATAAATTTAAAAAGCAGTCTAGGCCATAAGGTCTGCAACTTTTAGGCAAGTTCTAGGGCTGAACTAGGCCCAGAGACAATGGACTGGGGGAGTGCTGGTATCATCCCTCCCTTAATCCCATGCTGCACAGCTTGTGATTCTGAAAGAGACTCTTCCTGCCTGAGGAGAGGAGAGGGAATTGTGGAGAGGACTTTGTCTTACATCCAGGATACCAGCTCAGCCACAGCAGGATCAGGTACTGGTCAGAGTTGTAAGGTTCTATTCCAGGCTCTAGCTCCCAGATGACATTTCTAGACACATCCTGGTCCAGAAGGGAATGTCCTGCCTTGAAGGAAAGGACTCCATCCTTGCAGCATTCATCATCTACTAACTAAAGAGCCCTTGGGCTCTGAATAACAAGTAGTGATACCCAGGTACTACACTGAGTGCCTTGGGTAAACCTCTGAGACTTGCTAGCTTCAGGTGGGACTCAGCACATTACCAGCTGTGATGGCTATGGGGCAAAACGTCTTCTGCTTGAGAAAAGCAGAAGAAAAAGTAAACGGGACTTTGTCTTGCACCTTAGGTACCAGTACAGTCACAGTGGGATAGAGCACCAAGTGGGCTCTTGAGGTCTCTGATTCCAGGACTTGGCTCTTGGATGGCATTTCTGGACCTTCCCTGGGCCAGAAAGGAAGCTCATAGTCCTGAAGGTTGAGTCCAAGGCTAGGCAGCATTCACAACAAACTGTGTTGAGGAAACTCAGAGAAATTCAAGGTAACACAGAGAAGGAATTCAGAATTCTATCAGGCAAATTTAACAAAGAGATTGAAATAATTAACAAGAATCAAGCAGAAATTCTGGAGCTGAAAAATGCAATTGGCTTACTGAAGAGTGCATCAGAGCCTTTCAGTAGCAGAACTGATTAAGCAGAAGAAATCACTTGGTGAACCTGAAAATAGGCTATTTGAAAACACAAAGAGGAGACCAAAGAAAAGGAATAAAAAGCAATGAAGCATGCCTATAGGATCTAGAAAATAGCCTGAAAAGCGAAAATCTAAGAGTTACTGGTCTTAAAGAGGAGGTAGAGAAAGAGATCGGGGTAGAACGTTTATTCAAAGAGATAATATCAGAAAACTTCCCAAACCTAGAGAAAAATGTTAATATCCAAGTACGAGAAGATTATAGGACACCAAGCAGATTTAACCCAAAGAAGACTATGTCAAAGCATTTAATAATCAAACTCCCAAAGGTCAAGATGAAGAAAGGATCCTAAAAGGGGCAAAATAAAAGAAAAAACGTACAACGGAGCTCCAATACATCTGGCAGCAGACTTCTCAGTGGAAACCTTACAGGCCAGGAGAGAGTGGCATGACATATTCAAAGTGCTGAAGGAAAAAAAAAAACAAAACAAAAAACTTTTACTCTAGAATAGTATATCCAGTGAAAATATCATTTAAACATGAAGGAGATATAAAGACTTTCCCAGACAAATAGAAGCTGAGGGATTCCATCAATATTAGACTTGTCCTTTAAGAAATGCTAAAGGAAGTACTTTAATCAGAGAAAAGGATGTTAATAAGCAATAAATAATCACCTGAAGATACAAAACTCACTGGTAATAGTAACTACAAAGAAAAACAGAATATTATGTCATTGTAACTGTGGTATGTAACCTTTTCTTAAAGTAGAACGACTAAACAATGAACCAATCAAAAATAATAACTACAACAGCTTTTTATAGTCAGTACCAAAAGATAGAAGTGACAGAGTTAAAAAGCAAGGGGACAAAGTTAAGGTTTAGAGTTTTTATTAGTTTTCTTCTTGATGTTAGTTTATGCAAATAGTGTTAAGTTGTTATCAGGTTAAAATAATGGGTTGTTTGCAAGCCTCATGGTAACCTCACATCAAAGAACATACAAAGGATACACAACAAATGAAAAGCAAGAAACTAAGTCACTTTCACTAAAGCAAGACAGGAAGGAAAGAAAGAAGAGAAGATCATAAAACAACCATAAAACAAATAACAAAATGGCAGCAGTAAGTCCTTACTTAACAATAACATTGAATGTAGATGGACTAAACACTCCCTCCAATCAAAAGACATAGACTGGCTAAATGGATGGCTAAACAAGATTAATTGATCTGTTTCCTACACGAAACACATTTAACCTGTGAAAACACACATAAACTGAAAATAGAAGGATGAAAAAATGTATTCCATGCAAATAGAAACAAGAAAAAGCAGTAACATCAATAAAAGAAAGCTACAGGTCAATATCTCTGATGAATATTGATGCAAATATCCTCAGCAAAATACTAGAAAACTGAATTCAACAATACATTAGAACAATCATTCATCATGACTAAGTGGGACTCATCCCTGGGATGTGAGGATGATTCAACATACCGAAGTCCGTTAATCAATGTAATTCATCATTCATCAGAATGAAGGATAAAATACATATGATCATTTCAGTTGATGCTGAAAAAGCATTTGATAAGATTAAATATCCCTTCATAATAAAATTAAATATTCCTTCATAATAAAAACCCTTAAAAAACTGGGGATAGGAGGGATATACTTCAACATAATAAAAATCATTTATGACAGATCCACAGCTAGTATCATATTGAATGGGGAAAAACTGAAAGCCTTTCCTTTAAGATTTGGAACAGGAAAAGGATGCCCACTCCCACCACTATTATTCACCATAAGTATTGAAAATCCTAGCTAGAGCCGTTAGACAAGAGAAAGTTATAAAGGGCATCCAGATTGGAAAGGAAGAAGTAAAGTTACCCTTGTTTGCAAATGATATAATCTTATATTTGGAAAATCTAAAGACTTCACCAAAAAACTGATCAATTCAGTAAAGTTGCAGGATATAAAATCAACATACAAAAATCAGTAGCATTTCTATATGCCAATGGTGAACAGTCTGAAAAATAATAAAAAAGTAATCCTATTTACAATAGCCACAAGTAAAATTAAATATCTAGGAATTAACCAAAATCTCTATAATGAAAACTATAAAACACTAATGAAAAAAAATTAAAGACACCACAAAAATGGAAAAATATTCCATGTTCATGGATTGGAAGAATCAATGTTGCTTAAATGCCCGTACTACCCAAAGCAAGCTATAGATTTAGTGCAATCCCTGTCAAAGTATCAATGACATTCTTCACAGAAATAGAAAAATACAATAGTTAAGATTTGGAAGCAACCCATGTGTCCATCAACAGATGAATGGATAAAGAAAACGTGATACATATAAACAACAGAGTACTATTCAGCCATAAAAAGAATGAGATCCAGTTATTTGCAACAACATGGTTGGCACTGGAGATCATTATGTTAAGTAAAATAAGTCACAGAAAGACAAACATTGCATGTTGTCACTGACTTGTGGGATCTAAAAGTCAAAACAATTGAACTCATGGACATAGAACATAGAAGAATGGTTACCAGAGGCTGGGAAGGGTAGTGGGAAGCTCGAAGGGAGGTAGGGATGGTTAATGGGTACCAAAAAAAGCTGAAAGAATAAATAAGAGCTACTATTTGATAGAACAATAGAGTGACTATAGTCAATAATAACTTACTTGTACATTTTAAAATAAAGAGGGTAATTGGATTGTTTGTAACTCAAAGGATAAATGATTGAAGAGATGGATACTCCATTATCCATAATGTTATTATTTCCAGTTGCATGCCTGTATCAAAACATCTCATGTACCCCATTAATATATACACCTGTTATGTACCCACAAATATAATAAAAATTCAGTGTCTTTCTAACAAATCATTGAATCCAAGAGTTGTCTTAGGGAGCCCCAAAGAAAACTATCTCTGGCTGTAAGTGGGATCCCTGGATATTGTCTTTAACATTGCCGTTTTCCTTTATTTTCATCCATGTGATTCTTGGATTCCTGGTCCTGAAAGGAGAAGTATTGCCCCATTCTAATGGATCTCTGCTGTCACAGTCATCTGGAAAATCTACCTACAGCCCATGCAGCCAGTACACTGCCACTTTTTTTTTTTTTCGGTTGGATACTGAGATTTATTTACACAAAAATAAGTCAACAGAAACAGGAACTTGTCTGACAATCCTAATAATGAAAGTTTTTCAGAATTTGGAATGAGATTGGTGAATGAGGCCTACCCATTGCTCAGGAAGCTCAGCTTATCTGCTCTGGGAAGGCTGGTGGCTTCAGCTTCTAACTCAGGCAACAGCCTTTGACATGAGTTATTTTTTTCAAACTAATTCGTCTTTTCCTTTGGTTGCCTCAAAAGGCAGTAATGCTGCATGAGCTTTTCAAGAAGCTGGAGAATTCATAGGCCAGTGCAAAATGCTGCCTCTTCATCTGCATTTTGCTACAAAGTATTACTGCCTGGTGTGCCCCTAGTTTTGAAAGAAAGTCTAGTGGCAAAGCTTTTATTTTATTTCCTCTCTCAAGGCTTATGATAAATTCTTTCTGCAGAAACAATATCAAAGCATCTCAATGGGCCAGATAGCTCCCTCCCAAAATACATAAGTCCCATCCACGTCAGATTTAATGCCTTGATACTTCCTCCCGTTGATATAAACTTCCCTCTATGTAGTATCTCAGAGTAAGGAGTAGGGGCAAAAGAGAGGCCTTTGTTCCTCTTAGTATAGAGAGCTAGCTGTCGGCTACTAGATGACATAATTTTTTCATCCAAGAAACCACCCATTTTCTTTACACAAAAGACCCCTGGCCCTACCAAACCCTCTAGCAATCTCTAGCTTTCCCAAGTTGTGTGGCTAGGCTGAGCCACCCAACTTGGGCTAACACATTGGAACACCATCACAACTTCCTCTTTTTAATTTAAATGTAAACCTCTGGCATTAGATAAAAAAGGAATCATCCAGAGTTTCTGTTATCCTGGTGTGTACCAGTACAGCCATGCTGGTTGTTTATAGCTGGCATTCATTGTGATATGTCAGAAGATTTGATCTGTTTGGTTGGGCGTATTCACAATAGTTCATAATATTTTGACTTTCAACCCTTGGATACAATGAAAATTAGTGTCAAGTACTTGGATTGTGAGATTTGTGTGTCCTCGTCTATTAAAAAGAAAGAACTTTTTCTACTGTCTATGAAAGACAGAATATAGGTTTTTTTTTTTTTTCCTTCTGAGCTCTGGTTGATACATCGGTGTATTTCTTAAATGTAGCACGTTTTGTTACCTCCTCATACCTATTCTCCTTTTCTTCCTGAATAAGACTATTAGCTGAGCACATTGCCACAGCCAACAATTACGTTTCTCAGCTTTGTAGCAAGATTTGGACATATGTTTTCATTTGGCAAATGAGATATGAGCAGTAGTTTTAGGAGTAAATTCCAGGAAGTTTTTAAAGACAGAGACTGAGCCCTTCTTCACTGCTTCTTTCACCATGCTTCCTTGAATGTAGGTGTGATGGCAGGAGCACTGGGAGGAGTGTAGAATTACAAAGAAGAATCCAGTGTAGAACCACTACACCTAAGGATGGCAAACTAGTGAGATGAAAGGAGTCATGACCCTGAAAACTTCATGCAACATTCATATTGATGCTAAGTTGTCTTCTTGCAGATTTTCTTTGCTTGAAAGAGGAATAAATTTCTAACTTCAAGCCACTGTTATTATAAGATGTTCTCTTATTTTTAGTTGAACTTAATTTTACTTGAACAAGGAAATTTCTTCCTAGTTCCATGATTCTAAGTAGAGTTGACTATATTCATTCCTGTAAATCTAAATATGATAATGGGGCAAATAAGCAAGGAAAATTCTGATAATTTCTAACCATTAAATCATTGTGAACTATTTACCATAATTGTGTAGTAGATAGAGAATCAAAACAGAGATCTCTCTGATGCTTTTTCTCTGTGTCGTATAAAACCAGCTCATAGATTGCTGTGCTGATTAAATGAGAAGATGTTTATAAACTGCCTGCCACTCAAAGGTACTCTGTAAATATTAAGTACCTCTTAAAATTCATCTTCCGGCAACCTGTAAGTTTATCTTTGTATCATTACTGGTTAGCACATTGCCTTGCACAGAATGCACACCAAATAAATTATTCTTTAATAAAATAAAGTTTCTACAGGGTCTTACAAGTCAGATATCACAGTTTCTTCTTTTCATTGCTTTTTCACTCTTCAAATTATGTAAAATGTTATATTACTATTTAGAAAGATTGAGGGGCCACTTAAACTCCCAATTTACAACCAGAGAGTTAGTTTGGAATTGGGCAGAACCTGGCTTTTTATTTCCTAGTATATAAAAAATATAAAATTACACAGCATACAAGATTCTGTTAGAGATGAAAATGATCATTATAGCCATTTTGAATGCAAAGAGCACCATTTGTCTTAATGGCATTTATAATTTGGAGTCAACACATAATAAGAAAAATTATTTCTGTATAATATTTTCAAAAACACTCTCAAGAACCTACTGCAATGAACATATTTTTAACAAATTAGGTAATTTTATTTTCCCTAAATGTATAACTACTATCTCTGTGTGTTTGCATTTTCATCTCTCCCAGAAAGAGAATTATGGAACTGAGAAGAATTGACAGAGATCCTGTGGTGTAGCCCTCTGTGTCGATGAAGGAGTTTGCCCAAACCAACTTGAAGACATAGTGAAAGAGAATTTTTTTGTATTTAATGGCCTGGATGATATATCATAATTTTTTATATACGAGTAGTTTTATTAATTCTGCTTTTTTTGTTATTTTATCAGGAGTGTCTAGTAAAAAGATCTGGTACCATCAAAAATGTTTTATGCACTTGTCTTCATATCCTATGATTCAGGGAGCATATTTCAGATGTTAGAGAGGGTAGGGTTTGAAAAAATAAAACAGTGACAAAATAGGTAAAAGGGAAGTGGAAAACTTTCTTCTTCACCTCTATAAACTCTCTCTGAGAAATACCAGACCTCTTCACCCAGTAGATACATAACAATTGAGTTATAACTGGTTTAATCCATCTTTAGTCTAGAGAAAAAGTAACCTTACTGATATAATGACATAATATTGGAGACTCTGTAAGAGTATATTACCACCAAACGACGAATCTCTGTGCATTCTCTTTTTCCTTTCCAGGATCCACTATAGACTAGGAGGAAGGCAATTTCAATTCACTATACTGTATGGTGTATTTTGAAAATTGTTGGACTATTTAGAGGATATTAAGAAAAAATAGAACATGGAGAAAATTAGGCGAAAAACAGGTGTTTTTCTTATGGATGTAGGAATTGAGAAAGGGGGCTGCATTTTTCAACATACCTAAGCCAACTTTGAAGTTGAGCATCTTATGTGGGTGGGATCCAGTGAAATGCTACTAAAAGCATTCCACAAGCTTTTTATAGATTCCATGTCACACACCTATCAAACTGGATTTGAATGACATCTAGATATTATTTCTATTGTAAGTGAAATTAATTGAGCTTTCAATGGCTTTATGATATTTCAGACAGGTATTTGTCGGGATTTTATCAACAAATAGTGCCTTGAGGGAGGATTTGAAGAGCAAGCTGTCACAGGGAGGGAGGGTAGGACCTGAGAGGCAGACCTCAGGTGAAACATTTCTGTGAAGATGGTTGTCTGAGGATATGCACTCAGTCAATACTTGTGCTACTCTGGCAGGGTCTGCCTCTTCTCTGTCGATGGTGAACAGATTCCATGGTATCAGCGTGACTGAGTGAGAGTACAAACACTGCTCCTGAGGATAGGTTTTGTGAGTAATTTGTTCACACTGACAGATTTATTTATTTTGTCTACACTTGTGCTTTCAAGGTCCTGGGTGAAATTCTTTCCCAGTTGTACCCTGACATGTACTACTGTCCTTTGTATTAGGAAATGATACTGCTTTTTGGAAGGATTGAGACTGTATATGCAAATATATACTCTATCTAAATTATCTTATGGGTGAAGTAGTTATCCCCATAAACATTTTTACCCGCCTGACTCACTGTAAACTCAAATCCTAAGTGTTGAAGTACTAGAAGGTCAGTGGACGCATATATAAAACTGTTTCTACATATCTCTCCTTTTTTTTTTTTTTATCATGGGGGCATGAAATTGCTTTAATTTTCATTTATTTTTCCTCTAATATTTAATTTCTTATGAAAGTTTGAGTTAGCAACTTTGAAACCTGTCTTTGCTAAGCTTTTATGTTCAATGAAATGTACAGTACAGCAGGCAACATGAAGAAATTAAAGTCAACTTTAAGAGAAAGATGTCTTTTGCTTTCAATAGTTGTTTAACATTTACATGTTTTTCTTCTTTCCATTAGAAATAAAGGAGCTTATTTTGGAAAGATCACAAAATGTGAAAAAAATCTAATCAGTAATCTAACTGGCTTTAAAAATTGCGTATTTTAAGTGCTCAAGGGACTCATTTTTCATCTTAAAACATTTTAGATTTATGTTTCATCATAAACATTTTCCCTGTCACCTAGGTGGATTAGCGTATAAAAAATTATTTTGACCCTGCAAGAAAATTACCAAAAGTTTTTCTAGTAGGATTTGGCTAATGAAATTATTTATTTTAAAATCGGTAATAAAATATATGTACATATTATTAAATGGTATATCTGTGGTATATAATAACAGTTTAATGTTCTACACATTACATGATTCAAAAGCCTTTTTCATTTTTTAATATACTAGTACTGAATATTTTTAACACATAACTTTTGAAAGTTGTTGAAACAAAAGTCATTAGGGCTTCATAATTATCAAGTGTCTGTGTCTGTATACTTATGTGCATGTGTGTGAGTACCTTTCTTTCACTAGATCATAAGCGTCCTGATGCAGGGACAATGTCTTTTTTGCTGATGGAACTACCTTATTTCATTTTTATCCTGAGGTACTATCACCTTGCCTGCCACATTGGAGGTAATCAATAAATATTTGATACAGAAATGAATGAACAAAAAAAGCAAAAATAAAAATATAACCCTAAGGGTGAAGCATTTAGAAGCATCAGTATGAAAGGGTGATTGCTTCTTGTGTTGGGTAATTTTATAAACATTTCTGTAGAAATAAATGATTTCCTAGCATCAGTGGTGAATTGTAATAGATTGTTTTATGGAGGCTAAATCTAAAGTATTGTGTATTTCAAAAGGCATTTGCAGATATTAACTGGAACTCATGCTAGTAGTGTTAAGTGATTAGAATCGTATTCTGAAAACTTGAAGCTAATCTTATCTTAAAGATCACACTTTATAGTTAAAGATTTTTACTTATGTAATTCCAGTTTCCCATAGATATTATAGTCTCAATCATGATAAATTGACAAAAATATTAGCACTATTTTGCATGTGAGGAATGTAGGAAAATATCATTCATTTCCAAAATCACTCCAAATCAACGTCATTAGAGAGTGCCATTGCCTCTACCTCGAAAATGTATTTTAGATCCAATTACTCCTTACCATCTGCATCTCTACAACTTCATTCTTTAGTCATCATTAGTTCTGTTGTCTAACTAATCTCTCTAATCCTCTTCTTCCTTCTCATTCTCCCGTTAGCAGCCACAATGATCTTTTAAAGCGTAAGTCAGATCATAATCATTCCCTGGTTGAAACACTTCCATGGCTTCATTGCAATTAGAACACAAGTCAATCTTTCCCGCCCCTCCCCTGTCCTCTACATGATCTGACTTTCATGTTCTATAATCGCATCTTCTATACACTTGCCCTTCTCTGGTGCCATACCTGCACTGACTGTCTGTGTCCTCAGCCTCTTCCTATCCAAGAGTGTTTGCATTTACTGTATTCTGTGCTTGGAGGCTGCTTCCTCACATTTTCAAATGCCTGCTTCTCAACATTTTAATCTTAGTGTCCTTCATTTCATTCTCCAATCATATTTTCCCATTTTATTTTCTTTATGACTTTTTTTTAAATTACCAGGGGTTAAGTGACTAACACACTGTATTGGTTTTCTTCCTTGACTATTGTTTGTTAGAATGTGAGCTTATTTAATGACTTGGACATTCTTGGACTTTTTTATTTTTGTTTTTTGTCTTTGCTGCAGTTCTAGGCCTGAAACTGACTAGAGAGTCTTCTTTGAAAGATCTACATTTAAGACATTGACCTTTTGGGATTAATGTTCTAAAGTCAGTCTTCTATACCTTGTGGTTGAGTGAGTCGTCAATAGAAAAAGACATAATTGTTTAAAGACCCCAGCTCCTGTCCACATTTGTTTATCATTTTTTCTCAGACAAATTTGTTAATCTTTCACTTTAATTTTTTATGTCAGATAACTACACATATTGAGGAAATGTCTAGAGAACTGAGACAAAACAAGATCAAAGAACCAAATAAACTGTAGGAGGTTTTACGGCTAAGAAGTAGATTCCTTTTGGAAACTGTCCTAGGGAAGCTGTATTGTAAGAGTTCCATTATTTTCTCTCTCTTCATGCTGCAGCTGTTAGCAGAAGTGAAGACCCATAATCTCTATGAGCATATCTTAGCCTTGGTTCTAACATGGGACATGTTAACATATTCTAAACACAGTTAAGGACAGGAGAGTTTTTTTTAAAAAAATTACACAAAACAACATATATGGTAATTTTGTGCTTTTGAGCAAAATGAAAATAACTGAAAGATTGTAGATATTGATTTTATAATTAGCATTTTTAATAAGAAACTAAAATAAATAGAAGATAAATAAATACTCAAATGTATAATATATGTTCCTGGAACAGTTTCAAATCTTCATGTTAGAACAACCTAGGAAAAACTGATACACAACAGTTAGTATCAAGACATTCAGTGTTAAAATTAGTGGGCTTCAATAATAAAGAAAAATACTGTGGACATTGGTACCGTAAATATAAATCACTCACATGGAAGACAAAACTTGGACTGAACTCAGATTCTCTCATAGCAACATTTGATGTCAGAAGACAGATGTCATACATGTGACAAGGTCAGGTAGCTTCTAAAGATCTAGTTGTCAGGAACAAGTTTAGACAGTCACCATAAAGTTAGTGACTATTAGTTGCTATATCTTGCATCTCCCTTTTCTAACAAGGAAGCATTATGTTTGATGACATATACTACATTTGGACCTCCTACTCTGACCATAAGGCCTTGGGTGGTCCCAGAGAAAGAAATATCTTTCCAACTGATTGAGGCTGGAAAGCGAAGGTAGGAGCACTGAACACTCATAACTCAGCAGATCCCATGGGGATCTGAGGGCTGATAGAAAATCAGGATGCTTTATGTTTTCCCTGTCAAGCTCTACCAGGAAAGTCACAATGGATCATACTACTTCTTAAAAAATGAAGTTATGATTAATAATTGATTAGACTAGTGGAATATTATAGTTTAAAATAAATTTAAATATGTATGCATCTAGTCTCCCCTTGTGTAATCCTCTTGATATGTAACAAAGAGAAAACAGTGCCTAAAATGTTAAGAGACTTGAGCAAGTTTCCAGCTTACGAGTGGTTAAATCATTAAGAGCTACGTTTCTCATGAATTTTCACACTTTTCACCACTCTACCTCTCTGGATGGTGCTAATTTTTGATACTCTTTCCATTTCTATCTGCATCCCTTAACCATAGCAAGGTAAGTCACAGGGTTCCAGTTTTTTCACAATTCTTCCAATTGTCACTTATTTTATTGAGAAAGGGAAACTGCTTTCATGAGAATCATCAGCAATTGAAATGAAAAGGCATTTGGATAAGTACCCTTTTTAAACAAAAGAAGTGCCTTTTTGATATTTGTTACCTTAAGAAAGACCCTAGTACCTAACAGAGTACCTACCTAAAATGCAAGGTATTTGCTTAAAAATATGTGTTTATAGTGGATTTCATGTTAGTTCTATTTTCAAGTTTTTAGAAACCTCCATACTGTTTTCTGTAATGGCTGTACTAATTTACATTCCCACCGACAGTATATTAGGGTTCCCTTTTCCACATATCCTCTACAACATTTGTTATATTTCATCTTTTTGGTAATAACCATTCTAACAGTTGTGAGATAATATGTTGAGCATTTTTTCATATACCTGTTGCCCATTTGTATATTTTTTGAAAAATGGCTATTCAGGTCCCTTGTCCTTTTTTTTGCTATAGAGTTATTTGAATTCCTTATATATTTTGAGTATTAACCCCTTATCAGATTATAATTTGTAAATATTTTCTCCCATTCTTTAGGTTGTGTTTTCATTCTACTTATTGTTTCCATTGTTTTGCAGAAGGCTTTTAGTTTGATGTAACCACATTTGTCTATTTTTGCTTTTGTGGCCTGTGCTTTTTGAGTTTTATACAAGAAATTACTGCCCATATCAATGTTGTGGAGATTTCCTCATGTTTCTTTCTAGTTGTTTTATAGCTTCAAGTCTTAAATTCAAGTGTTTAATCCATTTTGAGTTGATTTTCATATATCACGTGAGATACAAGTGTAATTTTATTCTCCTGCATGTGAATATCCAGTTTTTCTGATACCATTTACTGAAGAGACTGTCTTTTCTCCATTGTATGTTCTTGGCACCTTTGTCAAAAATCAGTTGGCTATAAGTGCATGGACTTATTTCTGGGCTCAATTTTGTGACATTGCTCTGTATATCTGTTTTTATGTCATTATCATACTGTTTGATTATAGCTCTGTAGATTTTGAGATCAGGTAGCAGAATGCCTCCAGCCTTGTTCGTTTTGCTCAAGATTTCTTTCAGAGTTTTTTGTGGCTCCATTTGAATTTTAGACTTTTTTTTCTATTTCTATGAAAAATGTCACTGATATTTTCATAGGTCTTGCATTGAATCTGTAGATTGTTTTGGGTAGCAATTCCACCTCTAAGCATATATCCAAAGGAACTGAAGTCAGTGTGTCCAAGAGACATCTGCACTCCCATATTTAGTGAAGCATTATTCACAATAGCCAAGATAGGAAAACAACTTAAGTGTCCATCAAGTAATGAATAAATAAAGAAAATTGGTATATATACACAGTAGAATACTACTCAGCCTCTAAAAAGAATGAAATCCTATCATGTGTGATGATATGGGTGAACTTAGAGGACATTACGCTAAGTGAAATAATCCGGACACAGTAAGACAAATATTATATGACTCAGTTGTATGTAGAATTTAAAAAGTTAAATTAATAGAAGCAGAAAGTACAATAGTGATTATCAGAGGTTTGGGGGTAGGAGGGAGTATTGGGAGATGTTGGTCAGACGGTACAAAGTTATACTTAGGTAGGAGGGGTAAGTTCTGGAGATCTATTGTACAAAATGATGATTATATTAGGTGTGTGCAAAAGTAATTGTGGTTTTTGCCATAATGTTATAGTAAATAATAATATGTTGTATACAGTAATTGGAAATTGCTAACAGAATAGATTTTAAGTATTCTCATCATACACAAAAAAGGTGAGGTGATGAATAGGTTCACTGGCTTGATTTCATCATTTCCCAATATGGTATGTTTTTTTGTGTATGTATATATATATATATATGTGTGTGTGTATATATATATGTGTGTGTGTATATATATATGTGTGTGTATATATATATGTCTATACAAACATGTTATATATTATAAATAATACAATTTTTTGTCAATTTAAAAAATTAAAAAGTACATATAGAATAAATAACTGTATAACTTTAAAAGCAGTATTGTTATAATGGTTGACATTATTTCACAGTTTTATGTTAGATATTTTAGTTCTGAGATGGAAACAGATCCAAAGGGACATTTGACATTTAGCATCTTTCTTTGGGCTCTCCTTACAAATGATGTTATCCTGACATCTTGTCAGCTTTTTAAGTAACCCACTAAAATGTTTATTCTATTATTTGCATATGAAAGATCTTTTCTTCTGGTAATATATAGATCCTCAGTCTTGTTTATAGATACAGTTGGCTTTGGAGTTTCTAATTTGTTTACATCCTTGTATCTTTTTCCATAGCTAAGCTGTTAGTTTTGACAATTTCCTTCAGTCAAACAGTATTATCATTGTTGTGCCAGTTAACAAGATCTGATGTGTAGTAACCACTAACAAATTTCAGAGGTCTGTTGTAAAAATATTTTGTGACCCACTATACCACTTAGCTGTCTGATTTTTGAAACTAGCTAACTGCAAGCAAGATTTGACTCCATTTTAATATCCATAGTTTTTGAAGCAACTTTTTACAAGTTAAATATTATAAAAACTGTGCAATAAATAAATATTATTTGTGTTCAGAAAGTATGATTATACTTCAAGTGATAAAAATTATATTTATAAATGTTGATAAGTTCAATGACAGTAGAAATATTCCTAATATATCTGAAAAATCTCTACCAGCTGGAGCCATGATCTGATGTATTATAATCTATGACCAACAGGTGGCAGCAGTTCACAGAAGGTTCCCACTGGAGAGCATGTAAAATTCATAGTAACGGCTTAACTCTTACTTTATTCTTCAACGGGGTTGTTTAAAACACAATGTATTTAAACTGATTGATAGACATCTCTGTTTGCTGCTTTAGAAACAAAATTACTTTATTCAATTGTGTTTAAAATTATATGTATAACGTACATTTATTTATTACACTACACTGAAATATATACAGTAAACCAATAACTGCTTTCCTTTGTGTTGAAGGAAGTTGAGAAGTAATGATGCATTTAGTACATTAACTCTTCTAACTCTTTATCCCTGGGGATGTTTTAAAGGAATGTGACTTTTTTCAGATTTCTTTTTTTTTTTTTTTCCCTGAGACAGAGTGTTGCTCTTGTCACCCAGGCTGGAGTGCAGTGGCACAATCTCGGCTTGCTGCAACCTCCACCTCCCGGGTTCAAGCGATTCTCCTACCTCAGCCTCCCAAGTACCTGGGATTACAGGCGCCCACCCCCATGCCCAGCTAGTTTTTTGTATTTTTAGTAGAGACAGAGCTTTGTCATGTTGGGCAGGCTGGTCTTGAACTCCTGACCTCAGGTGATCCATCCGCCTTGGCCTCCCAAAATGCTGGGATTACAAGTGTGAGCCACCGCACCCAGCTGGCTTTTTACAGATTTCTATTTGGCTACAATATAGGGCTGGATTTTTGTTGTTATTTGGAAGTAGGGCACAGCAAACTACAGGAGTTGGTAAAATTCAGAATAAGAAATACTGACAATACTACATCTGATGGTTCCTTTGTGTTCTCTACTTCATTAAAGATAATCTTTTGTTTTTGTGTACTTTGTTGTGCTCTTGAAAATGTATGACCATATATTGATTAGTTGATTTTGTTCTCATATATCTTTCATCAAAGAACACATTAATACAATTAATAGAAACAAATCAATATATTTAATAGCAAAGCTATAAAACAAATCAGGGTCATTTGAAGATGTACTCTAATTCATCATCCAACAGAGTCATGTCTCCAAATTCCATCTGATATTACACAGCCAATCAGTGTTAAAAATAGTCTTCTGATATCTGCTTCAATCCATGATTTATTAGAAATTTTGGCCCTGTCTAGTGATATTTTTGGTTGTCACAATTGAGGTGGGGGTATTGCTGCTGGCATCTAATGGGTAGAGGCCAGGTATGCTGATAAACATTTTTGCAATGCACAGGCCAGCACCCCATGAAAAGAATTATCTGACCCAAAATGTCAATAGCGACAAGGCTGAAAAACCCAGGTCCACACTAGATAGTCACCTAGAAAAATCAATTTTATCTCTATCTTAGGAATGTGTACACAGGAGGGCTTAGAAATTAGAATCCAGGTGCATAAGCTAAAAGGTGAAATTATAATTATAGCAGCCATTTTAAGGAAAAAATTCTAACCATCCTCTGATGCATCAAAGATTAGAGTGTGAAAAGTGCCCTTTCCTAAAAACCATGAATGTGAAGTGATCTATTTCTGAAGCCCCAAGGGACAAGTTTGTATTTTCAACCTTTTAAAAAAAAAAAATCCCTTCAGAGAACTTTGTTAACCATCCAGCAAAATTGAAAAACTCAGCATATCAAACCTATGTTCGCTAAACAAATTTTGTGCTGAATATAATCATCGAAGTATTACCTGTATACAGCTGCCTTTGAACTTCTGATGTTTGCTCCAAAGACTAAATGCAGAATCTTTCCCTACCCATCTTGCTTCAAAACTTACAAAAACAAATTTTTCACCTTGTGAATTAAGGGAATATAGGAAAATCTCATGGAGTTACTTTTGCACTTTCAGTCTGATTTGTCCTTATACAGTGTGTGTGTGTGTGTGTCTTCCATATGGAGACGTTCCAAATACTGGAGTCTTTCCCTGTACTAGAAAGCTGTAGTAAAAAAGCATTTTATGAGGTTTATGACAACACAGACACTTAAAGAATATTTAGAATATTAACTCTGTCTACTACAAAAAGCTTTTTTGGTCCAATAAATAGAAAATATCACAGCACATATTTGAAGTTTACTGTAAGGCATCTGAAACAATAGTCTTTTAATAAAAATATTGTATATCAGGGCCTTGAAAATTTGACTTGGCTTAAATGCTCATATTATTGCATCTAAATGTAAATATTTGAATATTAAACTACTGCTTTGAATCCTAAGCTGTTTAAATGTGGTATCTAATAAGTACCTTTCTGATTCAATTGAATACTCTTTGTAAAAAGAAAACAAAGAAATAGCGAAATGAGAAGTGAAGAGGTTATACTGATACAATAAACAAGTTTAGTGTAACGATCCAAAGCTCAATATATCTGGGAGCATTGCTCTGTCATCGGCTCCTTAGATTTCCAGCAACTACACAAGCAGAAACTCAAATTTCGCATGATGTAAAGGCTTGACCTCCTCTGTATTATAATGAAAAGAGATGTGTCTCTGACTTTACAGATCAAGGATTGTGCTTTGGTTAAACTGATTTTCTGTACAGGGCTTATTTGCTTCATGAGAGCTACGTTATATAAAAAACAAAAATGAGATGGTAAGTACAACTTTGGCCAAATGATCTTTTCACATATTTTAGAATACTATAAAAAGAAGGAAAAAAAGAAAGGTAGGTCAGATAATATCTATGATCCTTTTATATTTAAATGCATTGCTCCAAAATAAAAGTGTGTGACAAGTTGTTAACAAGTATTTGCATGTCTCTGAGGAATGTTTTGGGTAGTATATAAAATAATTCTAAGGAGAAGATATTGGTCCACAGAGGTTTATTTTTTTCTCTGCATGCACTCTCTATAATTGAAAACAGTTCATTATTCTGTTTTAAGTCTTATATAATAAAATTTGAATAAAGAAAAAAACTACAATCTTTAAATGAGGCCACGATTTTTCTATTAGGTTGAATCAGTGACAGCCTAATTTGTCCAATATATTTTACCATTATTACCAAAGAGAAAGCATGGCTTAGTGGCTCATGTTAGATGTCTTGTTATGTAGTGACTGTAATAAAATAGAGTGTTTTGCTATGTGTGAGGTACTCTTCTGAGAGCTGAGAATGAAGCACTCAATGCAGCAGGCAGTGTCCCTGTCCTCATTTCTAGTAATACCATCAAAATGATGGAACCCATCATGTGCTATTCTCTTTTCACTCAGATGGACCCCAGGTAACATGGCTGAAAACCTGAAGAAAACACTTGTGTTAATTAGAAGTAGTAAAGTGAAATTATTATCATAAGAATCTATTTGGCCAGGTGCGGTGGCTCACGCCTGTAATCCCAGCACGTTAGGAGGCTGAGGCGAGTGGATGGCTTAAGCTCAGGAGTTTGAGACTGGCCTGGCAACATGGCAAAACCCCGTCTCTACTACAAATACAAAAACTAGCCAGGTGTGGTGCTGCACGTCTGTAATCCCAGCTACTCAGGAGGTTGAAGCACAAGAATCACTTGAGCCCAGGAGGGGAGGTTGCAGTGAGCTGAGATCATGCCACTGCACTTCAGCCTGGGTGACAGAGCAAGACCCTATATATCAAAATAAACAAACAAAAAAATCTACTTTAAATCCTAATAATATTCTAACACCAGCAGTGCAATGTATTATAAATATTTGCTTCCTGGCCATGAACATTTAAAAATCTTTAAGTTTAATATTTAGTATTTGTATTTTAATGTTACTACAGTTCCTTCATGAATGAATATGCTGATGATTTTTAGTAAAGTCACGTTAATTATTATTACAGTTCTCAAAGTACTTCTTCTTTTCTTCCAAATGCAATTATGAGCACTATTCTGCTTAGTCATTGGGCAAAACTATTTAGAAACACTTTTGTAGAACTCTGACATTTAGAAATCTGAAGATCACAGAAAAACCTGGATAAGTCAAAGTAGTATTTCATAAATGAAATTTCTCAAGTACTTTATAAACTATTTTGTATAGTATTGATTTGTAAATAACCTAGACAAATGAAAACTTAGATACTTGAAGTGAGTCCATGTTTTGCCATTCAAAGCATTAAGTAACTATTGACTTTAGAATTTAGTTGATACTCAGATAATGCAAACATGACTCAGCATAGGGGCAGGTGGTGAATTAGAGGCATCAGTGAGTTATTTTCAAATCCATTGTCTTAATTTAACTAAAAGCTGCAGTATAGATAGTCATTTCTTGCTTCAACACAATATGAAAAATTACTTTAGGTCACACATTTAGGAAATGGGACTATGGAAATCTGCTTTGCTTTAGAAGCCAGGATGAAGGTGGGAAGGGAAGCAAAGGATAAATGCCATTTGCTAAAAAAAAAAAAAAAAAAAAAAGAAGGGAACAGAAAATCAGTTTCACAATGTATATACAAACAAAACAAAACAAAACCCAACAACAAAAAACCCCAAACCATTAGTAGAATATCTCAGTAATGCGATGCATGTTTTTTTCTCACATATATCTTTCATGTTGAATGTTGTTATAATAAAATATTCCACTGCATTTGACCAACATCAATTCCCAAATCTGGGTTCCTAAGGTTTACCACCCTTGACGATCTGTTGAATGTGACTACCACCATTAGGATGATCTCCCACTAGTGGCTAGTCTTAGTGGATTGATCCCACTACTGGTCACCACTTGAAAAGACTCCTTTAAAAGCAAAGTAAAATTCTCTAAGTTTTAAGATAGTGAGTTTGATCTTATCAGAAGTAGGCAAAGGGAAAGGAGAAATTCAGGACACAGGACTACAAGTTTATCTGCCTGTCCCTATGTTAACAACCTCTTGCCTTTCCATCGTCTGCAGTAGGTTTCCCCACATGGTTCATTTTTTTGTCTCTCATGCAGGGAACTCTTGAGGGTTTTGGTAAACTTTGACCTGTATGAAATGTCTTGACTCAGGGATGAGATGGTGATAGAGGCAGAGCATCCGTATTGTGGTATACTGAGTCCCAATAACTCCCCAGGGAAAGGAGTTACCTCTTCCCATTGATTAGTAAAGTAGATTTGTGATCAATAAATATTTATAGAATACAAACAAGGGTATTCAATGAAAGAAGTGTATGCTTAGCAAATAATAATGTGGCTATTTTGCCATTACTGCTAAAGAAGCACCATGACCTTAAAGTACATAGGAAGCCTTCCTAAAAGAGCGCAAAAGAAAGATTTGACAAATACATTTGTTTTTCCATTGTCAAGAACCTTTCCCATGCCCTCTGTCATCATGAGTTATTTATATTTAAAGATGGAAGTAAGCTATTATTATTCCTAATGAACACACTGAAATCTGTGATGCCTGATTTTCACATTTGATACTAAGACTCCTTCCCCCACATGAAGAAGTTTGTTTGTTTTTTTTTTCAAAGTTGTCTTTTGGGGTAATAAAGTGGGATTTAGAAAGAGTAATGCTTCCAGTTTTTGCCCATTCAGTGTGATATTGGCTGTGGGTTTGTCATAGATAACTCTTATTATTTTGAGGTACGTCCCATCAATACCTAATTTATTGAGAGTTTTTAGCATGAAGGGTTGTTGAATTTTGTCAAAGGCCTTTTCTGCATCTACAGAGGTAATCATGTGGTTTTTGTCTGTGGTTCTGTTTATATGCTGGATTACATTTATTGATTTGCGTATGTTGAACCAGCGTTGCATCCCAGGGATGAAGCCCACTTGATCATGGTGGATTAGCTTTTTGATGTGCTGCTGGATTTGGTTTGCCAGTATTTTCTTTAGGATTTTTGCATCAATGTACATCAAGGATATTGGTCTAAAATTCTCTTTTTTGGTTGTGTCTCTGCCTGACTTTGGTATCAGGATGATGCTGGCCTCATAAAATGAGTTAGAGAGGATTCCCTCTTTTTCTATTGATTGGAATAGTTTCAGAAGGAATGGTATCAGTTCCTCCTTGTACCTCTGGTAGAATTCGGCTGTGAATCCATCTGGTCCTGGACCCTTTTTGGTTGGTAAGCTATTGATTGTTTCCACAATTTCAGAGCCTGTTACTGGTCTATTCAGAGATTCAAGTTCTTCCTGGTTTAGTCTTGGGAAGGTGTATGTGTCGAGGAATTTATCCATTTCTTCTAGATTTTCTAGTTTATTTGCGTAGAGGTGTTTGTAGTATTCTCTGATGGTAGTTTGTATTTCTGTGGGATCGGTGGTGATATGCCCTTTATCATTTTTTATTGCATCTATTTGATTCTTCTCTCTTTTCTTCTTTATTAATCTTGCTAGCGGTCTATCAATTTTGTTGATCTTTCAAAAAACCAGCTCCTGGATTCATTAATTTTTTGAAGGGTTTTTTGTGCCTCTATTTCCTTCAGTTCTGCTCTGATTTTAGTTATTTCTTGCCTTCTGCTAGCTTTTGAATGTGTTTGCTCTTGCTTTTCTAGTTCTTTTAATTGTGATATTAGGGTGTCAATTTTGGATCTTTCCTGCTTTCTCTTGTGGGCATTTAGTGCTATAAATTTCCCTCTACACACTGCTTTGAATGTGTCCCAGAGATTCTGGTATGTTGTGTCCCACAGCCAATATCATACTGAATGGGCAAAAACTGGAAGCATTCCCTTTGAAAACTGGCACAAGACAGGGATGCCCTCTCTCACCACTCCTATTCAACATAGTGTTGGAAGTTCTGGCCAGGGCAATTAGGCAGGAGAAGGAAATAAAGGGTATTCAATTAGGAAAAGAGGAAGTCAAATTGTCCCTGTTTGCAGATGACATGATTGTATATCTAGAAAACCCCATTGTCTCAGCCCAAAATCTCCTTAAGCTGATAAGCAACTTCGGCAAAGTCTCAGGATACAAAATCAATGTGCAAAAATCACAAGCATTCTTATACACCAATAACAGACAAACAGAGAGCCAAATCATGAGTGAACTCCCATTCACAATTGCTTCAAAGAGAATAAAATACCTAGGAATCCAACTTACAAGGGATGTGAAGGACCTCTTCAAGGAGAACTACAAACCACTGCTCAATGAAATAAAAGAGGATACAAACAAATGGAAGAACATTCCATGCTCATGGATAGGAAGAATCAATATCGTGAAAATGGCCATACTGCCCAAGGTAATTTATAGATTCAATGCCATCCCCATCAAGCTACCTATGACTTTCTTCACAGAATTGGAAAAAACTACTTTAAAGTTCATATGGAAACAAAAAAGAGCCCGCATCGCCAAGTCAATCCTAAGCCAAAAGAACAAAGCTGGAGGCATCACGCTACCTGACTTCAAACTATACTACGAGGCTACAGTAACCAAAACAGCATGGTACTGGTACCAAAACAGAGATATAGATCAATGGAACAGAACAGAGCCCTCAGAAATAATGCCACATATCTACAACTATCTGATCTTTGACAAACCTGACAAAAACAAGCAATGTGGAAAAGATTCCCTATTTAATAAATGGTGCTGGGAAAACTGGCTAGCCATATGTAGAAAGCTGAAACTGGATCCCTTCCTTACACCTTATACAAAAATTAATTCAAGATGGATTAAAGACTTACATGTTAGACCTAAAACCATTAAAATCCTACAAGAAAACCTAGGCAATACCATTCAGGACATAGGCATGGGCAAGGACTTCATGGCTAAAACACCAAAAGCAATGGCAACAAAAGCCAAAATTGACAAATGGGATCTAATTAAACTACAGAGCTTCTGCACAGCAAAAGAAACTACCATCAGAGTGAACAGGCAACCTACAAAATGGGAGAAAATTTTCACAACCTACTCATCTGACAAAGGGCTAGTATCCAGAATCTACAATGAACTCAAACAAATTTACAAGAAAAAAACAACCCCATCAAAAAATGGGCAAAGGATATGAACAGACACTTCTCAAAAGAAGACATTTATGCAGCCAAAAAACACATGCAAAAATGCTCATCATCACTGGCCATCAGAGAAATGCAAATCAAAACCACAATGAGATACCATCTCACACCAGTTAGAATGGTGATTATTAAAAAGTCAGGAAACAACAGTTGCTGGAGAGGATGTGGAGAAATAGGAACACTTTTACACTGTTGGTGGGACTGTAAACTAGTTCAACCATTGTGGAAGTCAGTGTGGCGATTCCTCAGGGATCTAGGACTAGAAATACTATTTGAGTCAGCCATCCCATTACTGGGTATATATCCAAAGGACTATAAATCATGCTGCTATAAAGACACATGCACTCGTATGTTTATTGCGGCACTATTCACAATAGCAAAGACTTGGAACCAACCCAAATGTCCAACAATGATAGACTGGATTAAAAAAATGTGGCACATATACACCATGGAATACTATGCAGCCATAAAAAATGATGAGTTCATGTCCTTTGTAGGGACATGGATGAAACTGGAAATCATCATTCTCAGTAAACTATCGCAAGGACAAAAAACCAAACACCACATGTTCTCACTCATAGGTGGGAATTGAACAATGAGAACACATGGACACAGGAAAGGGAACATCACACTCTGGGGACTATGGTGGGGTGGGGGGCGGGAGGAGGGACAGCATTGGGAGATATACTTAATGCTAAATGACGAGTTAACGGGTGCAGCACACCAACATTGCACATGGATACATATGTAACAAACCTGCACATTGTGCGCATGTACCCTAAAACTTAAAGTATAATAATAATAATAAAGTAAATAAATAGTGAAACACCAAAAAAAGAGTAATTGCTTGTACTGAAAATAAAAATCTTCAGTGATTACATCTGCTAGAAGAGAATTTTTGTCAATGTATAAAGTGATTTTTTTAAAAAAAGAGTTAATGTATTAGAAAGAAACCCAACTGAAAAATACTACTAAATTTAATATTTAATATCTCAATATTTAAAAAACTAAACAAGTAAATTAGAGTAAGATGCTATGCCTTCAGATTTTATAAATAATATTCAATTGAAAATAAAATCAAATAGGTATATGATAAACAAAATATAAATTGTTAAAGAGGTGAAAATACACGAACTTTTAAAGTACAGAGAAAACTAAAAGTCTTATTTTTTAAAATAAAATAATAAATGGGCAAGTCCTCAAAAGTAGATGAGCTGAAATAACACATTTGAAAATGATGTTCATTTTATCTAGCTTATTTAATATTTGTATATATCAATATAAAAGGTTATCATAAAGTAAGGACATGATGTTCTACTTAAAGTTTTATCAGGAAGTTGGATGATGCACATTGTTTAATTCCTTTCAACAATGACACAGGTATTAAATTTTACAGGCACTAAAGTGTCCAGCATTGTTCTGACATAAGGAAAGCCGAACTTTCTTACAGTGAATAGGAAGAGGAACAAAAGAGGCGTCAGCGATGTAATAACATACACAGGGTTAAACAGTTCTTTTTCAAAGAAATGTAGAACAAAAATATTCCTAAAGGTCACATGCCGTCTCTTCAGCCCATTTAAGGCTTCTGAAATGCCACTCTGAAGTAAAATAAGAAGAGTCATTCCATTAGAGAGCCAACTAACATCAGTACAGAGATAAATGGGAGAACAGAAAATTGATTTTACACTTGTGCCGTAAGTGTGGTCAAATGTTATAGGCCAGCACATCAAATAGGATTCCAAAGAATTGCTGTGCCTGAAAAATAGCAACATAAGAGGATGTGGTTAAATACAGCTTAATAATAGGTCTGATGGTCAGTGTGTAGTAAAATATTTATTTACTCTTTCTATTTGTTATACCATATGACATATTCCAATATCTTTTTTCTTTTTGTTAATAAATTTATTATCTCAATGTTCTTGCAACTGATACCTTTTATCCCAGCTCGTTGCTATTACACGTACCCAGAACCACACACGTGTAGCAGCAATGATTTGTATTTTGTTTGATTTAAAATGTACGGATTGTGTCCAATAAAGATATTTTAATTAAATGTTATTTTATAGGATGCCAAGTCTGTATGTAAATATTATCCAGATGAAAAATGTTTAAATACTATTTATTGAAACTACTGAAGTTCATTGGATCCACTGGAAAAAATGAATGCCACCTCTCTATTTTCTATGATTCCTTTGACTTCTCCAGTGCCACTTAAGTTACGAGAATGTTCAACTGGGACTCACCATTTCTTTTCAGATGTTTTAGACCTCACTGTGGTTGAATAGAGTCAGGTAAGATAAATGTGAGACAGCATATTCCTTCCTCACCACACTAAAGAGTCTCAGGAGGTAAGTAGAAAACCAGGCAATGACATTTTAAAAAGCCCTGGTGTGTTCTTGGCAGCTTAACAAGAAAGTCATAGCTAATATATTTTTTTCTCATATGTACATTTAGGTCTGTTCAAGACCAATATAGCCTTTCTCAACATATTGCTAGGCAAGTGATCAGTTTCAGTATAGACTAAAGAGTGAATGAATTTCCAACAAAATAAAGATGGGGTGAAAAATTTAATTCTTCCTTAAAGACGGTTCTACAGAGCAGCCATTGTAATCTACTCTGTCTCTTCCTGCACTTTCCTTCACACTTTTCCTCCCTGTATCTACAGATTTTGTAATCTTCCACCACTCCCCACTACCCCAGTTTATTATCCATACATTATTCTTGGATATGGGATGCTCTATGGAATTCACCTCTGTGCTCTAGAAAAAAAAATCACTTTGTCCAATTTCAAGTGTAATTTTGAAAGAGATAGAGACAGGGTCGTAGTCCCAGCATTCTCTTGCTAGAAATTCCACTTTAAATGCATTGCTTTCCACGTTGCTTCTTGAAATCAAGATGCAGTGTGAGAATTTAAAACACAGCTTTATCTTCTTAGGAAATAACGATAATGTAAAGAGTTAACACAGCAACAGTATCTTTGAACTTAGATGCTTTTGATAGTGATGGTAGAATTGTGGAACTTGGTAAATATTTAACATCTTACCATTCTTTAATACTTGGTCTCCTTGGTTAGATTAGGTACCTGAGGAATCAAGGGTTATCAAGTTACGTAAAGATGACTGCTTCCCTCCTTGGTCTGGATTGTTTCTGTTGCCATGCCAGTGTTAGCCATCCCCAAACCCTGCCCTTTGCAGCTTTAACCTTCTTGGCACATAGTTTTGAAATTAGGACAATGTAATGTTTAATGTCCATTTTCCTTGAGGAATAAAATGCCTTTCCTAATCTAAAAATATCCAGATAGCAAACTGTATTTTTTTCATGTGCCTATCTATTGGAACTCCTATGCTGTCTTGAATCTAAAGGAATATGAAAAGAGATAATTCATTTTAATTTTATTTTCTTGCAGTCATGGCTCAGACCCTCTTCATTTTGGAACACAGTGAAAATTATTTCCTCCCTCCTCCTCCCTCCCTCTCTCCCCTTCCCTTCCTCCCTTCCTTCCTTCCTTCTTTCTTTTTCTATCTTTTCCTTTTTCTAAATTCATGCTTCCATTTTTCTTTTCAGCTTGCTTCATTTCAATGTAGTTACATTTGAAAGTCAGTAATAGAATTTCAGGCCAGGCGTGGTGGCTCACGCCTGTAATCCCAGCACTTTGGGAGGCTGAGGCGGGGGTGGGTAACTTGAAGTCAGGAGTTTGAGACCAGCCTGGCCAACTTGGTGAAACCCTGTGTCTAGTAAAAATACAAAAATTAGTAGGGCATGGTGGCAGGTGCCTGTAATCCCAGCTACTCAGGAGGCTGAGGCAGGAGAATTCCTTGAACCAGGGAGGCAGAATCTGAAGTGAGCCAACATCGCACCACTGCACTCCAGCCTGGATGATAGAGCGAGACTGATTCACACAAAAAAAGATTAAAAAATTTTTAAAAAGAATTTCAGAACTGAATCATCTAGTCTAACCTTAGAGATGTAGAAGTCAAGCTTAGAGTGGAGAGTGACCTGCTCCAGGTCTCACAACTGGCAGGGGAAAGAACTGGCCTTGGAAGAGTGATTTTCTGAGTCCCAGTGGAGGCCCCTTTCCACTGCAGACCATTGCCTTTTAGAAATCCCAGACCAGGCATTCTGTTTTCTCTTCTCAAGGACAATATGATGTATTGTCACTGGTGTTTTTACCTCTGTACTACATCCGAGGAAACACCAACCACTAGGCATTCATTGCCCTTTCTAAAATATTATAATTGATGCAGTAGTTTTGTTGTTTTGTGCCAAAAAGATATGATCATAAGATAGAAAAGAGCTGAGCAATGTATTCTGTTTTTTAAAAGTATAGAATAAAATAACAAAACTTTTTGCGGTAAAAGCAACAAATCACCATTTTATTATTAACCATCTGTTATTCTCAAGGCATTTCACTCCATTTTGAAGGCAAAAACTTAAGAAATATTATCCACCATCTAGGAACTTACATTATTCTCTGGTGGAGGAGGGAGGGAGTAAGTTATCACAAAGATACAGTCTTGTATTCGTATAGCTATTGGTAATTTAAATATATCTTTTCTTACTTGCACTTCAAAAAACTCTAGAAATAAACAAATCAGCCATTATTCACTTGAAGAATCAGAAAATTGAGGTGCAGAGAGACACTTGAAAAGGTACCTTCTTCCTTGATCTGCATATGATAAGTATCCTTCCTGATCTCGTTATTTTAAACCTCTACATCTATGGCTGCCACTTTTCAAATTCTGAGTAAATGGGGGACTATGACCTACATTGAGACTTTCAGGTCTTGGTTATAGAACAAGATTGTTTATGCTACCTGGGTGGAAAACTGGTTGTCCATAAGCAAGCTGTGGCCTAGAGGCACATCTTGTTTGGCTCATAAAATGTTGATTCTTGAAGCATTTCTTAAAATAGTCCCTGATGAGCAAAATCTGAAGAGCACTCAAAAATCTTTTCTCTTGCACGATGAGAACATCTGACAACATGAATTGCTTCTTGGTTGACAAAAATTGCTGGAAGTTAAAATGGCAGCCTCAGTCCCTTTGCTACAGCGTCTTCTCACAGGTGGCTTCTTTCATTTACAATACCCGCCAATCTCTGAGGATGTTCAAGTTCATAACCTCTAAAGGAGACATTTGAAATTTTAACAAGTTATTTCAAATTTTAGTTCACTGGTGGCTACCACCATGGTAAATAGAGTACCTCAGTTCCATTTTCTTATTTATCAAATTAAAATAATATTAACTCCTGACTATGAAAGAGAAATTGAGCTTATTTATGACATTTCCCCTTTACTCTTATTTCACTGGGGAAAAAATTTGTAATGCACATTAGTTTTCATTCTTTTCTTGGCTGTCATTATAGCTTGAAATCATTTACTCAAACTTTTTCCAAAACTTCAAGTATCTCTTGATAATTGACTATGAGAACTGATCCCTTGACACCCCTTCTCTCCTGCACCCCTATATCCCAACTGCTTCCAGCAGTCTTAGTGCTTTTACAGTGTCAGAATTGATAACAGCTTCTTTTCTATATTGTTTATAGGTTCATTCTGGAGATTTGAAAATAATAAACAGTGTTAAATCTATGGAAATATTCATTGCAGAACCAATTACTATAACCGAATCTTTCAAGGAGGAGATGTAATCTCCTATGTGATTTGTTTTGGCTTTGTGTCCCCAACCAAATCTTACTTTGAATTGTAATAATCCTCATGTCTCAAGGGCAGACCAAGTGGACATAAGTGAATCATGGGGGGTGGTTTCTTCCATGCTGTTCTCGTGAAAATGAGTGAGTCTCAAAAAATATGATGTATGATGATTTTATAAGTGTCTGGTATTTCCCCTGCTTGAACTTATTCTCTCTCCTGCCACTCTGTGAAGAAGTGCCTTCTGCCATAATTATAAGTTTCCTGAGGCCTTCCCAGCCATGTGGAACTGTGAATCTTTTCTTTATAAATTACCTAGTCTTGGGTATTTCTTCATGGCAGTGTGAGAATGGATTAATATAGTAAATTGGTACCAGGAATGGGGTGCTGATGTAAAGATACCTGAAAATATGGAAGCAACTTTGGAATTGGGTAACAGATAGAGGTTGGAACAGTTTGGAAGTCTCAGAAGAAGACAGGAAGATGTGAGAAAGTTTGAAACTTCCTAGGGGCTTGTTGAATGGCTTCAACAAAAATATTGATAGTGATATGGTCAATGAAGTCCAGGCTGAGGTGGTCTCAGATGGAAATGAAGAATTTATCGGAAACTGGAGTATGGTCAGTCTTGCTATGCAAAGAAACCGGCAGCATTTTTCCCCTGCTCTAGAGATGTGTGGAATTTTAAACCTGAGAGAGATGATTTAGGGTATCTGGGGAGAAATTCAAGCTGGCTACAGAAATTTGCATAAGTAATGAGGATGTTATCACCAAGACAATGGGGAAAATGTCTCCAGGGCATGTCAGAGACCTTTATGGCAGCCCCTCCCATCACAGGCCTGGAGGCCTATGAGGAAAAAATGGTTTCCCGGGCCAGGCCCATGGGCCCCCTGCTCTATGCAGCCTTGAGACATGGTGCCCTGTGTCCCAGCAGCTGCTTTAACTCCAGCCATGGCTAAATGGAGCCAAGGTACAGCTTGGGGCGTTGCTTCAGAGGGTGCAAGCCCCAAGCCTTGGCAGCTTATATTGATGTTGGGCTTATGGGTGCACAGAAGTCAAGAATTTAGGTTTGGGAACCTCCACCTAGATTTCATGAAATGTATGGAAATACCTGAATGTCCAGGCAGAAGTTTGCTGCAGGGGTGGAGACCTCATGGAGAACCTCTGCTAAGGCAATATGGAAGGGAAATGTGGGGTTGGAGCCCCCACACAGAGTCCCCACTGGGGCAATGCCTAGTGGTGCTGTGAGCCACTCTTCTCCAGACCCCAAAATGGTAGATCCTCCATTTTAGGAGGTTTAAAATAACGAGATCAGGAAGGATACTTATCATATGCTGATCCACTGACAGCTTGCACCATGCACCTGGAAAAGTAACAGACACTCAGTGCCAGCCCATGAAAGCAACCAGGAGTGGGGCAATACCCTGCAAAGCCATGGGGGCAGAGCTGCCCAGAGTCATGGGAGCCCACCTTTTGCATCAGCCTGACCTGGATGTGAGGCATGGAGTCAAAGCAGATCATTTTGGAACTTTAAGATTTAATGAATGCCCTATTGGATTTTGGACATGCATGGAAACTGTAGCCCCTTTGTTTTGGCCAATTTCTCCCATTTGTAATGGGTGTACTTACCCAATGCCTGTACCCCCATTGTATCTGGGAAGTAACTAGCTTGCTTTTGATTTTACAGGCTCATAGGTGGAAGGGACTTGCCTTGTTTCAGATGAGACTTTGGACTTAGACTTTTTAATTAATGTTGGAATGAGTTAAGACTTTGGGTGACTGTGGGAAGGGCAAGAATGTGTTTTGAAATGCAAGGACATGAGATTTGGGCAGGGCTGGGGTGGAATAATATGGTTTGGCTCTGTGTTCCCTACCAAATCTCACCTTAAATTGTAATAATCCCCATGAGTAAAGGGTAGGACCAGGTGAAGGTAATTGAATAATGGGGGTGGTTTCCCCCATGTTGTTCTCATGATAGTAAGTCTCATGATATTTTATGGTTTTATAAGCATCTGACACCTCCCCTGCTTGCACTCATTCTCTCTCCTGCCACCCTGTGAAGAGCTGCCTTCTTCCATGATTGTAAGTATTCTGAGGCCTTCCCAGCCATGTGGAACTGTGAGTTAATTAAACCTCTTTTCTTTATATTTATAAAGAATATAAAGATATATATAAAGAATATAAAGAAATACCCAGTCTTGGGTATTTCTTCATAGCAGCCTGAGAATGGACTAATACACTATGTCAGGGAGCCTCTGCCACTCAACAGATACTGCTTCACTCTGTACCATCAAATAGACTTTCATTTCTTAAATCCTATTCAGGGCTCAAAGTTAAGTTGTATTTTAGGAGATTGCGTATGTGAGCCATGACTTTCTTTTATGAATTTTTGTTACTCCTAGAGCTTCAAATTGCCTTTTAAAAAGTATATGAGAAGATCACACCAACTTTATCACTACTACTTTTTGAATGGAATCTTTTTTATTCTTAAAGATGTTCTGCTGTCTGAGTCTTCTCATTGAGGTCAACTGCTTTGTACACTTTTGCTCGGCTATCTTTGCAATACTTATTTTCATTAAACTTCTGATTCAGTATCTCTGTTTTTTGCTGCAAATGTATGTGCTTTTTTGTTTTCATTGTTCTTTTGTTTTTGCTGGAATAGACCTTCTTTTATTTTTTTCCAAAAACATATTTGAGAAAATAACTGTCATTGAGTCTCTTCATTGCTGAAACTAACTTTATTTTCCTTCTATGTATTCATAGTTTATTGTTAAAATATATTTTCAAAATCACTTTACCTCATAGCTTAGGAGATATTGCTCCATTTGGGTCTTACATTCAGTGTAGCTGATGAGAAGTCTGAGATCAGTCTGTTTCATACTCTTTTTTGGGTCACTTGTTTCTGAACCCTGCACATTTTTTCATATTCTCAAATTTTTTGAGGCTATGTCTAGGTATGGGTCATCTGTCATTCATTCTGCTATGCACTTGTGAAGACTCTTACATGAAAACTTATGTCTGGGAAATAGCCCTTCATTAAATCTCTCAGAATAAAGATATCGCCTGAAAAAAATTATTTTATTATATTTCTTCTCCATTTTTTTTTGTACTCTCTGAGACACATAATAGACTGATGGGATAACGAGAATTAAACCTCAGCATGTTCTAAGTTTTCTCTTTCTATTCATCTTTACCTTGATTTGTTTTAAATTTCTGGATTTCCTAAAATATGTTCCACTCCTCCAGTTAGTTATCTCATCAATTGTAATTTAAATCCCAGGAATATTTCATTATTTGATTGATCTTTGGAAATTATATCGTTTTCTTGTTTATGTATTCAACATTTTTTCTGCTGCTTATTTTCTGTGTAACTTTGGGCAAATTATTTCACTGCTGTATGCCTCAATTTCTGTAGTAAAAATGTAGGTAATTGACATACTTACTTTATAGGACTTTAATTGGGACCCAATGACTTAGTAAATATTTAGAAATGTAGCCGGTGATAGTATGTGATAAATAGTAGCTATTACAATACTATCCTTATTAAACAATGAATACTTCTGAATATTTTAAGTACTTCTGATTTTCTAAATTTTAATTTAGTTTGTTCCAGTTTAGTTTTTTAATTCATTTGGTCTTTGACTTTTGAGGGTTAAGTTTTCTTTTTCACTCAGATTTCTGATCTTATAAGGCTGTAAGTTAATAATGTAAGAATAGATTATAGAGTAATTTTCTGCCCAGTGATGTAGGTCTATTTTACCAACAGACTCTCCCAAAAATAAAGTGACCTATTTGGAAATTGAGGTATACGGGGATGTGTTAATAACCAGCAGGCTTCTCTTCAAGATGCATGAGGAAGAGGCAGGCTGAAGAAACTCAAATACAAAAAGGTCTTTACTCTGGGGTACCAACATCCATATTTGGTGCTCTGTCTTTCCCCGTGTATATTTGTATTTTTATTTTCTTAATGTCAAGAGATAGAATAGTATAGTGGCTAGGGGCATGGGCTTTAAAGCTGCCCTACCTTAATTCCAGCCCCAGCTGTGGGACTTACTAAGCATATGGTTGGTTAACTCTCTGAATTTTAGTTTCCTCTTCTGTAAATAGGGATAATATACACTTGGGATCCTCTAAATTTATTTGATAATTTATTTGTGTCTGGATATATTAAGCTCAGAGCATTAGTTATGAAGACAAAACAATGAATGACTAAATAATGCAGTGGCCTAAGGAGAAAGAAACACTTGGTGGAAGGCTTCTACACAGGGCTGTGAAGTTGGCACTCTTTCTTTTTAATGTCTTACCACAACTATTCTTCTCTCCCTCAGATTTTATACAGCTTTTCTGAACAAATATTCTCCATGCTATTTCTCCTGATCCTACATAACTAAATTGTTAGTTGGTAAGGTTTACGATATAACCTCTCCCTAAGGTATCTGTATTTCTATCTAATAAGCAATTTGAATAATTTATATATTCAACAAACACTGATTTGCTACCTTTCAAGAAATCTACTGGTGCAGGGAATTCATAGATTTAGAAAGACCAGTAAGTTATGGTTCCTTCAGTGAAAAAGCCTAAAATTTAGCAGATAAAAGTTGAAATATTTTTTATATTTACGGAAATGGGCTGGGAACATTTTTGGCTCTGAATTACCATCTCTTGGGTGTTGTCAACAGCTGTTAGTATAATTTTTGCCATTTTCTTCTGCTAAAGATATGTATAGTCTGAACACATCATAGACCTATTAAAGGCAGAATATCTGCAGCATATTATGTATTTAATAGTCTCATCTCTTATAAGCACAAACTCAGAAGATAATTCATTTATTTATTAAGCAAATAAATGATTTATTGATCTCCTATCATGCTGATACTAAACACAGAGCAGCCAATAAGATGTAGCCTTTGACCTTAAAAAATGTCATCTAAAGGGAGCATGGCCAGTAAAACACACAAAAAATACAGTACAAGGTTCTAGATGATGAGATGGAAGTAAAACGTTGGATATAATGGCAACACATTGAAGGTTGGGGCTAAAAAAGAAAATTCAAAATAGTGGCTTGGTCAAAAGTTTCAACACATTAAGAAACCAAGTGTCAATATTAGGTCTGGCTAGGGCTTTGAAAGTGTGGCTAGCAGTGGAGAGACAGGAGAGAGGTAAATTTGGAGAGACAAGCTGTGGCAAGATTATGAAAGGCCTTTGTAAACAATTAACTACATTTGCTGTACCTTATTAAACAATTTCAACTTTGTATTTAGGTAAATGGTATACTTTTGAACAGTTACAAAGGCCATGGTCAGATGTTTGTACTGTTGAGAATGAATTTTATGGAGGTAGTGGCTAGAGTATATGTGTAAGGCGGCATCAATGATTGATGGACAACACTGGAAGCAGAGAGATCACATAGGAGGCAGTTGATACAATACAGGTAGCAGATGATTTTGGCCTGATCCCAATTGTGGCTTATGGAAATAGAAATTTAGGGAAGAAAATGTTCTTAAGAAGATAAAATTGAAAGAATGTGGCAATATGAGGTGGAGAAGATTGAAGTCAAGAATGAAATTAAGTCTGTACAACTGGATAGATGTTGGACATTTGCTAAGTCAGGAAACACAGGAAGATAAGAAGGTCAGGGAAAAGGTATATGAACTAAAATACCAGGCACATTAGAACTACAAGGATTACATTTACTAGGAAAAAATGTGAAACAATGATTTTCTGACATTTGACAAGAGGAAACACAGGACAATAATCACTGAGAGAAGGTCAGGAAAATGAGCCTAATAAGTGCTTTAACTTACAGTCTAGGGTTTTTCTAGATGGCAGCACAGAGACAGAAAATACAAATACAGCCTGGTGGTTTCACTTAGTTGAGAAGAACACGGTTTGGAGTTCAGAGGGCCAAGCTGACTAGCATGTTCAGGGCAGTATACTGAAGATGAGAGAGCTTCACAGAGAAAGACAGCTCTGGAGATCTCCCAAGGGGTAGCGTCAAACCTTGAGCTGAAGATTGATCAGTGCATGCACATGAGACAACTACCAAGGCTGGTGGGATTTGGGGCACAGGAAAGAGGTAAGCAAAGCAATCCTTGGTTTGAGAGAATTTGTGTTCTAAGCAGCCGAGAGAATTTGTGTTCTAAGCAGCCAAAGTAAACATCTCTTCATACACAGGAGCATCAAGTAAAGTCACCAGTGTAATATCATATGATTATCCAATAAATATAGACAAAACAGTGAGCTAGACTCAATACCATTTATGATACAATCTCTCAGCACCTATTTCTGTTCCTAGGAAAACAGATAAACTTCCTCAATCTGATATTGGCATCTATGAAAACCTACAGCCTTCATCACTGATACTTAATGAAAGTCTAAATGCTTTCTCCTTAGTATCTGGAACAAGACAAAGATACCCACTCTAACCACTTCTATTCAACATTGTACTAGATTTCCTGTCATTTGCACTTAGCCAAGAAAAAGAAATTCAAAACACCCAGATTTGAAAGAAAGAATTAAACTGCATCCATAGATACCATGATTATCTATGTAGAAAATCCTAAGAAATCTACAGAAAAGCTTCTAGGGCTAATAAAGGAGTTTAGCAAGTTTGCAAGATACAAGGTAAATACACAAAAATTGATTGTATTCCTATATGCTGTAAGTAACTGGAGATTAAAATTTATAAATTACCATTTCAAAAGCGAAAAAAATATGAAATATTTAGGAAAAATTTACCAAATGTTCTCTATACTAAAAACCAATCATAGAGCAACATTAAGTAAAATCTGAATAAACTGGGAAATATCAAGTGTTCCTAAATTAGAGGACTTAATATTGTTAAGATATAAATTTTCCTAAATTAATCTGTGGATCAACAGCAATCTCAATAAAAATTCCAGAATGTTTTTGTTTTTAATACAATTTGGCAAGCTAATTCTAAAATTTATATGGAGATGCAAAGGTCTTGAAATAGACAAAACCAATTTGCAAAAGAGGAATAAAATTTAATCATTTTATCGGATTTCAAGACTTTTATAAAGTTACAGTACTCAAGACAGTGCTTTTGCTATAAGTACACATATATAGATAATGAAATACAACATTTAGAAATAGACCTGCAGCCTGGGCATAGTGGCTCACGCCTGTAATCCTAGCACTTTGGGAAGCCGAGGTGGGCAGATTGCCTGAGCTCAGCAGTTCGAGACCAGCCTGGGCAACATGGCGAACCTTGTCTCTACTAAAAATACAAAATAAAGAAAGAAAATTAGCCAGGTGCGGGGGCCCTCACCTGTAATCCCATCTACTCAGTAGCCTAAGACATGAGAATTACTTGAACTCAGGAGGTGGACGTTGCAGTGAACTGAGATTGCGCCACTGCACTCCAGCCTGGGTGACACAGCAAGACTCTGGAAAAAAAGGAAAAAAAGTGGAAGAAAAGAAAGAAATACACCTGCAAATTTGTGGCCAATTAATTATTGACAACATTTCCAAGGGCATTCAATATGGAAATGATCTTTTCAAATAATGGTGTTAAAACAATTGGGTACACACATAAACACACACACACCCCTTTGATTCTTGCTTCACATCATGTATAAAAATTAACCTAAGTCATTAATCTAGAATGAGAGCAAAAGAACTAAAAATCTTCTAGAAGCAAACCTAGAAGAAAATCTCTGTGACCTTCAGTTAGGCATTTTGTTTCTAATAGAACAATCATATAAATGGAAAACCTATACAAGAAAAAATAATAAATTGAAATTTATAGAACTTGAAATTTTTTTTTCTTCAAAAGCACTTAAAAAATGAAATGTCAAACCATAGACTGGGTGAAAATATTTGCAATGTCTATGTCCAACATATATAAAGGACATATATAGCTCAAAAATAGGAAGACAAGACAATAAGGTTGGGTGAAATACTTGAAGAGGGCATGTGTTTGGCAAATAAATACACTTGTCACTAGCGAAATGCAAATTAAACCCATAATGTGATACCAAAACACATTCACTGAAATGGATAACATGAAAAAATCTGACTATATCAAGTGTTAACAAGGATATGCAGCAACTAGAACTTTCATGCATTGCTATTGGGAATGCAAGATGCAGCAGTCTTGAAAAACATGTGGACAGTGTCTTTTGAAGTTTAACATAACACTTACCATATTACCCAGCAATTTTACTCCTGGTTATTTACCCAAGATACATAAAAAGGCCTGCATGTAAACATTTCTAGAAACTATATTCATAATAGTCAAAATCTGAAAAAAAAATTGTCAGTTGCTGAATGGATAAACAAACTGTAATTCATCCATGCAGTGGAATACTGCTTTTCAATATAAAGGAACGAGCTACAACTAAACACAGCATTATGAACCTCAGAAGCATTATGTTACATGTTAGAAGTCATACAATAAAGACTACCTCCTGTATAATTCCATTCATATGAAATTCTAGAAGAGGTAACCTCTAATGATAGTAAGCAGATCCACAGTTGCCAGGGGATGGGGACAAGAAGGAACATTTTGGTATCTTGAGAATGTTCTATATTATCATAATCTACATTTTTCTAAGCTCATCAAGTTACACACCTAAAATTGGTATATTGTATTCTATATAATTATATATAATATATATATATCAGTTATATATTATAATATTTATTATGTAATAATATATTATACATAACTATATATTATATAATTATATATATATATAAATAATAATAATACCTGAATAAAGCTGGCCCCTCCTTCAAAGAAACCTGAGCTTTCCTTTGGACTAGTTGAGTTTGAGGTGTTTGTCAGACATGCTTGGGAAATTGTCTATTATGAAACTGAATGTAGGAGAGACATCCAAACTGAAGATTTTGATCTGTGAGTCATCAGCTTATAGATGACGAAGGTGAATATGCATCACATGGGGCAAAATATTTAAAATAAAAAGATGAAAGGTCAAGGATGTATAATGTTCACATTTTGGGGATGAATCATCACCCAATTTGACTAAACTGAATGGTTAGAGCTAATTACTATTAAGTTAATTTAGTCAAATTAGCAGTTACAGAGAGGTTAATGATTATTCCACTCTGTTAAGTGCTAAAATTGGTGGCCATGCATTGATCTATGACTGTAAAGGCCTTTCAGCAGTTTATATGGAGGGACATGAATAACAAGCTTATAACTGTACCGGTTATCCTTAGAAATGAAGCTATAAGTTCCAGATAAGGTAAACTAATTAGAAATAAATATGAAACTGACGATAGAGTTCTTTTGCTTGCTAGGGCTTATCATAATTATCGAAGTTTGAATCCCTGTCATTCATTACTTTTCATAGGCTTTGACTCTAAAGATTCTTGGCAACTTCCAAAGATAATATATATATATATATATATATATATGAACTATTTTTCAAATTTTATTTATTTTATTTATTTATGCCTCTTCAGCTGTTAAAATACATAAATTCAGCAAAAATGTATAAGAATTACAAATAGATACATAAATTTATGTACAATTATGATATTATAATTCACATCTTTAAATATGTGTTAAATAAGGCTATTTCAAATTGTCACTCTTTGTGGACTCCAATTTCTGACTCCATTCAAGTTGATAAACTGCAGCTATACTATTTTATTTATGATCTTTACTGGAATTTTCAGTTCATTTACATTACTCATCCAATTTAATTTTACAAGTAAATTTCCTGAAGCTCTGAATTAAGTCTTTTAAATGGAAGCTAACAACTTAGCATTTGTTGTACCCATTTTCTTTAATTTTATAAATCTATTAAAAGCAAGCAAATTTAATAGTCTACTTTTTTATATAAGAACATAATTTATGTATGTTTTGTATAATCGTTTTTTCCTCCACTATGGTAAAAAACATGTGCTACTGGATTTTATGAAGAAGTGATAGTGAGCTTACTAGAAAATTATACTGAGGGCCTGTTTTCTTACTTCTGAAACATACTACTCTTGTTTCATGTGCTTTGCTACACTGCCGGATGTCCGTTATTCCTGAATATATTCAAGAAGCCAAAAGAAAAGCTCACAAAGCCCAAGTTGCCATACACAGAATTACTCTTTAAGGAAGTGGCATTAACAATTTCATTCCTTCATAAACTACTGTAACTCATAGAGAAATTGAAAAGAATCCTGTAACTTTAACCATAGCTGATTGAAACAGAGAATTGGTTCACAAGAGGGGAGAAGTTACCAACAGGCTGATTGTGAGGGAGATTTGGTATCTCAGTACAGCTTAGCATCAAATCTGCCCAATAATAGGGGTACTGCCTACCAGGCAGCACCCTACTGCCTCAGAATCAGTTATTTACCAGTGAATGGGAAAAAACAAGCAACCTGAAATCAAGTTCTTCCTTCACTTAGTGACTTACTTCTCCACTTCTCGATGAAGCCAGCTGCACATACCCATGTTGGAAAAACTAGGAGCTAGTGTAACTGATGAGATGACTTCCTGTATGCGTTTTGCATATATATCCTCCCAAGAAATCTTAATTACGCAAAGTAATTTGTGAAAGTCTCCTCCTTAAAGCCCTAAGGAAGCTGAGACATGGAGAGAATGATTAAAAGCAATTGAAACTAAACAAATAACAAAAACGGAAGAATGACAGTAGTGTTAATTGTATCTAGGGCCCTTGATACACCAAAACTCTCAAGAAGGTATTTAAATATTGACATTTTTAGGTTATATGTTCACATGTTGAGACTTCCTATTTTTCTTAAATAGTTCATCAAGAACATAACAAAAATGGCAATTTTGGATATTCTTTATAATGTAAGAATCCCTGATGTAATCCAGCTCAGCATCAGGGCAATATAGTAGAAAGTGTACACCGATTCATCAAACATGCACCTAACATTCCTAATTTGATATAATCTTCAAATAGGAACTTTGTATTGAATGTTATTCCTGGAAAATAGAAACTTACAAAAAAGTCCAATGATTTAATTAAGTCCAAAATTAATCAATTTTATCTCTGATTTTTTTTAAGTCTAAATGACTTACAATCTTTCTTTAAGGTTAGCTAATTGGGTAATTTTTGTTTGTTTGTTTAGTGGCTTTACTTTAATTAAGTGTTGATGAAAAGAGTCAAACTCTGTAAAATATTTTAAGAGATTTATTCTGAGCCAAATATGAGTGACCATGACCCATGACACAGCCCTCAGGAGGTCGTGAGAACATGTGCCCAAGGTGGTCGGGGTACAGCTTGGTTTAATATATTTTAGGGAGGCATGAGACATCAATCAAATACATTTAAGAAATACTTTAGTTTCATTCAGAAAGGTGGGACAACTCAAGGGTGGGGTACTTCCAGGCTATAGGTAAATTTAAATATTTTCTGGTTGACAATTGGTTGAGTTTATATGAACACCTGGGATCAAAGGAAATGTTCAGGATAAGAAAAAGGATTGTGGAGACCAAGTTTTATTGTTCAGAGGAAGCTCTTAGATAGCAGACTTCAGAGAGCAGGTTGTAAAATGTTTCTTATTGGACTTAAAAGGGTGCCTGGCTCTTAGTTGATTATCTCACAAGAGACTTTGCAGGGCAACTCCAAGGTATGGCAAGGAAATATATTTTGGAGTAAAACACTTTGATTTTTTCCCTTGTTATGTCAGAGTCATATTGGAAAGTAAGTCACAATATACAGGGTTAAATAAAACCCATCTGATGAGAATTTATGGTTTGTAGGGCATGACTCCCCAGACCCCTTAGAAAGAAATTTGGGCAAGATAAAAAAAATCAGAGCTTAGTTATCATAAGTAAAGATTATGTGAGAGTTTGAAATTCTAGAATTTGTCAAAAATAACAATTTTTTTAAAGGGTAGAATAAAGTAATCAGAAGATGATTATACTATGAGGTAACAGTAAGACAAGATTTGTAGCATTTATGCAGCTCTAAAATTTAAACGTTTTATTATTGGGCTTATAATAAAGATTAGTTGATTTTACATGAACTCATTATCCCCTAATATTTAGCTTTTATGCTTGACGTAGACTGAATTGTGTCCCCCAACCCCAACCACCACCAAAATTCATAATGTTGATGTCCTAACCCACAGGGCTTCAAAGTATAACTGTAGATGGAGATAATGTCTATAAAGAGGTAATTAAATTAAAATGAGGTAACGAGGGTGGGCTCTCATCCAATATGTCTGGTGTCCTTGTAAGAAAAGGAAATTTGGACACAGGTATGGTACATTGTTATGGTAGCCCTAGCAAACTAATACAATGTTTCTGTTGAAATCAGCTACAGTATAAGAGACAAACAACTAAGTGGGGATTTAATATTGAAAAAGATAAGTTATACAGATTTGAAATGACTTTTTAGAAATATTATATCCTCTTTCGTAATAGTCGGAAAGTCTATGCAAAAGGGATTAACATTTAACCAAAGAAACTAATTAATTGTGATATTAAGAACATTCTTGATACACCTAAATTCGTCTTAACAATTTAAAAAACCTCCATGCACGGTGGCTCACGCCTGTAATCCCAGCACTTTGGGAAGCTGAGGCAGGTGGATCACTTGAGGTCAGGAGTTCAAGACCAGCCTGGCCAATGTGGCAAAACTGTGTATCTACTAAAAATACAAAAATTAGCAGCGTGGTGGTGTGTGTCTGTAATTCCAGCTACTCAGGAGACTGAGGCAAAATTGCTTGAACCTGGGACGTGGAGGTTGCAGTGAGCCAAGATCATGCCACTGCACTCCAGCCTAGGAGACAGAGCCAGATTCCATTTCAAAAAAAAAAAAACAATCCACACACAGCTCTCATTAGTTTATCTCTGAACTATAAGAGGTTTTAGATCCTCAAAATCCTGTACATTACAACACCTGTCTTTGGTGTTGTAATTTACACTGTATTAATAAAAGAGAACTGTCTTAAATGAGTAAAGTGCTGTCACTTAGTTTCAGCTGGCATTTTAATACACATGAGATTCATCTATTGAATTTTGAAGGATTTCAGTGTACTATCTTGTGCAGTAGATAAAAAATTAAATTTACCCGTAAGAAAAGTGAAAATTCTAGTAGTAAATAGATTTGAAATCAGTTTTGTATTATTAATGAGGTATAATGGAGCAGTGTTTGGCAAATTTTTTCTCTAAAAGGACAGATACTAAATATTTTAGACTTTGCAGATCTTACAGTCCCTGTTGCAACTACTTAGCTCTGAAGCAGCTATTGATATTATGTAAATAGATAGGTATTGCAGTATGCCAATAAAACTTTATTTACAAAAATAGGTGGTGGCTGGATTAAACTCATAGCATGTAGTTGATTAACACTGTGACAGAGCACAAAAGCTATAAAAAAAAGAATACAAAAGAAAAATGACCTATTTTGCTGGATTTTGTTTTGAATAAACTTTTTTATTTTTAAAACTTGGGATTTCTTTTCCTAATATTGAATGATTATAAATTTGTTTGGTGAAGTAAATTTATCCCACTGTGATTTGTCTAAGACTTTGGAAAGGGGAAGACATCATTTAATAGATTTTTATGAATTAGTATACAATCTCTCAGCATATTTTAAGACAATTTTGTCCATATTATGTACTCAGACAAAAGTTATTTAACAAGATCAATGGCATAAGATATTTGGGTAACCTTTACTATGCTTAGTTACTGGTCACTGAAGACTCTATGTAGCTTTGTGTTATATGTCCCCATTACATTTCTAACAGTCAAATGCAAAAGTGCAATTTTTTTCTTGAATACTAGTTTCCATGTACAGAGTTTGAAGCTCCCGACAATTACATTAGTTTTTATTAGATACCTCTGTTTTCTTTTTCGATGGTGAAAGCAAAAAAAATACCAAATCATAAATTTTTACAATCCCATTGCCCTGAATTCTAACAAAAATGGAATGTGGACAGAAACCTTTACTTTCAGAACAGACCAAGAGTGAAGGAGAAGAGAGAGTTCATACAACCGGTTTGTCAAGGGGAAAGGGTCAGAAAAGCAGATGTGGCAGCTGCACTAGAGAAAGGAAATTTGGGGAAAAAGAGATGTTTAATCAGTATTTGTAGGAAGTTATCCTATATTGTATAATGTAATCCCCCTTCTATGTCTTTAAGGGGAAAAAATCTTGAAAATCTATATTACCCCTATACTTGTAGAGAAGTCTGAATTCTCTTTTTATATTGGAAAAGACAACATTTTGAATTTGGCTGTACCTGGAGAACACAGTAGCTCAGTCCTGGTATTGCTGGATTTTTTTAGGTGGCGATGATTTCATGAATGAAAGTTTCCCTAAGCTCTTAGTCTCAAGGATTTTAGAGACTTATTTTGGCAAATCTCTTTTGTAATGGGCAAAACTACAGCGATTAAAGGATACTCCAAGAGGAATTACGTTTCCCTTTTTCCTAGCTCAGAGAAAGAAGTCGCTAGCTGCCTTCCACATAAGTGGAGACAGGGAAACACCTGGAAAGAATTCTTGTTGCTCTACTCTATGATGCAAAAATATATTAGGAAGGTCTTAGTCTTAAGGAAAAAATAATGTAATGGGACATTTTCTTTAACAAAACCAAACCCTTCTTGTGGTTCTCAGAGCTCTAATTTGTGTACAGTTAGGGGTCATGATGATACCCCAGCCAGAGCTCCCTAATATTTGTATTTAGGGATATTAAATGACCTTTGTCAAGACCCAGGGGCAGAGAAGGGTCGTGTGATCTCTGATCAAAAATTAGCAGGGGGCTAGCACTTGGTTAAGAGGCAAAGAGGGCAGATGCCATAACCTGCTTTTACGCTGCTCTCAGAAAGTGGCAGTGTTTTTGAATGGAAAAACTTGTGGGTTTTTGTTTTTGGTAGTATTTGAAAACTCAGGTTTACTGTGGCAACCTCATCTGTCCTTAAACTCCACTGATAGGTTTGGCGGAAGTCAGTGAACAAGTTTACAGTTGAATGATAGAGTTGTCAGAAATGCAAATGTCTCATAAAAAAGAAGAAAAAGAGAAACAAAAAGAGTCTATTTTTTCCACATGTTATTATTAATGATATTTTTTCAAAGTTAAGGATAGAGAATTTTTCTATTGTCGAGTTTAACTTTAATGTAAATGGCAAGAGAAGCACATGGTGATCCCTCAGGCTCATATTTACAAAATTAAAAATAATTAAAATTATTTTTAATTTTGTAAATTAGGAGAGGCACTTAACATGAATTTAATAAATATATTTCTACATGGATTGTTCTTTCAGACAGTACTAGACTTCTATTGCTGTGAGTGAAATCAGATGACCAGTGATTGCATAATTGTCTATAATGACAGAAACTTCTTTTAAACCATTTTTCTTGAAACAGCTTAATATTTTTAAATATCACCATACAATATAATTTTTAAATAGATTAATCCTGTATGTGCTTGTATTAGTTCAAAGGACATGTTCCTTTTAAAGATTTGAGAAACAGTATGGTACAGGAGACATTTATTACAAAACCATTTCTCACGGAACAAGAACATGTAGTTTCACGGTCCAAGACTGCCTGATGCTTCTCAGATTTAAATGGCCTAGGTAAGATAAAGGAAAATTCGTCAAAACAGAAGAGAGAACAGATTTATCTTTAAGTAGGAAAGATTACCGTGCCCAAGAGTACAGAAGGGGAAGAATGTAGGTATTTCTGGTAACCTCCTGCCTGTTCTTAAAAGGAGATTTTAGTAAGAAGAAACCATTAACTATTTAGGGGCAGTTTTGAGGCATTAGTATCAGAAAAATAGATTCAGAGTCAACAGTTCTTATCTAGAAATGCTGAAGGGAACCTAATGAAAATGGTTGACTCTATAAAACCCAAGAATATTAAGAATTAATTATACTAAATAATATAAATAGCATATATGCTATGAAATAAAAATTCTCTGACCAAAGGTTTTTAAAGTTCCTATAATTCTCTGATTGTTTGAAAATTCTAAATAAGTTCTTGTACCTAGAAACACATTGTGTAAATAAGTTATGAAATCCCCTTGTAGTCCTTTTGCTACAGTGTTAGCATGGCATTTGTCACTAATATGATGCAAATATATTGTTTATATACTTAGAACACCAGTAAATTTGATATGACATTAAAATACGTAGCTGAATGCCCTTGGTGTCAGTTCTGGCTCATTTAGACACTGTCTTTGAATAAATAAATAGCTGAGTTGATAGAACCTTTTAATTTTTTCTTCTACTTGATTTTAATAGATTATTGCCTTTCTCAGAGCTATTTGAAATGTTTTTCTTCATTCATATACAGCATAAATTAACATGTCATTTTTCCCATGATTTTTTTGAAAGCGGATAAGATAGTGACTGTACTTGTACAGTGTGCATCTGTATACACATTTCAAGGTTTTAAATAAGTCATTTGAAGAAGATTAGGCTCATACAAGAATCTGTCATTACTAGGCGATTATTGTAAGCTAAAATTGCAATGTCACCATTAAAAAATGAAACAATGCCAGAGTCATGTTAAAACAAAAATCAATTCTGGAAACAGCAACTACTGCCTGTTATTTACTTTGTATATTCTGAATCTGGAGGTTATCATTTGACCTTGAGAGAAATGTTTTTGTGAGTATTGGTCAATACAATTCCCAATAATCTTTTCACATTTGCAAAATACACTGACTCCTTCTGTTTTTTGGTGCTTAAGTAAAATAAAGATAATGAAATAAAAATATATATAATTATTTGACAGTTAGATAAAAATATAACCTTTTTTGGTAAACAATATGATTATCTTCTGCATATTATTATCCCATACCTTGACATTCGTTGCAATAGTTTCAAATATATGTTAATTCACCTGATCTTTCTTAGTATTTATGAATTCTATCATTCCATATTTTCATCAGTTGCAATTTTATTTGACTAAAGTCAAGCTTAAATTTTTTTTTGTATGTCCTTCTTTAATGATCCATTTGTTATTACAATGAACCACTCTTTTTTTATTTTGTTTTTATTTTTATTTTTGAGACGGAGTTTCACTTGGTCGTCAGGCTGGAGTGCAATGGCACAATCTCAGCTCACTGCAACCTCCACCTCCCAGATTCAAGCGATTCTCCTGCCTCAGTCTCCTGAGTAGCTGGGACTACAGGTGCGTGCCATCACGCCCAGCTAATTTTTGTATTTTTAGTAGAGACGAGGTTTCACCATGTTGTGTAGGATGGTCTTGATCTCTTGACCTCATGATCCACCCGCTTCAGCCTCCCAAACAATGAACCACTTTTACCCCTGGATTCAAATAGGAATCCATCTCAGAATCAACCAAAATCTATTATTTAACTCTATTATTTATGTTGTTCTGTTCAAGATACTTTAAATGACCGTATCTAGCAATCCTTTCTCCAGAAATGAACTTTATTGCCAATCCTAGTCTGCAAACTTACGTAACTCAGCCATTTAGCTTAATTTAATTGAATCTGCAGAAACATTCAGCAGAATAATGATACTTCTCATCATTACTATGAAGTTTTCATTGTAAATACAATCTGAAAGACCAATGGTTGGATTACATAATAGAAGTAAGGATTTTCTTTAAATAAATAATTCTATAAGGAGGTATGCTACTTAACCACACTACTCATATTGCTAAACTTTATGAAATCTCTTGTTTTCATTCATTGTGAACCTACAAAAACTGCAATTTTATAAGATATAATCTAAATTAAACCGAGAAAAGCATTTTGAGAAAAAACACTCATTAAATGTAACTGTAATTTCCCCACTCAGATATCCTTCTCTTATTTCTTGCTGGACATTTTCCCCCATGACCACACTTACACACTCAAAACCATGTAAATAAAATTGAGATCATATGTGAATCTGAATATTACTTTAAGTACTCTTCCTAATTTTTGTGAGACTAAATATAATTAAATACTTTCAAAATTATGTTCATGACTGTGTGGAGGCATAGAGGGTAGCAAAGTTGCTTACCTGCCCTCTCTTGTTTATTATTATTGTATCCTTAGCATTTAACACACTATCTGGCATAAACACTCAATAAATGTTTTCATTTGATTAGATTAGAATTATTAGATAGAAAGACTAATGCTGAGAACAATAATGGTTCTCAAAATACCAAATAAATAAAACTCTGGTTACTGATCTCTTTTTTTCCCTGTCTATACCTTATCTTTACTGTTGTTTGCTTGTTTTTTTTTAGTGATTTGGCTATTTCCCCTGCAATGTGAAGCCTCTGAGGTGACTCCTTAGAGGGTGTAGCCTCGGGCATGTTCACAATCACCCTGGGATGGTAGTAGTTTTAGCAGACCCCTCTTTGTCTCTTTCTCTGCCTCTGTTGGTATCACACCCAGATTTTAGACTCCACATATTATCAGCTGATTGCTGTATTTTTTGACAATGTCATGGGGCATACTTTCTCCAATATCTCATCCAGTTAAATTTGGACCCTTTTGCAGGGGTGGTGTTGCTGCCAGTCTTTGTGGGTATTTTGACCCAAGGTGGGTTCTGCCCAGCCCTCTCCCTGTTTCTCTCTGACAAACTAGTTGGTTTGTGATCAAACTTCTTTCATGGCACTACCCGCCTTCTCCTAATTGTGTACCACCAAATCATCATCATTTTTTACAGTTTCTTAATACTTGAACTTCTCCGCACACTACTTCAAATAAAGTTAGTTCTTTGGGGGAAACTTTAAAGTTTCCTGTCTAATTGACTGCCATTTTCTCAGGGCACAGTCTCTGCTCCATTATTCTAGACCTTGGGGTGGAGAAAGTTGACTGCTTCTCTCAGAGTGATTTCCCTGCTATATAGGATAGCTAAATGAAGCTATTTTACATACATATTACCTTATGTACTTTTAAATTTTTGTGGTAAGAGCACTTAAAATCTACTGTCTTAGGAATTTTCAAGAATACAATATATTATTATTCAATGTAGTCACCATGATGTACAATAAATCTCTTGAACTTATTCAAGAGATTCACTTACTCTAAGTGAAATTTTGTGTCCTTTGACCAACATCTCCTAAATTCACCCAACCTCCAGCCTCTGTTTTTATGAGCTCAACTTTTATACAGTCGACATATGAAAGTGGTCATGCAGTATTTCTTTTTGTGCCTGGCTTACTACACTTAACTAATGTCCTTCAGGTTCTTTCATATTGTCGCAAATGACAGAATTTCCTTTTTAAAGGCTGAATAGTACTTTACTGTGTGTATGTACCACATTTTCTTTGTCTAATTATCTGTCGATGAACACTTAGCTTGTTTCCATATCTTAGCTGTTGTGAATAGTGCTGCAATGAACACGAGAATGCAGACACCTCCTCAACATACTGATTTTATTTCCTTTGGATATATATTCAGTAGAGATTGCTGGATCATACAGTAGTTCTATTTTTAATTTTTTAAGAAACTTTCATACTGTTTTTCCACAATATCTATGCTAATTTACCTTCCCATCAACAGTTTATAAAGATTCCCTTTTCTTCACACCCTTACTAATTCCTGTTCTCATCTTTTTAATAGTAAAATTCTTGTCTTTTTGATTATAGCCATGCTAACAGCTGTGTGATGCTATTTTATTGTAGTTTTAATTTGCATTTTCTTAGTGTTTAGTGATGTTGAGTGTAGTTGCATATGCCTGTTGGCCATTTGGATGCATTTATTTTTGAGAAATGTCTAATGAGGTCCATTGCCCATTTTTAAATGGAGTTATTTATTTTCTTACTACTGAGTGGTTTGAGTTCCTTATATATTTTGGATATTAGCCCCTTATCATATATATGGTTTGCAAATATATTCTCTAATTTTATAGGTTGTCTCTACACTCTGTTGATGGTTTCTTTGGCTGTGCAGAGTTTTTAGTTTTATGTAATCTCATTTGTTTATTTTTGCTTTTGGTGCCTAAGCTTTTGGGCTTGTATCAAAACATATTTGCCTAGACTAATGTCACAGAGCTTTCCCCCCATATTTTATTCTAGTAGTATAAGTTTTGAATCTTAAACTTAACTCTTTAATCCATTTTGAGATTTTTCTTATGTGGTATGAAATAAGGGTCTAATCTCATTCTTCTGCATGTGCATCATCAGTTTTTCCAGCCCCTTTTATTGAAGAGACTGTCCTTACCCCAGTGTATGTTCTTGTCACCTTTGTCAAAAATGAGTTCACTGTAGCTGTATGGATTTATTTCTGGGTTCTCCTTTCTGTTCCGTTGATCTATGTGTCTATTTTTATATAATTGCCATACTGTTTTAGTTAGTTTAGCTCTGTAGCATAATTTGAAATCAGGTAATGTGATTCCTCCAGTTTTCTTCTTTTTGCTCAGTATGGCTTTGGGTGTTCTGCATCTTTTGTAGTTCCATGTAAATTTTAGGTTTTCTTTTTCTATTTCTGTGAAGAATGTCACTGTTATTTTAGTAGGAACTGCATTGAATCTGTAGATTGCTTTGGGTAGTATGGGCATTTTAACTATATAGATTCTTTCAATCCACAAACATGAAGTATATTCCCATTCTGGGGGGACCTTTTCAATTTTTTTCATCAATGTTTTATAGTTTTCATTGTAGAAAGCTTAAAAGCTCTTTGAGTTTAATTTTCTTTGTGGTTATTGTAAATGAGATTACTTTTTAAATGTCTTTTTCAGATTGTTCACTGTTGGCATATAGAAATGCTATAGATTTTTGTGTGTTGATTTTGTATCCTGTAACTTTACTGAATTTATCAGTTCTAATAGTCTTTTCATTGAGTCTTTAGGTTTTCTAAATAAAAGATCCTATAATCTACAAACAAGAATATTTTGATTTCTTCCTTTCAAATGTGGGTGCCCTTTATTTATTTCTTTTGTCTAATGCTTTAGCTAGGACTTCCAGTACCATGTAGAAAACACTGGAGAAAGTGGGCATCCTTGTCTTGTTCTAGATCTTAGAGGAAAGCCTTTCAGGTTTTCCTATTCCATATGATACCAACTGTGGATCTGCTTTTATAAATTTATTGTATTGTATTTTATTGTGTTTCTTCTATATCCAGTGTGTTGAGGATTTTTATCATGAAGAGATGTTGAATTTTATTAAATGCTTTTTGAGCACTAATTTAAATGATCATATGGTTTTTATCCTTCATTCTGTTGAGATGATGTATCACATTAATTGATTTGCATATGTTGAACCATCCTTGCATTACTGGGATAAATCCCAGTTGGTCATGATGAATGATCTTTTTAGTATGTTGTTACATTCCATTTTCTAGTGTTTTGTTGAGGATTTTTGCATCAAGGTTTATCAGGGATATTGGTGTGTAGTTTTCTTTTTTTAATGTGTCTGTCTGGTGTCAGTATCAGTAAAATACTGGCCTCATAGAATGAGTCTGGAGGAGTTCTCTCCTATTATTTGGACTAGTTTGAATACAATCAATATTAGTGCTTCTAAAAATGTTTAGTAAAATTCAGTAGTGTAGCCACCAGGTCCCAGGCTTTTCTTTCATGGGACACTTTTTATTATGGCTTCAATTTCATTACTTGCTATTGGTATGTTCAAGTTTTGCATTTCTTCCTGGTTCAATCTTGGCAATTTCTATGTGTCTAGGAGTTTATCCATGTCTTCTAGATTTTCCAATTAGTTATCAGATAGTTGCTCATAGTAGCTGCTAATAATCCTTTGAATTTCTGTGGTATCAGTTGTAAAGCATCTTTTTTTTTACCTCCAGCTTTGTTTATTTAGATGTTCTCTCCTTTGATCTTAGTCTGGCTAAATTTTGTCAATTTTGTTATCTTTTCAAAAAGCCGACTTTTTCTTTTATTGATTTTTGTGTTGTTTTCTTCATTTCAAATTCATTTATTTATGCTCTGATTTCTATCATTTCTTCTAACATCTTCTAGTCATTTTGGGTTTGGTTTGCTCTTGCTTTTATAGTTCTTTAAGATCCATCATTAGGTTGTTTATTTGAAGTTTTTTCCCTCTTTTTTGATGTAGGCGCTTACAGTTGTAAATTTCCCTCTTGGTACAGCTTTTGCAGTATCCCATAGATTTTGTATGTTGTATTTCAATTATCATTTGGTTCAAGAAATTCTTGAATTTCCATATTAACTTTGTCATTGACCCACTGGTCATTCAGAAGCATATTATTTATTTCCATGTGTTTGTACAGTTCCCAAAATTATTTTAACTGTTGATTTGTAGTTTTATTCCATAGTACTCAGAGAAGATACTTGATATTATTTCAATTTTTTGAGCTTTTTAAGCCTTGTTTTGTAAACTAACATTAGTCTGTCCTTTAGAATGATTCATGTACTGAGGAGAAGAATGTGTATTCTGAAGCAATGTGTGAAATGTTCTGTAAATATCTATTTGGCCCATTTGGTCTATACGGAAGATTATGCCTGACTTTCTTTGTTGATTTTTTATCTGTCTAAACCTAATCTGTCTAGTGAATAAAATGGAGTGTTGATGTCTCCAGCTATTTTTGTATTGGGTCTATCTGTCTCTTTAGTTCTGATATTTGCTTTATATATCTTGGTGATCCAGTATGGGGTGCATATATTTTCTGTGTGTTGTGGAAATAGGCTTTATTTCATATTTCATCAATTTGCATAATATTGTATTGAATTACATAGTAGCAATAACTACAATTGGAATGAACAGTTTAGGATTAAGTAGACCTAATTCTTGGTAAGCAATAACTAATAATGAGTAAAAATAACTCAATTAGTGAGAGTGAAAGCCTTCATGCAAACCACAGTAGCTTCTTAGCTGCAAGAATTCCATGTCCCATGATTATCAATCAGGACAGTTGAAGAAGAGATAGAGAGCCATAGTTTACCTGGTAAGGCAGTAACATGGTTAGTTAAGAGAACTTGTGCTACAAAAACAGAAGGCACAGGAATGTATGTGGGGTTTTTTTGGGGAAAGATGAAAAGAAGTGATATAGCAGCACTGCCAGAAGTGACAATGGCTGGGGAAAGAAATGCTTCGTAGACAGTTTCTTTCTTCTGGGCAATGATCACTTCTCGGACTAATCATGAGTGCACAGTACCAATGCTAGGTACTGTCAATCTGCCCTTTCCCCAAAGCTCAACTGTTTTTATTAATATTATTTCAATACTTTTGGGGGAACAGGTAGTTGGTTACATGGATAAGTTCTTTAGTGGTAATTTCTCAGATTTTGGTGATTTTGGTGCTCCCACCACATGAGCAGTGTATACTGTACCCAGTATGTAGTCTTTTATTCCCTCACCCACCTCCCACCCTTCCCTGTGGGTCTCCAGAGCTCATTATATCCTTCTTACGCCTTTGCATCCTCGTATCATAGCTCCCACTTATAAGTGAGAACATACGATGTTTGGTTTTCCATTCCTGAGTTACTTCACTTGGAATAATTATCTCCTACTCCAGCCGGGTTGCTGTGAATGCCATTATTTCAATACATTTTATGGCTGAGTAGTATTCCATGGTATGTATGTATGTATGTGTATATATATATGTACACACACACACACACACACACATATATAAAACATTTTCTTTTTTCTTTTTTTTGCCTTTTTTATTATTATACTTTAAGTTATAGGGTACATGTGCACAACATGCAGGTTTGATACATAGGTATACATGTGCCCGTTGGTTTGCTGCACCCATCTACTCATCATTTACATTAGGTATTTCTCCTAATGCTATCCCTCCCCCAGCCCCAACCCCCCGACAGGCCCCAGTGTGTGATATTCCCCACCCTGTGTGCAAGTGATCTCATTGTTCAATTCCCACCTATGAGTGAGAACATGCGGTGTTTTGTTTTCTATCCTTGTGATAGTTTGCTGAGAATGATGATTTCCAGCTTCATCCATGTCCCTGCAAAGGACATGAACTCATCCTTTTTATGGCTGCATAGTATTCCATGGTGTATATGTGCCACATTTTGTTAATCCAGTCTGTCATTGATGGACATTTGGGTTGGTTCTAAGTCTTTGCTATTGTGAATAGTGCCGCAATAAACATATGTATGCATGTGTCTTTATAGTAGAATGATTTATAATCCTTTGGGTATATACCCAGTAATGGGATGGCTGGTCAAATGGTAATTCTAGTTCTAGATCCTTGAGGAATCGCCACACTGTCTTCCACAATGGTTGAACCAATTTACACTCCCACCAACAGTGTAAAAGGGTTCCTTTTCTTCCACTTCCTCTGCAGCATCTGTTGTTTCCTGACTTTTTAATGATTGCCATTCTAACAGGTGTGAGATGGTATCTCATTGTAGTTTTGATTTGCATTTCTCTGATGACCAGTGATGATAAGCAATTTTTCATGTGTCTTTTGGCTGCATAGATGTCTTCTTTTGAGAAGTGTCTGTTCAAATCCTTTGCCCACTTTTGTTGGGGTTGTTTGTTTTTTTCTAGTAAATTTGTTTGAGTTCCTTGTAGATTCTGCATGTTAGCCCTTTGTCGGATGGGTAGATTGCAACAATTTTCTCTCATTCTATAGGTTGACTATTCACTCTGATGGTAGTTTCTTTTGCTGTGCAGAAACTCTTTAGTTTAATTAGATCTTATTTGTCTATTTTGGCTTTTGTTGCCATTGGTTTTGGTGTTTTAGTCATGAACTCTTTGTCCATGCCTATGTCCTGAATGGTATCGCCTAGGTTTTCTTCCAGGGTTTTTATGGTTTTAGGTCTAACATTTAAGTCTTTAATCCATCTTGAATTAATTTTTGTATAAGGTGTAAGGAAGAGATCCAGTTTCAGCTTTCTACATATGGCTAGCCAGTTTTCCCAGCACCATTCATTTAATAGGGAATCCTTTCTCCATTTCTTGTTTTTGTCAGGTTTGTCAAAAATCAGATGGTTGTAAACGTGTGGCATTATTTCTGAGACCTCTGGTCTGTTCCATTGGCCTATATATTTGTTTTGCTACCAGTACCATGCTGTTTTGGTTACTGTAGCCTTGTAGTATATTTTGAAGTCAGGTAGCATTATGCCTCCAGCTTTGTTCTTTTTGCTTAGGATTTTCTTGGCAATGCAGACTCTTTTTTGATTCCATATGAACATTAGTTTTTTCCAATTCTGTGAAGAAAGTCACTGGTAGCTTGATGGGGATGTCCCTGAATCTATAAATTACTTTGGGCAGTATGGCCATTTTCCAATATTGATTCTTCCTATCTATGAGCATGGAATATTATTCCATTTGTTTGTGTCCTCTTTTATTTCGTTGAGCAGTGGTTTGTAGTTCTCCTTGAAGACATCCTTCACATCCCTTGTAAGTTGGATTCCTAGGTATCTTATTCTCTTAGTAGCAATTGTGAATGGGAGTTCACTCATGATTTGGCTCTCTGTTTGTCTGTTAATGGTGTATAGGAATGCTTGTGATGTTTGCACATTGATTTTTTATCTTGAGAATTTGCTGAAGTTGCTTATCAGCTTAAGGAGATTTTGTGCTGAGATGATGGGGTTTTCTTAATATGCAATCATGTCATTTGCAAACAGGGACAATTTGACTTCCTCATTTCCTAGTTGAATACCCTTTACTTCTTTCTCTTGCCTGATTGCCCTGGCCAGAACTTCCAACACTATGTTGAATAGGAGTGGTGAGAGAGGACATCCTTGTGTTTTGCCAGTTTTCAAAGGGAATGCTTCCCATTATTGTCCATTCAGTATGATCGTGGCTGTGGGTTTGTCATAAATAGCTCTTATTATTTTGAGATATGTTCCATCAATACCTCGTTTATTGAGAGTTTTTAGCATGAAGGGGTGTGGAATTTTTTCGAAGGCCTTTTCTGCATCTATTGAGATAATCATGTGGTTTTTATAGTTGGTTCTATTTATGTGATGGATTATGTTTATTGATTTGCGCATGTTGAACCAGGCTTGCATCCCAGGGATGAAGCCAACTTGATCGTGGTGGATGAGGTTTTTGATGTGCTGCTGGATTTGGTTTGCCAGTATTTTCTTTAGGATATTTGCATTGATATTCATCAAGGATATTGGTCTAAAATTCTCTTTTTTTGTTGTTTCTCTGCCAGGCTTTGGTATCAGGATGATGTTGGCCTCATAAAATGAGTTAGGGAGGATTCCCTCTTTTTCTATGGATTGGAATAGCTTCAGAAGGAATGGTACCAGCTCCTCTTTGTACCTCTCTTAGAATTTGGCTGTGAATCCATCTGGTCCTGGACTTTTTTTGGTTGGTAGGCCATTATTGCCTCAATTTTAGAGCCTGTTATTGGTCTATTCAGAGATTAAACTTCTTCCTTGTTTAGTCCTGGGAGAGTGTAAGTGTCCAGGAATTTATCCATTTCTTCTAGAAGTTTCCAGTTTATTTGCATAGAGATGTTTATAGTATATTCTAATGATAGTGTGTATTTCTGTGGGATCAGTGGTGATATCCCTTATATCATTTTTTATTGCATCTATTTGATTCTTCTCTATTTTCTTCTTTATTAGTCTTGCTAGCGGTCTATCAATTTTGTTGATCTTTTCAAAAAACCAGCTCCTGGATTCTGTGATTTTTTGAAGGGTTTTTTGTTTCTCTATCTCTTTCAGTTCTGCTCTGATCTTAGTTATTTCTTACCTTCTGCTAGCTTTTGAATTTGTTTGCTCCTTCTTCTCTAGTTCTTTTAATTGTGATGTTAGGATGTCAATTTTAGATCTTTCCTGTTTTCTCTTGTGGGCATTCAGTGCTATTAATTTCCCTCTACACACTGCTTTAAATGTGTCCCAGAGATTCTGGTATATTGTGTCTTTGTTCTCATGGTTTCAAACAACATCTTTATTTCTGCCTTCATTTTGTTATTTACTCAGTAGTCATTTGGGAGCAAGTTGTTCGGTTTCCATGTAGTTGAACGGTTTCGAGTGAGTTTCTTAATCCTGAGTTCTAATTTGATTGCACTGTGGTCTGAGAGACAATTTGTTGTGATTTCTTTTCTTTTACCTTTGCTGAAAAGTGCTTTACTTCCAATTATGTGGTCAATTTTAGAATTAGTGTGATGTGGTGCTGAGAAGAATGTATATTCTGTTGATTTGGGGTGGAGAGTTCTGTAGATGTCTATTAGGTCTGCTTGTTGCAGAGCTGAGTTCAGGTGCTGGATATCCCTGTTAACCTTCTGTCTCGTTGATCTGTCTAATATTGACAGTGGGGTGTTAAAGTCTCCCATAATTATTGTATGGGAGTCTAACTCTCTTGGTAAGTCTCTAAGAACTTGCTTTATGAATCTGGGTGCTCCTGTATTGGGTGCATATATATTTAGGATAGTTAGCTCTTCTTGTTGAATTGATCCCTTTACCAGTATGTAATGGCCTTCTTTGTCTCTTTTGATCTTTGTTGGTTTAAAGTCTGTTTTATCAGAGACTAGGATGGCAATCCCTGCTTTGTTTTGCTTTCCATTTGCTTGGTAGATCTTCCTCCATCCATTTATTTTAAGCCTATGTGCGTCTTTGCACGTGCGCTGGGACTCCTGAATACAGCACACTGATGGGTCTTGACTCTCTATCCAATTTGCCAGTCTGTGTCTTTTAATTGCGGCATTTTAGCCCATTTCCATTTAAGTTTAATATTGTTATTTGTGAATTTGGTCCTATCATTATGATGTTTGCTGGTTATTTTGCCCGTTAATTGATGCAGTTTCCTAGCATCTATGGCCTTTACAACTTGGCATGTTTTTGCAGTCGTTGATACCGGTTGTTTCTTTCCATGTTTAGTTATTCCTTCAGGAGCTCTTGTAAGTCAGGCCTGGTGATGACAAAATCTCTCAGCTTTTGCTGGTCTGTACAGGATTTTATTTCTCCTTCACTTATGAAGCTTAGTTTGGCTGGATATGAAATTCTGGATTGAAAGTTCTTTTCTTTATGAATGTTGAATATTGGCCCCCACTCTCTTTTGGCTTGTAGAGGTTTTTTTTGTTTTGTTTTGTTTTTTATTATACTTTAGGTTTTAGGGTACATGTGCACAATGTGCAGGTTTGTTACATATATATCCATGTGCCATGTTGATTTCCTGAACCCATTAACTCGTCATTTAGCATTAGGTATATCTCCTAATGCTATCCCTTCCCCCTCCCCCAACCCCACAACAGTCCCCAGAGTGTGATGTTCCCCTTCCTGTGTCCATGAGTTCTCATTGTTCAATTCCCACCTGTGAGTAAGAACATGCGGTGTTTGGTTTTTTGTGCTTGCGATAGTTTACTGAGAATGATGATTTCCAGTTTCATCCATGTTCCTACAAAGGACATGAACTCATCATTTTTTATGGCTGCATAGTGTTCCATGGTGTATATGTGCCACATTTTCTTAATCCAGTCTATCGCTGTTGGACATTTGGGTTAGTTCCACCTCTTTGCTATTGTGAATAGTGCCACAATAAACATACGTGTGCATGTGTCTTTATAGCAGCATGATTTATAGTCCTTGGGGTATATACCCAGTAATGGGATGGCTGGGTCAATTGGTATTTCTAGTTCTAGATCCCTGAGGAATCCCCACACTGATTTCCACAATGGTTGAACTAGTTTACAGTCCCACCAACAGTGTAAAAGTGTTCCTATTTCTCCACATCCTCTCCAGCACCTGTTGTTTCCTGATTTTTTAATGATGGCCATTCTAACTGGTGTGAGATGGTATCTCACTCTGGTTTTGATTTGCATTTCTCTGATGGCCATTGATGATGAGCATTTCTTCATGTGTGTTTTGGCTGCATAAATGTCTTCTTTTGAGAAGTGTCTGTTCATGTCCTTTGCCCACTTTTTGATGGGGTTGTTTGTTTTTTTTCTTGTAAATTTGTTTGAGTTCATTGTAGATTCTGGATATTAGCCCTTTGTCAGATGAGTAGGTTGCAAAAATTTTCTCCCATTCTGTAGGTTGCCTGTTCACTCTGATGGTAGTTTCTTTTGCTGTGCAGAAGCTCTTTAATTTAATTAGATCCCATTTGTGAATTTTGGCTTTTGTTGCCATTGCTTTTGGTGTTTTAGACATGAAGTCCTTGCCCATGCCTATGTCCTGAATGGTATTGCCTAGGCTTTCTTGTAGGATTTTAATGGTTTTAGGTCTAACATTTAAGTCTTTAATCCATCTTGAATTAATTTTTGTATAAGGTGTAAGGAAGGGATCCAGTTTCAGCTTTCTACATATGGCTAGCCAGTTTTCCCAGCACCATTTATTAAATAGGGAATCCTTTCCCCATTTCTTGTTTTTGTCAGGTTTGTCAAAGATCAGATAGTTGTAGATATGCAGCATCATTTCTTAGGGCTCTGTTCTGTTCCATTGATCTATGTCTCTGTTTTGGTACCAGTACCATGCTGTTTTGGTTACTGTAGCCTTGTAGTATAGTTTGAAGTCAGGTAGCGTGATGCCTCCAGCTTTGTTCTTTTTGCTTAGGATTGACTTGGCGATGTGGGCTCTTTTTTGGTTCCATATGAACTTTAAAGTAGTTTTTTCCAATTCTGTGAAGAAAGTCATTGGTAGCTTGATGGGGATGGCATTGAATCTATAAATTACCTTGGGCAGTATGGCCATTTTCACGATATTGATTCTTCCAACCCATGAGCATGGAATGTTCTTCCATTTGTTTGTATCCTCTTTTATTTCATTGAGCAGTGGTTTGTAGTTCTCCTTGAAGAGGTCTTTCACATCCCTTGTAAGTTGGATTCCTAGGTATTTTATTCTCTTTGAAGCAATTGTGAATGGGAGTTCACTCATGATTTGGCTCTCTGTTTGTCTGTGATTGGTGTACAAGAATGCTTGTGATTTTTGTACATTGATTTTGTATCCTGAGACTTTCCTGAAGTTGCTAATCAGCTTAAGGAGATTTTGGGCTGAGACAATGGGGTTTTCTAGATATACAATCATGTCATCTGCAAACAGGGACAATTTGACTTCCTCTTTTCCTAATTGAATATCCTTTATTTCCTTCTCATGCCTGATTGCTCTGGCCAGAACTTCCAGCACTATGTTGAATAGGAGCGGTGAGAGAAGGCATCCCTGTCTTGTGCCAGTTTTCAGAGGGAATGCTTCCAGTTTTTGCCCATTCAGTATGATATTGGCTGTGGGTTTGTCATAGACAGCTCTCATTATTTTGAGATACTTCCCATCAATACCTAATTTATTGAGAGTTTTTAGCATGAAGCGTTGTTGAATTTTGTGAAAAGCCTTTTCTGCATCTATTGAGATAATCATGTGGTTTTTGTCTTTGGTTCTGTTTATATGCTGGATTACATTTATTGATTTGCATATGTTGAACCAGCCTTGCATCCCAGGGATGAAGCCCACTTGATTATGGTGGATAAGCTTTTTGATGTGCTGCTGGAGTCAGTTTTCCAGTATTTTACTGAGGATTTTTGCATCAATGTTCATCAAGGGTATTGGTCTGAAATTCTCTTTTTTGGTTATGTCTCTGCCAGGCTTTGGTATCAGGACGATGCTGGCTTCATAAAATGTGTTAGGGAGGATTCCCTCTTTTTCTATCGATTGGAATAGTTTCAGAAGGAATGGTACCTGTTCCTCCTTGTACTTCGGGTAGGATTCGGCTGTGAATCCATCAGGTCCTGGACTCTTTTTGGTTGGTAAGCTATTGATTATTGCCACAATTTCAGAACCTGTTATTGGTCTATTCAGAGATTCAACTTCTTCCTGGTTTAGTCTTGGGAGGGTGTATTTGTCGAGGAATTTATCCATTTCTTCTAGATTTTCTAGTTTATTTGCATAGAGGTGTTTGTAGTATTCTCTGATGGTAGATTGTATTTCTGTGGGATCGGTGGTGATATCCCCTTTTTCATTTTTTATTGCATCTATTTGAGTCTTCTTTCTTTTCTTCTTTATTAGTCTTGCTAGCGGTCTATCAATTTTGTTGATCTTTTCAAAAAACCAGCTCCTGGATTCATTAATGTTTTGAAGGGTTTTTTGTGTCTCTATTTCCTTCAGTTCTGCTCTGATTTTAGTTATTTCTAGCCTTCTGCTAGCTTTTGAATGTGTTTGCTCTTGCTTTTCTAGTTCTTTTAATTGTGATGTTAGGGTGTCAATTTTGGATCTTTCCTGATTTCTCTTGTGGGCATTTAGTGCTATAAATTTCCCTCTACACACTGCTTTGAATGTGTCCCAGAGATTCTGGTATGTTGTGTCTTTGTTCTCGTCGGTTTCAAAGAACATCTTTATTTCTGCCTTCATTTCATTATGTACCCAATAGTCATTCAGGAGCAGGTTGTTCAGTTTCCATGTAGTTGAGCAGTTTTGAGTGAGTTTCTTAATCCTGAGTTCTAGTTTGATTGCACTGTGGTCTGAGAGACAGTTTGTTGTAATTTCTGTTCTTTTACATTTGCTGAGGAGAACTTTACTTCCAACTATGTGGTCAATTTTGGAATAGGTGTGGTGTGGTGCTGAAAAAAATGTATGTTCTGTTGATTTGGGGTGGAGAGTTCTGTAGATGTCTATTAGGTCCACTTTGTTTAGAGCTGAGTTCAATTCCTGGATATCCTTGTTAACTTTCTGTCTCGTTGATCTGTCTAATGTTGACAGTGGAGTGTTAAAATCTCCCATTATTATTGTGTGGGGGTTTAAGTCCCTTTGTAGGTCACTCAGGACTTGCTTTATGAATCTGGGTGCTCTTGTGTTGAGTGCATATATACTTAGGATAGTTAGCTCTTCCTGTTGAATTGATCCCTTTACCATTATGTAATGGCCTTCTTTGTCTCTTTTGATCTTTGTTGGTTTAAAGTCTATTTTATCAGAGACTAGGATTGCAACCCCTGCCTTTTTTTGTTTTCCATTTGCTTGATAGATCTTCCTCCATCCCTTTATTTTGAGTCTATGTGTGTCTCTGCATGTGAGATGGGTTTCCTGAATACAGCACACTGATGGCTCCTGACTCCTTATCCAGTTTGCCAGTCTGTGTCTTTTAATTGGAGCATTTAGCCCATTTACATTTAACGTTAATATTGTTATGTGTGAATCTGATCCTGTCATTATGATGTTAGTTGGTTATTTTGCTCGTTAGTTGATGCAGTTTCTTCCTAGCCTCGATGGTCTTTACAATTTGTCATGTTTTTGTAGTGGCTGGTACCGGTTGTTCCTTTCCATGTTTAGTGCTTCCTTCAGGAGCTCTTTTAGGGCAGGCCTGGTGGTGACAAAATCACTCAGCGTTTGCTTGTCTGTAAAGTATTTTATTTCTCCTTCGCTTATGAAGCTTAGTTTGGCTGGATAGGAAATTCTGGGTTGAAAATTCTTTTCTTTAAGAATGTTGAATATCGGCCCCCACTCTCTTCTGGCTTGTAGAGTTTCTGCTGAGAGATCAGCTGTTAGTCTGATGGGCCTCCCTTTGTGGGTAACCCGATCTTTCTCTCTGGCTGCACTTAACATTTTTTCCTTCATTTCAGCTTTGGTGAATCTGAGAATTATGTGTCTTGGAGTTGCTCTTCTCGAGGAGTATCTTTGTGGCGTTCTCTGTATTTCCTGAATCTGAATGTTGGCCTGCCTTGCTAGATTGGGGAAGTTCTCCTGGATAATATCTTGCAGAGTGTTTTCCAACTTGGTTCCATTCTCCCCGTCATTTTCAGGTACACCAATCAGACGTAGGTTTGGTCTTTTCACATAGTCCCAAATTTCTTGGAGGCTTTGTTCATTTCTTTTTATTCTTTTTTCTCTAAACTTCCCTTCTCGCTTCATTTCATTCATTTCATCTTCCATCAGCGATACCCTTTCTTCCAGTTGATCGCATCTGCTACTGAGGCTTCAGCAATCTTCGCGTAGTTCTCGAAACTTGGCTTTCAGCTCCATCAGCTCCTTTAAGCCCTTCTCTCCATTGGTTATTCTAGTTATCCATTCTTCTAATTTTTTTTCAAAGTTTTTAACTTCTTTGCTGTTGTTTTGAATTTCCTCCCGTAGCTCAGAGTAGTTTGATCGTCTGAAGCCTTCTTCTCTCAATTCGTCAAAGTCATCCTCTGTCCAGCTTTGTTCCATTGCTGGTGAGGAACTGCATTCCTTTGGAGGAGGAGAGGTGCTCTGCTTTTTAGAGTTTCCAGTTTTTCTGCTCTGTTTTTTCCCCATCTTTGTGGTTTTACCTACTTTTGGTCTTTGATGATGGTGATGTACAGATGGGTTTTTGGTGTGGATGTCCTTTCTGTATGTTAGTTTTTCTTCTACCAGACAGGACCCTCAGCTGCAGGTCTGTTGGAGTTTACTAGAGTTCCACTCCAGACCCTGTTTGGCTGGGTGTCAGCAGCGGTGGCTGCAGAACAGCGGATTTTCATGAGACCACAAATTCAGCTGTCTGATAGTTCCTCTGGAAGTTTTGTCTCAGAGGAGTACCCAGCCAAGTGAGGTGTCAGTCTGTCCCTACTGGAGGGGTGCCTCCCAGTTAGGCTGCTCGGGGGTGAGGGACCCACTTTAGGAGGCAGTCTGTCCGCTCTCAGATCTCCAGCTGCGTGCTGGGAGAACCACTACTCTCTTCAAAGCTGTCAGTCAGACAGGGACATTTAAGTCTGTGGAGGTTCCTGCTTACTTTTTGTTTGTCTGTGCCCTGCCCCCAGAGGTGGAACCTACAGAGGCAGGCAGGCCTCCTTGAGCTGTGGTGGGCTCCACCCTGTTGGAGCTTCCTGGCTGCTTTGTTTACCTAAGCAAGCCTGGGCAATGGCGGGCGCCCCTCCCCCAGCCTCGCTGCCGCCTTGCAGCTTGATCTCAGACTGCTGCGTTAGCAATCAGCGAGACTCCATGGGCATAGGACCCTCCGATCCAGGTGCGGGACACAATCTTCTAGTGTGCCGTTTTCCAGGCCCATTCAAAAAGCACAGTATTAGGGTGGGACTGACCCGATATTCCAGGTGCCGTCTGTTACCCCTTTCTTTGACTAGGAAAGGGAACTCCCTGACCCCTTGTGCTTCCCAAGTGAGGCAATGCCTCGCCCTGCTTCGGCTCATGCACAGTGCGCTTCACCGACTGTCCTGCACCCACTGTTTGGCACTCCCTAGTGAGATGAAACCGGTACCTTAAACAGAAATGCAGAAATCACCCATCTTCTGTGTCACTCAGGCTGGGAGCTGTAGACCAGAGCTGTTCCTATTCGGCCATCTTGGCTCCACCCCGCCGGCTTGTAGAGGTTTTGCTGAGAGATCCACTGTTAGTCTGATGGGCTTCCCTTTGTGGGTAACTTGACATTTTTCGCTGGCTGCCCTTAACACTTTTTCCTTCATTTCAACCTTGGTGAATCTGACAATTATGTGTCTTGGGGTTGCTCTTCTTGAGGAGTATCTTTGTGGTGTTCTCTGTATTTCCTGAATTTGAATGTTGGCATGCCTTGCTAAGTTGAGGAAATTCTCCTCGATAATATCCTGCAGCGTGTTTTCCAAGTTGATTCCATTCTCCCCGTCACTTTCAAGTACACCAATCAAGCATAGATTTGGTCTTTTCACATAGTCCCATATTTCTTGGAGGCTTTGTTCATTTCTTTTTACTCTTTTTTCTCTATACTTCTCTTCTCACTTTATTTCACTAATTTGTTCTTCAATCACTGATACCTTCTTCCACTTGATTGAATTGGCTACTGAAACTTGTGCATGTGTCATGAAGTTTTCGTGCCATGGTTTTCAGCTCCATCAGATCATTTAAGGTCTTCTCTACACTGTTTATTCTAGTTAGCCATTCGTTTAATCTTTTATTCAAGGTTTTTAGCTTCCTTGCAATGGGTTTTAATATCCTCCTGTATCTTGGAGAAGTTTGTTATTACCGACATTCTGAAGCCTACTTCTGTCAGCTCATCAAAATCATTCCCTGTCCAGCTTTGTTCCATTTCTGGCGAGGTACTGCGATCCTTTGGATGAGAAGAGGCACTCTGATTTTTAGAATTTTCAGCTTTTCTGCTCTGGTTTCTCCCCATCTTTGTTGTTTTATCTACCTTTGGTCTTTGATGTTGGTGACCTACAGATGGGGTTTTGGTGTAGATGATCTTTTTGTTGATGTTGATGCTATTTCTTTCTGTTTGTTAATTTTCCTTCTATCAGTCAGGTCTCTCAGCTGCAGGTCTGTTGGATTTTGCCGGAGTTCCACTCTAGACCCTGTTTGCCTGGGTATCACCAGCGGAGGCTGCAGAACAGCAAATATTGCTGTCTGATCTTTCCTCTGGAAGCTTTGTCCCAGAGAGTTAGCTGCCTATATGAGGCGTCTGTTGGCCCCTACTGGGAGGGTTCTATCAGTTAGGCTACACGGGGGTCAGGGACCCACATGAGGATGCAGTCTGTTCGTTCTCAGAGCTCAAACGTCATGCTGGGAGAACCACTGCTCTCTTCAGAGCTGTCAGACAGGGATGTTTAAGTCTGCAGAAGTTGCTGCCTTTTGTTCAGCTATGCTCTGCCCTCAGAGATGGAGTCTAGAGGTAGTAGGCCTTGTTGAGCTGCAGTGGGCTTTGCCCAGTTCGAGCTTCCCTGGCTGCTTTGTTTACCTACTCAAACCTCAGCAATGGCAGATGCCCCTCCCCCAGCCAGGCTGCCACCTTGCAGATTGATCTCAGACTGCTGCTCTAGCAGTGAGCAAGCCTCTGTGGGCATGGGACCCGCTGAGCCAGTCATGGGAGAGAATCACCTTGTCTGCTGGTTGCTAAGACCTTTGGAAAAGCACAGTATTTGGGTGGGGAGTATCCCGTTTTTCCAGGTAGTCTGTCACAGTTTCCCTTGGCTAGGAAAGGGAAATCCCCTGACCCCTTGCACCTCCGAGGTGAGGCGACGCCCCGCCCTACTTCAGCTTGCCCTCCTTGTGCTTCACCCACTGTCCAACCGGTCCCAATGTGATGAACCGGGTACCTCAGTTGGAAATGCAGAAATCACCCATCTTCTGCATCCATCATGCTGGGAGTTGCAGACTGGAGCTCTTCCTATTCAGCCGTCTTGGATGTCCCCTGTATATACCACATTTTCTTTATCCCCTCAATTGATGGGCATTTAGGCTAGTTCCATATTTTTGCAATTGCAAATTGTGCTGCTATAAATGTGCATGTGCAAGTGTCTTTTTCATATAATTACTTCTTTTCCTCTGGGTAGATTCCCAGTAGTGGGATTGCTGAATCAAATGGTAGTTCTACTTTTACTTCTTTAAGAAATCTTCATACTGTTTTCCATAGTGGTTTTACTAGCTTATAGTCCCACCAACAGTGTAAGTGTCTCATTTTCGCCATATCCATGCCAATATCTATGTTTTTTTATTTTTTAGTTATGACCATTCTTGCAAGAGTGAGATGGTATCACATTGTGGTTTTGATTTGGATTTCCCTGATAATTAGTGTTGTAGAATATTTTTTCATATGTTTGTGGCCATTTGCATATCTTCTTTTGAGATTGTTTATTCATGTCCTTAGCCCACTTTTGATGAGATTTTTTTCCTGCTTATTTATTTGAGTTTCTTGTAGATTCTGAATATTAGTACTTTGTCAGATGCATAGTTTGAGAAGATTTTCTCCCACTCTGGGGGTTGTCTGTTTACTCTTCTGATTATTTTTCTTGGTGTGCAGAAGCTTTTTAGTTTAAGTCCCATCTATTTCACTTTTTTTTGTTGCCTTTGTTTTGGGGTTCTTGATCATGAACTCTTTGCCTAAACCAGTGTCTACAAGGGTTTTTTCAATTTTATCTTCTAGAATTTTTATGGTTTTAGGTCTTAGATTTGAGTCTTTGGTCCATGTTGAGTTGATTTTTGTATAAAGTTTGAGATGAGGGTCCAGTCTAATTCTTCTACATATGGTTTGCCAATTATCCCAGCACCATTTGTTGAATAGGGTGTCTTTTCCCCACTTGATGTTTTTGTTTCCTTTGTGTAAGATCAGTTGGCTGTAAGTATTTGACTTTATTTAGGGGTTCTGTATCCTGTTCCATTGATCTACTTGCCTGTATTTATAGCAGTCCCATGCTGTTTTGGTAACAATAGCCTTGTAGTATAGTTGGAAATTGGGTAATGTGATGCTTCCAGGTTTGTTCTTTTTACTTAGTCTTGTTTTTGCTATGCGGACTCTTTTTTGTTTGTTTTACGTGAATTTTAGAATTTTTTTTTCTAGTTCAGTGAAGAATGATGATGGTATTTTGATGGGAATTCCATTGAATTTGTAAATTGCTTTTGGCAGTGGGGTCATTTTCACAAGATTGATTCTACTCATTCCTTAGCATGGAATGTGTTTCCATTTGTTTGTGTTGTCTATGATTTCTTTCAGCAGTGTTTTGTAGTTTTCCTTGTAGAGGTCTTTCATCTCCTTCGTTAAGTATATTCCTAAATGTGGGGTTTTTTCTTTTGCAGCTATTGTGAAAGGAGTTGAGTTCTTGATTTGATTTTCAGCTTGGTTGCTGTTGGTGTATAGCAGAACTACTGATTTGTGCCCATCAATTTGTATTCTGAAACATTGCTGTATTAACTTTCCAGTTCTAGGAGCTTTTTGGATGAATCTTCAGGATTTTCTAGGTATACAATCATATCATCAGCAAAGAGTGACAGTTTGGCCTCCTCTTTACTGATTTGGATGCCCTTTATTTCTTTCTCTAGTCTGATTGCTTTGGTTGAGACTTCCAGTACTGTGTTGAATAGAAGTGGTGAAAGTGGGTATCCTTGTCTTATTCCAGTTCTCAGGGGAAGACTGTTTAGTATGATGTTAGTTGTGGGTTTGTCACAGATGGCTTTTATAACTTTGACGTATTTCCCTTCTATGCCAATTTTGCTGAGATTTTTTTTGTCATAAATGATGCAGAATTTTGTCAAAAGCTTTTTCTGCATCTATTGAGATGATCGTGTGATTTTTATTTTCAATTATGTTTACATGGTGTGTCACAATTATTGACTTGCCTATGTTAAACCATCCCTGCATTCCTGGTATGAAACTCACTTGATCATGATGTATTATCTTTTTGATATACTGTTGGATTTGGTTAGCTAGCATTTTGTTGAGTATTTTTTGCATCTATGTTCATCAGGGATATTGGTCTGTAGTTTTTTTTGGTCGTTGTTGTTGTTATATCCTTCCTTTATTTTGGTATCAGGGTAATACTGGCTTTATAGAACAATTTAGGGGTTTAGGGAAAGATATCCTGTTTATCTTTTGGAATAGTGTCAATAAGATTGGTACAACTCTACATTGAATGTCTGATAGAATTCAGCTATGAATCCATTTTGTTCTGGATTGTTTTTTGTTTTTTTACAATTTTTCCGTTACCATTTTAATCTTGCTGCTTGTTGCTGGTCTGTTCAGTGACTCTATATCTTCCTGGTTTAAGCTAGGAGGTTGTATATTTCCAGGAATTCATCCATCTCCTCTAGGATTTCTAGTTTATGCTTGTAAAGGTGTTCATAGTGGCCTCGAATAATCTTTTGTATTTTTGTGGTATCAGTTGTACTATCTCCCATTTCATTTCTAATTGAGCTTATTTGGATTTTCTCTCTGCTTTTCTAGGTTAATCTCACTAATGGTCTATAGATCTTATCTTTTAAAAAAACAGATTTTTTGTTTTAATTGTCTTTTGTTTGTTTGTTTGTTTCAGTTTCATTTAGTTCTGCTCTGATCTTTATTTCTTTTATTCTGTTGGGTTTGGGTTTTGTTTGTTCTTATGTCTCTAGTTTTTTAAGATGTGACCTTAGATTGTCTACTTGTGCTCTTTCAGACTTTTTGATGTAGTCATTTAATGCTATGAACTTCCCTCTTAGCACTTTTTTTTGCTGCATACCAGAGGTTTTGATAGGTTGTGTTACTATTATTGTTCAGTACAAAGAATTTTTAAATTTCCATCTTGATTTCATTGTTGACCCAAAGATTATTCAGGAGCAGATTATTTAATTTCCATGTATTTGTATAGTTCTGAGGGTTCCTTTTGGAGTTAATTTCCAATTTTATTCCATTGTGATCCAAGGAAGTACTTGATATATTTTTGATTTTTAAAAATTTATTGATACTTGTTTTGTGGCCTATCATAAAGTCTATATCTGAGAATGTTCCATGTGCTGATGAAAAGAATGTATTTTCTGCATTTGTTGGGTAGAATGTTCTGTAAATATCTTTTAAGTCCATTTGTTCTAGGGTATAATTTAAGTCCTTTGTTTCTTTGTTGACTTTCTGTCTTGATGAACTGTCTAGTGCTGTCAGTAGAGTATTGAATGCCCCCACTATTATTGTGTTGCCATCTGTCTCATTTCTTAGGTCTAGTATTAATTTTTTTATAAATTTGTGAGCTCCAGTGTTAGGTGCACACATATATATATATATATGTGTGTATATATGTGTATATATATGTGTGTATATATATATGTGTGCATATATATATATGATTATGATATTTTCCTGTTGGACTAATTGTTTTTATAATTATGTAATGTCCCTCTTTTTGTTTTTTAACTGTTGTTGCTTTAAAGTATTTTTATCTGAATATAAATACAGCTACTCCTGCTTGCTTTTGGTTTCTATTTTCATGGAATATCTTTTCCCACCCCTTTATCTTATGTGAGTCCTTATGTGTTCGATGAGTCTCTTGAAGACAGCAAATGGTTGTTGAATATTTATTCATCTGCCATTCTTTATCTTTTAAGTGGAGCATTTAGGCCATTTATATTCAACGTTAGTGTGTTAGATGAGTCTCTTGAAGACAGCAAATAGTTGGTTGTTGAATTTTTATTCATCTGCCATTTTTTATCTTTTAAGTGGAGCATTTAGGCCATTTATATCAACGTTAGTGTTGAGATGTGAGGTACTATTCTTTTCATCATGCTAGGTGTTGCCTGAATGCCTTGGATTTGTTTTTGTTTTTGTTTTTATTTTTTTCCCTTTTCATTGTTTTATAGGCCCTATGAGATTTATGCTTTAGGGAAGTTCTATTTTGGTGTATTTTGAGGTTTTGTTTCAAGATTCAGAACTCCTACAGTGCTGGCTTGGTAATGGTGAATTCTCTCAGCATTTGTTTGCCTAAAAAATACTTTATCTTTTCTTCATTTATGAATTTTAGTTTAGCTGGACACAAAATTCCAGGCTAATAATTATTTTGTTTCGAGAGGCTAAAGATAAGACCCCAATCCCTACTGGATTGTGGGGTTTCTCCTGAGAATCTGCTACTAATCTGATAGATTTTCCTTTAAGGGTTACCTGATGCTTTTGCCTCACAGCTCTTAAGATTCTTCCCTTCATCTTGATTTTAGATAACTGGATGACTATGTGCCTAGGTAATGATATTTTTTGTGATAAATTTCCTGGGTGTTCTTTGAGTTTCTTATATTTGGATGTCTAGATCCAGGCCAGGAAAATTTTCCTCAATTATTCCCTCAAGTTATTTTTCCAAACTTTTAGATTTCTCTTCTTCCTCAGGAAAACAAATTATTTGGTTTGGCTGTTTAACACAATCCCAAACTTCTTGGAGGCTTTGCTCATTTTTTAAAATTCTTTTTTCCTGGGGAGAGCTGGCAAGATGGCTGAATAGGAACAACTCTGGTCTGCAGCTCCCATTGAGACCAATGCCAAAGGCAGCTTATTTCTGCATTTCCACTGAGGTACCCAGTTCATCTCACTGGGACTGGTTAGACAGTGGGTGCAACCCACAGAGGGTGAGCAGATGCAGGGTGGGGCATTGGCTCACATAGGAAGTGCAAGGGGCTGGGGAATTACCTCCACTAGCTAAGGGAAGCTGTGAGGGACTGTGCTATCTGGCCCAGATACTAAACTTTCCCCATAGTTTTTGCAACCCACAGACCAGGAGATTCTCTCGTGTGCCTATACCACCAGGGCCCTGGGTTTCAAGCACAAAATTTGGTGGCAGTGTCTTCACACTAAGCTATCTGCAGGAGTTTTTTTTTTTTCATACCCCAGTGGCACCTGGAGCCTCAGTGAGACAGAGCTGTTCACTTCCCTGGAAAGGGGACTGAAGCCAGGGAGCAAAGTGGTCTCACTCAGCAGGTCCCACTCCCACAGAGCCCAGCAAGCTAAGAACCACTGGCTTGAAATTCTCGCTGCCAGCACAACAGTCTGAAGTCAACCTGGGACAAGCGAGCTTGGTTGGGGGAGGGGCATCCATCATTACCAAGGCTTGAGTAAGCGGTTTTCCCCTCACAGTGTTAAGGAAGCTGCCAGGAAGTTCAGACTGTGTGGAACTCACCACAGTGCAGCAGAGTGTTTGGGGTCAGACTGCCTCTCTAGATTCCTCCTCACTGGGCAGGGCATCTCTGAAAGAAAGGCAGCAGGTCCAGTCAGGGGCTTATAGATAAATCTCCCACCTCCCTGGGACAGAGCATATGGGGGAAGAGGATGCTGTGGGTGCAGCTTCAGCAGACTTAAATGTTCCTGCCTGCCAGCTCTGAAGACAGCAGTGTATCTCCCAGCATAGTGCTTGAGCTCTGCTAAGGGAAAGACTATCTTCTCAAGTGGGTCCCAGACCCCCATACATCCTGACTGGGAGACATCTCTGAGCAGGGGTGGGAGACACCTCATACAGGAGACTGGGAGACACCTCATACAGGAGAGCCGCAGCTGGCATCAGGCTGGTGCCCCTCTGGGACAAGGCTTCCAGAGGAAGGAGCAGGCATCAATCTTTGCTGCTCTGCAGCCTCTGCTGGTGATACCCAGGCAAACAGGGTTTGGAGCAGACCTCCAGCAAACTCCAGCAGACATGCAGAAGAGGTACTTGACTGATAGAAGGAAAACTAAAAACAGAAAGCAATAACATCAACAAGAGAGACACCTACACAAAAACCCCATCCAAAGGCCATCAGCATCAAAGATCAAAGGCATATAAATCCATGAAGATAAGGAAAAACCAGTGCAAAAATGCTGAAAATTCCAAAAATCAGAATCCCTCTTCTCCTCCAAATGATCACAACTCATCTCCAGCAAGAGCACAAAACTGAATGGAGAATGAGTTTGATGAATTGACAGAAGTGGGCTTCAGAAGGTGTGTAATAACAAACTCCTCTGAGCTAAAGGAGAATGTTCTAACACAATGCAAGGAAGCTAACAACCTTGATAAAAGGTTACAGGAACTGCTAACTAGAAAAGCCAGGTTAGAGAAGAACACAAATGACCTGATGGAGCTGAAAAACACAGCAAGAGAACTTTGTGAAGCATACACAAGTATCAATAGCTGAATCAATCAAGCAGAAGAAAGGAGAGCAGAGATTGAAGATCAACTTAATGAAATAAAGCGTGAAGACAAGATTAGAGAAAAAATAATGAAAAGGAATGAATAAAGCTTCCATGAAATATGGGACAATTTGAAAGGACCAAACCTACAATTGATTGGTGTACCTGAAAGTGATGGGGAGAATGGAACCAAGTTGGAAAACACTTCAGGATATTATCCAGGAGAACTTCCCCAACCTAGCAAGACAGGCCAACATTGAAATTCAGGAAATACAGAGAACACCACTAAGATACTCCTTGAGAAGAGCAACCCCAAGACACACAATTATCGTATTCTCCAAGGTTGAAATGAAGGAAAAAGTGTTAAGGGCAGCCAGAGAGAAAGGACAGGTTACCTACAAAGGGAAGCCCATCAGACTAATAGCAGATCTCTCTGCAGAAACACTACAAAATAGAAGAGAATGGGGACTAATATTCAACATTCTTAAAGAAAAGAATTTTCAACCCAGAATTCCATATCAAGCCAAACTAAGCTTCATAAGCTAGAAGAAATAAAGTTCTTTACAGACAAGCAAATGCTGAGAGATTTTGTCACCACCAGGCCTGTTTTATAAGAGCTCCTGAAAGAAGCACTAAATATGGAAAGGAAAAACTGGTAACAGCCACTGCAAAAACATACCAAAATATAAAGACCAATGACACTATGAAGAAACTGCATCAACTAATGTGCAAAATAACCAGCTAGCATCATGAAGACAGGATCAAATTCACACATGACAATATTAACCTTAAATGTAAATGGACTAAATGCCCCAATTAAAAGACACTGACTGGCAAACTGGATAAAGTGACAAGACTCATCAATATGTTTTATTCAGGAGACCCATCTCAAGTGCAAAGACACACATAGGCTCAAAAGAAAGGTGTGAAGGAAACTTTACCAAGTAAATAGAAAGCAAAAAAAAAGCAGGGGTTGCAATCCTAGTCTCTGATAAAACAGACTTTAAACAAAGATCAAAAAAGACAAAGAAGGGCATTACATAATGGTAAAGAAATCAATGCAAAGAGAAGAGCTAACTATCCTAAGTATATATGCACCCAATATATGCATCCAGATTCATAAAACAAGTTCTTAGATTCCCACAAAGAGACTTCAATTCCCACACAATAATAGTGGGAGACATTAACAACTCATTGTCAATATTAGACAGATCAACAAGTCAGAAAATTAACAAGTATATTCAGGACTTGAACTCAGCTCTGGACCAAGCAAACCTAATGGACACCTACAGAACTCTCCACCCATCCATGAGTACTGGGTAAATGACGAAATTAAGGCAGAAATAAATACGTTCTTTGAAACCAATGAGAACAAAGATACAATGTACCAGAATCTCTGGGACACGGCTAAAGTAGTATTAAGAGGGAAATTTATAGCACTAAATGCCCACATCAGAAAGTGCGAAAGATCTAAAATTGTCACCCTAACATCACAATTGAAAGAACTAGAGAAGCAAGAGCAAACAAATTCAAAAGCTAGCAGAAGACAAGAAATAACTAAGATCAGAGCAGAATGGAAGGAGATAGAGACATGAAAAGCCCTTCAAAAAATCAATGAATCCAGGAGCTGATTTTTTAGAAAGATTAACAAAATGGATAGACCACTAGCCAGATGAATGAAGAAAAGAGAGAAGAATCAAGACACAATAAAACATGACAAAGGGGATATACCACTGATTCCAAAGAAATACAAACTACCATCAGAGAATACTACAAATGCCTCTATGCAAATAAACTAGAAAATCGAGAACAAATTGATAAATTCATGGACCCTCCTAAGACTAAACCAGGAAGAACTGGAGTCCCTGAATTGACCAATAACAAGTTCTGAAATTGAGGCAGTAATAGCCTACCAACCAAAAAAAAGCCCCAAATCAATGAATTCACAGCCAAATTCTACCAGTGGAACAAAGAGGAGATGGTACCATTGCTTCTGAAACTATTCCAAACAATAGAAAAAGAGGGACTCCTCCCTAACTCATTTTATGAGGCTAGCATCATCCTGATACCCAAGCCTGGCAGAGACACAACAAAAAAAAAGAAAATTTCAGGCCAATATCCCTGATGAACATTGATGCAAAAATCCTCAATAAAATACTGGAAACCTAATCCAGCAGCACATCAAAAAGCTTATCCACCACAATCAAGTCAGCTTCATCCCTGGGATGCAAGGCTGGTTCAATACATGCAAATCAATAATTATAATCCATCACATAAACAGAACCAATAACAAAAATCACATGATTATATCAGTAGATGCAAAAAGGCCTTCAATGCAATTCAACACCCCTTCATGCTAAAAACACTCAATAAACTAGGTATTGATTGACCGTGTCTCAAAATAATAAGAGTTATTTATGACACACCCACAGCCCACATCATACTGAATGGGCAAAAGCTGGAAGCATTCCTTTTGAAAACCAGCACAGCTATGAAGAATTGCCCAGAGACTGGGTAATTTATAAAGGAAAAAATTTTAATTTACTCACAGCTCAGCATGACTGGGGAAACCTCAGGAAACTTACAATCATGGCAGAAGGTGAAGGGGAAGCAAGGCACCTTCTTCTCAAGGTGGCAGGAAAGAGAAGTGCCAATAGAAGAGGGAAGAGTGCCTTATAAAACCATCAGATCTCATGAGAACTCATTCACTGTTATAAGAATAGAATAAGAGAAACCACCCCCATGATTCAATTACCTCCACCTGGTCTCTCCCTTGACATGTGGGGATTATGGGAATTACAATTCAAGATGAGATTTGGGTGGAGACACAAGGCCTAACCATATCATTCTGCCCTTGGACCCTCCCTAATCTCATGCCCCTTTCACATTTCAAAACCAATCATGGCTTCCCAACAATCCTCCAATGTCTTAATTCATTCCTGCATTAACCTAAAGTCCAAGTCCAAAGTCTCACCTGACACAAGGCAAGTCCCTTCTGCCTATGAGCCTGTAAAACCAAAAGCAAATTAGTTACTTCCAGATACAATGGAGATACAGGCATTGGGTAAATACACCCTCTTTAAATGGGAGAAATTGGCCAAAATGAAGGGGCTACAGGCCCATGCAAGTCCTAAATCCAGCAAGGCAGTCAAATGTTAAAGCTTTGAAATGATCTGCTTTGACTCCATGTCTCACATCCAGTTTATACTGATGCAAGTGGTGGGTTCCCACAGCCTTGGACAACTCCACCCCTGTGGCTTTGCAGGGTACATCCCCCATCCTGGTTGCTTCTATGGGCTGACATTGAGTGTCTGCAGCTTTTCCAAGTGTGTGGTGCAAGCAGAGTGCAAACTGTCAGTGAACCTACCATTCTGAGGTCTGGAGGACATTTGCCCTCTTCTCACAGCTCCACTAGGTCGTGCCCTAGTGAGGACTGTGTGTGGGGGCTCTGACCCCACATTTCCCTTTCACACTGCTGTAGCAGAAGTTCTCCATGAGGGTTCCCCTCCCACAGCAAACTTCTTTCTGGACATCCAGGAATTTCCATACATCCTCTGAAATTTAGGTGGAGGTTTTCAAACCTCAAATCTTGACTTCTGTGCACCCACAGGCCTAACACCACATGTAAGTCACCAAGACTTGGGGATCGCGCCCTCTGAAGCAACAGCCCAAGTTGTACGTTGGCCCCTTTTAGCCACAGCTGGTACACAGGGCACCAATACCCAAGACTGCAAAAGCAGTAGGGCCCTGGGCCTGGCCCACGCAACCATTTTTTTCTTCTAGGCATCTGGGTCTTTGCTGGGAGGGGTCACATGAAGACCTCTGACATGCCCTGGAGGCATTTTCCCCATTATCTTGGATAACATAGGCTCCTCATTTCTTATGCAAATTTCTGCAGCCAGCTTGAATTTCTCCCCTGATAAGGGGTTTTTCTTTTCTATCACATCCTCAGGCTGCATATTTTCTAACCCTTTATGCTCTGCTTTCTCTTTAAACATATGTTCCAATTCCAAACCATCTCTTTGTGAATGCATAAAACAGAGTGCTTTGATGAGCACAGCACCCAGGTCACACCTTAAATGCTTTGCTTCTTAGAAATGTCTTCCATCAGATACCCTAGATTATGTCCCTCAAGTTAAAAATTCCATAGATTTTTAGGGCAGGGTCAAAATGCTAAAGCATAGCAAGAGTCTGACAAAATAATCTGAACAGCAGCCCTTTAGTTCCAGATCTTTCCACTGAAACAGTCTACTCAAATGAGAAGGAACCAGAAAAGTATTTCTGGTAATATGACAAAACAAGGTTCTATAACACCCCCAAAAGATCACATTAGCTCTCCAGCAATGGATCGAAACCAGTAAGAAATTTCTGAATTGCCAGATAAAAAAATTCAAAAGGTTGATTGTTAAGCTACTCAAAGAGATGCCAGAGAAAGGTGAAAACCAACAAATAAATTTTGAAAAACAATACAGAATATGGTTTGTAAAAGTCTCCATAGAAATATATATTATAAAGAAAAGACAATCACAATGTCTGGAAATGAAAGACACACTTAGAGAAGTGCAAATTATACTGGAAAGTTTCAACAATATAATTAAACAAGTAGAAGAAAGAACTTGAGTGCTCAAAGACAAGACTTTAGAATTAACCCAATCTGACAAAAACAAAGAAAAAAGAATTTTAAAAATTTATTTATAATACTTTCAGTTACAGGATATATATGCAGGACGTGTAGGTATACATGTGCCATGGTGATTTGCTGCACCCATCAACCCGTCATCTAGGTTTTAAGCCCCGTATGCATAAGTTATTTCTCCTAATGCTCTCCTTCCCCTTACCCCACAACCCCTACAGGCCCCAGTGTGTGATGTTCCCCTCCCTGTGTCCATGTGTTCTCATTGTTGAACTCCCACCTATGAGTGAGAACATGTGGTGTTTGGTTTTCTGTTCCTGTGTTAGTTTGGTGAGAATGATGGTTTCCAGCTTCATCCATGTCCCTGCAGAGGACATGAATTAATTCCTTTTTTGGCTGCATAGTATTTCATAATGTATATGTGCCACATAAAGGAATAAAGGTGACTAGCAAGAGTCACCTTTATTCTAGTTCCCAACAAGTTCCTCATCTCCATCTGAGACCAGCCTGGAGTTTATTGTCCATATCACTGTCAGCATTTTGGTGAAAGCCATTTAAAAAGTCTCTAGGAAGTTCCAAACTTTCTCACATCTTCCTGTCTTCTTCTGAGCCCTCCAAATTGCTCCAAACTTTGCCTGTTAACCAGTTCCAAAGTTGCTTCCACATTTTTGGGTATCTTTATAGCAGCACCCCACTCTACTGGTACCAATTAACTGTCTTAGTCTGTTTTCATAATGGTATAAAGAACTGCCTGAGACTGGGTGGTTTATAAAGGAAAGAATTTTAATTGATTCACAGTTCAGCATGGCTTGGAAGACCTCAGGAAACTTACAGTCATGGCTGAAGGCAAAGGGGAAGTAAGGCCATTAAGGTTGTGGGAAAGAGAAATGCTGAATGAAGGGGGAAGAGTGCTTTATAAAACCATCACATCTTGTGAGAACTCACTATCATGAGAACAGTATGGGAGAAACTGCTCCCATGATTCAGTTACCTCCACCTGACCTCTCCCTTGACATATGGGGATTACAGAGATTACAATTGAAGATGAGATTTGGGTGGGGACACAAAGCCTAACCATATGAAGGGGAGTGACTCTAGCCTTTGTGGAGCCCAGAAAGTTTGGGATGGAGATATCTGCAGTGAAGTACACCCAGGGATGCCCCATCACCTAAGGCTCATTGTGTTCCCTTAGGAGACTTTAACCTTAGGGGAACTGTTGGAACTGAACAGAGCAGGGCAATCTTGCCCATGAGAAATGGTCAGTCAGATCTGAGCATCCTCTTGTTTGCTGGCCTCTTCTAAGGCTCCAGCATGGGCATGCCCACTTGCAATGCACCCTTGGATGCCCAATCAAGGTGCTTCTTGTGAGCCCACATCATAACACCTTCACTGGCAACCTGCACCTGGCCATTGGAGAACTCCAGCAGAGCAGCCCCCACTGCAGTGCACCAGGCCACCCACACCCTCCCCCCACCACAGTCCCCTCTGAGCCACTTTACTAGCATGTACTCACCCTTGGCCACCCCTCAGCCACTTTGCTGTTGTGCACACACATGGGTAGACCTCCTCTCCCCTCCCCTACCAGAGCATGTACATTCCACTGCATTACTGCTGCTGGCATGAGCACAAATCCTTGGCAGCTCTGCCATTGCTGCTGCAAATGCCTGAACACCGCCATGCTACTGCTGCTTCTGGCATGTGTGAATGACCCCAGATTCCACTGCCACTGCCTGTATTGTGGCCAGTGGTCCAGAAACACTTCAGCACCTTCAGTGCAGCAGGATCCTAACCTTGAGAGTCCAAAGAACAAAGCCAGGGGCCTGATACCAGCCCTCCAGAGTTAGAGCATGCAACACAGAACTCCTGAGCTGAACCTTGGCCCCCTAAAATCTTTCAGAAATGAAGCCAGTTGATTGAACCAACATTATACCAAATCAAATCCCCAAGGACATGGAAGAAGATAAAAGAAAAAAAAAATTCACAGGATGACAACTTCAAAGTTGAAGGAACAGCAGCCCACACAGATGAGAAAAAAACAGCCCAAGAATGCTGGTGACTCAAAAAGCCAGAGTATCTTTTTACTTCCAAACAAATGCACTTGTTCCTTAGCAATGGTTCTTATGGTGAAATAACAAAAATAAAATGCAGAATGTAAATAGGAAGGAAGATCATTAAGATTTAGGAGAAAGTCAAAACCCAATCCAAAGATACAGGAGATGAAAGATAAAATGGCCATTTTAAGAAAGAATCAAGCTGATCTGATAGAGCTGAAAAACTGAAAACCTCACTTTAAGAATTTCAGAATCCAACATCAAGTATTAATAGCAAAATCAACCAAGCTGAGGAAAGACTCTCCAAGCTCAAAGACCAATTCTGTGAAATAACTCAGCCAGACAAGGACAAACAGTAAAGAAGAATAAACAAAACCTTTGAAAAATATGGGATTATTTAAAGAGACCAAATCTATGACTCATTGGCATCCCTGAAAGAAAGAGAAAATAAGCAGTTTGAAAAACATATTTCAGTATATTGTACATGAAAAATTTTCCAACCTTGCTAGAAAGGCACACATTCAAATTCAGGAAATACAGAGAAACTTGTCAGATACTGCACACACAAAAATTCCCAAGACACATAGTCATCACATTCTCCATGGCTGCAATAAAAGAAAAAAGCCTAAAGGAAGCTAGAGAGAACATGCAGGTCGTCCACAAAAGGAAACCCTTCATGCCAACAGCAGACATTTTAGCAGAAACCCTTCAAGCCATAAGAGATCAGGGGCCCATGTTTCGGCATGCTTAAATAAAAGAAATTCCAACCAAAAATTTCATATCCAGCCAAACTAAGCTTCATAAGCAAAGGAGAAATAATATCCTTTTCAGACAAGTAAATGTTAAGAGAATTTGCTGCCTTACCAGATCTGCCTTACAAAAGGTCCTGAAGGGAGTGCTAAATATGGAAAGGACGATCATTACTGGCCACTACAAAAATACACATAATTACATAGACCATTGTCATTATAAAGCAATCACACAAACAAGTCTGAATAATAACCAGCTAACAATATAATAACAGGATCAAATCTGCACATGTGAATATTAACCTTGAATATAAGCAGACAAAATTTCCCAATTAAAAGGCACAGAATGGCAAGTTGGATAAAGAAGCAAGACTCAATAGTATGCTGTCTTCAAGAGACCCATCTCACATGCAATGCCTCTACTAGCCTCAAAGTAAAGGGATGGAGAGACATCTACCAAGCAAATGAAAAACAGAGAGCAGAGGTTGCTATTCTAATTTCAGACCAAACAGACTTTAAACCAACAAAGATCAAAAAGGACAAAGAAGGGTATTACAAAATGGTAAAGGGTTCAATTCGACAAGAAAACCTAACTATCCTAATTATATACGCACCAAACTCAGAATCATTCAGATTCATAAAGCAAGTTCTTAGAGACCTGTGAAAACACTTAGATAACTGTATAGTAATAGTGAGAGATTTCAACACCCCACTGATAGTATTAGATCACTGGGGCAGAAAGCTAACAAAGATATTCAAGATCTGAACTTGACACTTGAACAAATGGACCTAGTAGACATCTACAGAACTCTTCACCCAAAACCAACAATGTAAATTCTTCTCATCTGCTCATGGCACATACAAATGATACCAAACACATTTTCAGACTATAGCACAATAAAAATAGAATCAGGCAGAGGGCAGAGCAAGATTATAGAATAGAATCTTACCCTGTTTATCTCCCCCACTACAACAACAAAGTTTAACAACTGTCTGCACACAGAAAAGCACTGTTGTGGCAGGCCAGGTCTCACTAATTCAGGCCTCCATAGCAACTGTGTCAGTACTGACTGAGTGGTTAAGTTAAATATTAAAAGCCTGTGCCCTTATACAAAGGCTGGGATGTAACAAAAGCCCATCAAGAATTTTGTCTAGGCCTTTCCTGGGCTTTAAAGCATGACAGAATAACGAAGGAATTCTTAATAGGACCTATTTAGGATTAAACAAGTTTTATTGTGGGTATGAAAAAACTCCCCAGGCCTCCACAAACAAGTTTATTGGGTGTCTGAAGGAACTCCTTAAACCTTTGTAATTTAGCAGGAGACAAGATAGGGGTAATTACCCCAGCACCTGGACCCATTTAGATAAAGTAAATTTACTAAGGTTCTAGAGGAAGGTCTTCAGGTCTCAGACCTTATTATAGATTGAAAGAAGTTAATTACTTATGTCTTCAGATGAATGTACACTTATCCATAGACATATAGCTTAAAGGTGTATAAGCTCTGGAAAGCTTTGTAATTTTGAGTTGGTCTGGTGATAATTCCCAGGCCTTCTCCCTGTAACTGGTTGCATAAATAAAAAACTCTCTTCCTTCCTGGTTCATCTGCATCTCATTACTGGGCCTTGAGAAATAGTAGCCCAACCCTCAGTTTGGTCCAGGAACACTCTCACAAGTACCAAAAATCAGATGTGCAATCACAGTACTTGGCTTTAACTTCATATTTAAAAAGGCATTGAGGATGACAGGAGAGGCATTGGTGAATCATTAACATTGCTCCTCTCTCATCTCCTGGCAGTGGCCATGCAGAATGGAGAGAGAATCTGTACACTTTTGAGAGGAAAGTATAGCGATTAGGTACTGCCTGTCACAACTCAGTGCTGTCCTGTCACAGTTGAGAATAAAGCCCTGCTGGGTTCAGCTAGTACCAGTGCATGGAGGGAGCATTTGGAATAGCCTTGGCCATGGAGGATTCACCCATTCAAATCAGAACTTTAGTTTCTTGGCAAGCCTTGCCACCATGAACTGACGTCCTCTGGGGTTCTAGATACACTTGAAAGGGAGTCCAAGACACAAGAATTATAATTCCTAGGTAACTCCTAGTGCTAGACTGGGATTACAACCAGTGAACTAAGGTGGCATGTGACCTAGGGAGATACCAGCTGGCATGACTAAGGGAATGCTTGCACCCTCCCTTGACTTCAGCTAGTGCAGCATGTAGCAACAAAAGTGGCCTCTTCTTTCTGCTTAAGGAGAGGAGAGCAAAGAGTAAAGAGGACTTTGTCTTGCATCTTGGATACCAGCTCAGCTATAGTAGAACAGGGCACTGGACAGATTCGGGAGGTCCCCATTCCAGGTCCAGCTCCCAGGAGACACTTGTAGACACATCATGGGCCAAAAGGTACCCCACTGCCTTGAAGAGAAAGACCAAGTCCTGGCGATATTAATTATCTTCTGACTAAAGAGCCCTTGGGCCCTGAAATCCACCAGTAGTACCCAAGAAGCACACTGTGGAAACTTGGGTTCTGAGATGTACTGGTTTCAGGAGAGACTCAGCACATTCCCACCTAGCTATGGTGAAAGACTGTTTCTGTTTGAGGAAAGCAGAGGGAAAAGTCTTGCACCCTAGGTAACAGTTTGGCTACAATGGGGTAGAGCAACAAGCAGCTCTTAGAGTCCCAAGTTCAGGAATAGGCTCTTGGGTGGCATTTCTAGACCTGTTCTAGGCTAGAATGGAGCCTATTGCCCTGAATGGTGAGTCCTAGGCCTGGCAGCATTCACAAGCTGAGAGAAGAGCCCCTGGGGTTTAAGCTAACATTGGCAGTGGCCTGGCAGAACCCCCCATAAGCCAGTAGTGGTACTGGCCACAGGAAGAGGCTCCTCTGCCTGTAGAAAGGGGAAGAAAAAGTGAGAAAAACTTTGTAATGTAGTTTTGAGTGCCAGCTTACCCACAGTTGTATCGAATTTCTAACATTTTTGACTCCAAATTCTGGGTCCCACACAGCATCTCTAGATATGCCTGTGACCTGGGGGAACTTGCCACCCTGAAGGGAAGGGCTCTGGGCAAGGCCTAGTGCTGTGCTGGCCTCAGATCTGACTAAGCATAGTCCCACTGGTGGGGGCAACAGGGTTGCTTGCATCATCACATCCCCAGTTCCAGGCAGCTCAGCACAGAAAGAAAACTCTGTATTATTATTATTGTTATTTTTATTGTTATTTTGGAAAAAGTAAGAGAAAAGAACATGAGTCATTTCCAGACCTTTTCCAAGACCACCAAAATGATACCTCTACAAGTCTGCAAAAACCACAGCATTATTGGGCTTGTGGCCTAAGTCCCTCTGAATACCTGGAAAACCTTCCTGAGAAGAACAAGCACAAACAAGCCCAGACTATGAAGACTACAATAAATACCTAACTCTTCAATTCTCAGATGCTGATGAGCATCTACAAGCATTAACACCATCCAGGAAAAATGACCTTACCACATAAACTGAATAAGGCACCAGGGACAAGTCCTGGAGAAACAGAGATATATGACATTTCAGACAGAGACTTCAGAGTAGTTTTGAGGAAACACAAAGAAGGAATTCAGAATCTATCAAATAAATTTAATAAAGAAATTGAAATAATTAAAAAGAACCAAGCAGAAATTCTAGAGTTGGAAAATGCAATTGACATGCTGAGGATCCATCAGATTCTCTTAACAGCACAATTTTTCAAGAAGTAGAAACAAGTAGTGAGCCTGAAGACAGGCTGTTTGAAAATACACAATCAGAGGAGACGAAAGGAAAAAGAATAAAAAACACTGAAGCATGCATACAAAATCTAGAAAAGAGCCTCAAAAGGGCAAGTTTAAGAGTTAATGGCTTTAAATATCTGGTACAGAAAGAGATGTGGTAGACAGTTTATTCAAAGGGATAATGTCCAAGAACTTCCCAAACCTAGATAAAGATGTCATTATTTGAGTACAAGAAGTTTAACACTGTGCAGAGTTAAACCAAAGAACCCTACCTCAAGGTATGTAATAATCAAGCTTCCAAAGATCAAGGGTAAAGAAAGGATTCTAAAAGCGCAAGAGAAAAGAAACAAATAGCATACAATTGAACTCTAGTATGTCTGCAGCAGACTTTTCAGTTCATTGTTCACAATAGCCAAGATTTGAAAGCAACCTAAATGTTCATCAGCAGATGAATGGATAAAGAAAATCCAGCAGTAACACACAATGAAGTACTGTTCAACATAGAAAATAATGAGATTCTGTCATTTGCAACAACATGGATAAAACTGGAGGTCATCATATTAAGTGAAATAAGCCAGGCACAGAAAGACACACATTGCATATTCTCACTTATTCATGGAATCTAAAAAGTATAACAATTGAACTTGGCCGGGTGCGGTGGCTCACGCTTGTAATCCCAGCACTTTGGGAGGCCGAGGCGGGCGGATCACGAGGTCAGGAGATCAAGACCACGGTGAAACCCCGTCTCTACTAAAAATACAAAAAATTAGCCAGGCGTGGTGGCGGGCGCCTGTAGTCCCAGCTACTCGGAGAGGCTGAGGCAGGAGAATAGAGTGAACCCGGGAGGCGGAGCTTGCAGTGAGCCGAGATCGTGCCACTGCACTCCAGCCTGGGCGACAGAGCGAGACTCTGTCTCAAAAAAAAAAAAAAAAAAAAAAAAACAATTGAACTCATAGAGATGGCAAATATTAGAATGGTTACCAGAGGCTGGGAATTGTAATGGGGGAGTGGTAAGAAGGTGGGTATAGTTAATGGGTACAAAAAATCGTTAAATAATAAGATCTGGTGTTTTCTAGCCCAACAGGGTGACTATAGTTAATAACATAGTTGTACATTTAAAAATAACAGAGTCTAACTGGATTGTTTGTAACACAAAGATAAATACTAGAGGGGGTGGTTCCCTAATATTCCTTGATGTGATTATTAGTCATTGCATGCCTATACCAAAATATTGCATATATCCTATAAATATAAACACCTATTCTGTACTGAAAAAAATTAGAATTAAAAAATTATAATAAAAATAGAAATCAATGCTAATCCCTCAAAATAACAGAATTACATGAAAATTAAACAACTTGCTTCTTCCTTTTTTTTGTTTTGTCTTTTTTTTTTTGAAATGGAGTCTTGCTCTGTTGCCCAGGCTGGAGTCCAGTGGTGCAATCTCAGTTCACTGCAACCTCTGCCTCTCAGGTTTAAGCAATTCTCCTGTCTCAGCTTCCCGAGTAGCTGGGACTACAGGCATATGCCACTACACCTGGCTAATTTTTGCATTTTTAATAGTAAGGGTTTTCACCATATTGGTCAGTCTGGTCTCGAACTCCTGACCTCAAGTGATCCACCCGCCTCAGCCTCCCAAAGTGCTGGGATTACAGGCGTGAGCCACCCCACCTAGCCTAAACAACCTGCTTCTGAATGACTTTTGGGTAAACAACATAATCAAGGAATTCTTTGAAATGAACAAAAACAAAGATACAACATTCCAGAATGCTTGGGACACAGATAAAGCATGTTAAGAGGCAAGTTATATTTCTAAATGCCCACATCAAAAAGTTAGAAAGATCTCACATTTACAACCTAACATTATAACTAGAGGAACCAGAGAACCAAGAGCAAATGAATCCCAAAGCTAGCAGAAGACAATAAATAACCAAAATCAAACCTGAACTGAAGGAAATTGAATTGTGTAAAATTATACAAAAGATCAATGATTCCAAGAGTTTGTTTTTTGAAAGAATAAATAAGATTGATTATCTGCTAACTTGACTAATAAAAAAAGAGAAAATTCAAATAGAATAAAAATGACAAAGGGGATGTTATCACTGACCCCACAGAAATACAAAAAGCTCTCAGAGATCACTATGAATACCTCTAGAAACCTAGATGAAATGGATAATTTGCTGTGAACATAGACTCTCTCAAGGTTCAAATAGTGAGAAATTGAATCCCTTAACAGACAAATAATGAGTTCCCAAATGAATCAGTAATAAAAAGCCTATCAACTAGAAAAATTCTAGGATCACATGAATTTACAGCCAAATTCTACCAGATGTATGAGGAAGAGCAGGTACCATTCCTACTAAAATTATTCCAAAAAACAATGAGGAAGGAGTCCTCCCTAATTCATTTGATGAGGCCAGCATCATCTAGATGCTGGCAAAGACACAACAAAAAAGGAAAACTTTAGGCCTTGATGAACATAAAGGCAAAAATCTTCAGAAAAAATACTAACAAAGAAAGTGAATGCAGCATGCATCAAAAAGCTAATCTGCCACAATCGAATATGCTTTATCTCTGGGATACAAGCTTTCTTCAACAAATGCAAATCGATAAATGTGATTCATCACATAGAGCTAAAAAGCAAAAAGCACATGATCATTTCAGTAGATGCAGAAAAGTCTATTGATAATATCAAACATTCCCGCATGTTATAAACCCTCAACAAACTGGGAATTGAAGGAACAAACTTCACAATAATAAGAGATGTCTAACTCACAGCCAACATCATACTGAATGGGCAAAGGCTGAAAGCATTCCCCTTGAAAATCTGCCCAAGACAAGGATGTCCTCTCTCACCACTCCTTTTCAACGTAGTACTGGAAGTCCTAGACAGAGCAATCAGACAAAAGAAAGAAAGAAAAGACATCTAAATAGGAAGAGAGAAAGCCAAACTATCTCTGTTTGCAGACAATACGATTCTATACCTAGAAAACCCTATAGTCTTTGCCCAAAAGCTCCTTAATCTGTTAAAATACTTCAGCAAAGTTTCAGTATACAAAATCAATGTACAAAATAAGTAGCAGTTGTATACACCAACAACATCCAAGCTGAGAGCCAAATCAATAAAGCAATCGTATTCAAAATAACCACTGAAGGAATAAAATGCCTAGAAATACAGTTAACCAGCGATGTGAAAGATCTCTAAACTGATAATTGCAAAAGACCGCTTAAAGAAATCAGAGATGACACAAACAAATGGAAAAACATTCCATGCTCATGGATAGGAAGAATCAATATTGTTAAAATGGCCACACTGCCCAAAGTAATTTACAGATTCAGTGCTATTCCTATAAAACTACCAATGACATTCTTCACAGAACTAGAAAAAGCTATTTTAAAATTCACATGGAACCAAAAAAGAGCCTGAATAGGCAAGGCAATCTTACACAAATGAACAAAGCAGGAGGCATCACATTACCCAACTTCAAAATATAGACTAGAATACTAGAATGATACAGTAACCAAAACTGTATGTTACTGGTACAAAAACAGACATATAGACCAATGGAACAGAATAGAGGGCCCAGAAATAATGTCACACACCTACATCCATCTGATTTTTAACAAAGTAGATAAAAACAAGCAATGGGGAACAGATTTCCTATTTAATAAATGGTGATGGGATAACTGGCTAGCCATATGCAGAAGATTAAAACTGGACCCCTTCCTAACATTATTTGCAAAAAAAACCTCAAGATGAATTAAAGACTTAAATATAAAACCTAAAACTATAAAGCCTTGGAAGATAGCCTAAGATATACTATTCTGGACATAAGACCTGGCAAAGATTTTATGACAAAGATATTGAAAGCAATTGCAACAAAAACAACAATTGACAAATGGGACCTCATTAATCCTGAGGATGAAGATCAAAGAACTACCTATCACATTCTATGCTTATTAGCTGGGTGATGAAAAAAATCTGTACAGCAAACCCCTGTCACATGCACAGCTTCTGCACAGCAAAATGAAATATCAACAGAGTAAACGGACATCACACAATGTGGGTAAACATATTTGCAAACTATGCATCTGACAAAAGCCAAATATCCAAAACCTGTAAGGAACTTAAACCAATCAACAAGCACAAAACAAACAACTTCATTAAAAAGTGGACAAAGGACATGAACAAACACCTTTCTAACAAAGACTTGCACACAGCCAACAAGCATATGAAAAAATGTTAAACATCACTAATTATTAGAGAAATGCAAATCAAAACCACAGTAAGATACCATCTCACACCAGTTCAAATGGTTATTATTAAAAAGTAAAAAAGTAACATGCTAGTGAGGTTGCAGAGAAAAGGATACTGGTGAGAATGTAAGTTAATTCAGCTATTGTGGAAAGCAGTCTGGTGGTTTCTCAAAGAACTTAAAAGAGAATTACCATTTGACCCAGAAAATCCATTATTCAGTATACACCCAAAGGAATATAAATCATTCTACCATTAAGAAACATGCATGTGTATGTTCATCACAGCACTATTCACAATAACAAAGACATGGAATCAATGTAAATGCCCATCAACAGAAGCCTCGATAAAGAAAGTGTGGTATATATACACCATGGCGTACTACACAGCCATAAAAAAAAGTATCATGTCCTTTGCAGCAACATGGATGGAGCCAGAGGCCATTATTCTAAGTAAACTAACACAGAAACATAAAACCAAATACTGCATGTTCTCACTTATAAATGCAAGCTAAACACAAGCACGTAGGTACACAAAGAAGAGAAAAACAACCCAGGGGCATGCTTGAGGGTGGAGGGTGTGAGGAGGGCAAGGATCAAAAAACTACCTATCACATACTATGCTTATTAGCTGGGTGATGAAATAATCTGTACAGCAAACCCCCATCACATGCAACTTACCCATATAACAAACCTGCACATGTACCGCTGAACCTAAAATAAAAGTGAAAAATAAAAAATAAATAAATCTTTGTATGTCATAGGACAAAAACCTTATTTTAATATAACCTGAAACAAATCACATAGAAAACAAAAGAACCGAGTTTGAGAAATGGTTAGTCAGATTTACATGAATTGATTTAGAGAAGCTTCAGATAAAACTTCCAACCCCATAAGGTTTATATAAACAAAGACTCTAGAGGTTTAAGTGGTGTCATTATAATAACAATGAGTTATACTAAAATACACAGGTAAATAGCTTTTGACTGTCATTATTGTAGATCATTATTTTCTAATCCTTAGAAAATGTTAATAAGCATATCAGAAATGGCATTCTTTTCTTTTGGCATTCTATCTGTTAAACTCAGAATAGAATTTAAAGCAATTATAATGAATAGATTTATCTCTTTGCAAAGCCAAAGTCATAGATAAATTGTTTTTTTGTTGGATTAAGGAATGAACTAGTGTTTAACTATTTAATTTTTATATAGAAAATGATACAACAGATGCTGCCAAATTGATATAACAAGTATTATTTTCTTATGATGCTTTTAAAGGCTCCAGATGCATATTTCAAATGAGTAGATGTACTGTTAAAGTTACTGATAGAGCATATGCCAATTATAGCAGCAGTATTAAAAAATATGATTGATGAAATAGGTGCATCTTACAAGAAAATTGCTAGCCTTTTTGGTATCAGTGTGTACATTTTGAAATATGAATATATTTGAGCAATTGGTATTCAGGATTTTTAGACTAAAACTTAACTTGAATCTTGAGTCAGGATTTAAATTTGTTTTAAAATGCCACATGCCATTCCACCTACAGCTTTGATTAAGTAGTAAGAAATTATGTACTCTCAAATTTCTGATGAAAAGGTTCTCAAAATAATTGTTTCTAGCCAAGGGGCTAAAAAGAAGACTCTTGGGAATGATCTCAGAGCTTCTCAGTGGGCCACAATGATATGTTTACAGGAGACATCCTCAGTGACTTTCACTTTCCAGCATTTATCTCAAGGACCTATATCATAGATCCTCCAAGAATGATCAGAAGTCTTATGCAGAGGAATAATTCAGTCATTCACACATTACTCATCTGATAACATTGAAGATTAAGAGCACAGCCAAGAAAAAAGCAGACAATTATTTTAAAATGTTAAATATAAATTCTGCAAGTACTTTATTGTCAGGCCAGAGCTACTTGTCTATCAATCACAAGTTACTTAATGTTTATAAACAATTCTAGTCAGCTTGAATATGTAGTGTACCAAGTTTTGAATGTTCTTAGTAAATCTTTAGAAGGTGTCTATGGAGAAGATATTCTTAGAGACAGGTATGTCAGCAACACCAAGAAGAGGTAGCTGAGTGTGAAGCAAGACAAAAGTATTATTAAAGAACAGACAGAGGACTGTGCCATGTTGTAAAAAACATAGTCACCCTTTCTTTCTCACCCTATTTGGTATTTTTGCTTGTATTTTGTTTCTCTCTCTCTTATTGATATCTTTACTGATATATCAGCCACCTACCCTCATACTGTCTCAGTGATCCATTGAAATTTGTTTTGCTGAGGTCAAGATATGCAGATTGTTGCTAGATACAATAACATTTTTCCAACCCTAGTAATTGATTTGTTGTGACCTTTCATTCCACACCACCTAAATGGTCATTCCATTGTTTTATGTTTAGGTTTGTTTTCTTTTTTTGTTTTGTTTTCTGGAGCTTTTTATATATAAAAAAACCTTTTGCCTTTTTAAAGTTTTTCATAGCAGTTGTAAATAGATTAATGTCAAAATATTGAAGCAAGTGAAGAAGCAAAAGAAATAAATTTAAATGAAGTTAGTATGTTAATATTTTCTATTTGTAGCTCAACTTTGCTTTTCTCCATTCTTTATAGGTCTTATAATAATCTCCTAAAGATCACTTAAAATGTTAATCATGAATAGATTTCTGAAGAGGTTTTTCATTTAATGTCAAAATATGCAATTTGAAGGTATTTTAATCAACCTCTTCGGGCTTTACTTGTTTATTATAAATAGTTCTTAGCACAGGGTTCACTTTATGCCTTTTTAAGGAGAAGGACAGCAAATTATTATTGGGTTGCCTGGAAAGCTTTGAGCTAAGCTGACTTCCTCTAATATCATTCATTTTGTAGTTGGTAATATGTCTTAAGATTATAAGTCATATAATTTTCATTGAAAAAAATTATGTAGCAAGTATGAGAAGAGAATATGATATTCTTCAGGCTTTTCATAATTTATTACATAGTTATAAGACGGATTCTCATGAGAACAGAAGAAATAGAAGAAACCTTCCTTCTTTTTTTATATCATTTCCATGGATAGTGAGGGCTTTTTTTCCCACCCTGAGGATAATAAACACAGTAAGCTCCTTTTTAAGATTTTCTATGGTCCCCCATATTGAATGTATGCCTTTGCTGACAATGTGTGAAACTAAAGTTGTAACCCCCAAAAATGAGTAGATAATATTTTATACTACCCCAAAATAAAGCAACATACTATTGTAAAAATAACTTAAAAGAAGTTTCAAGAAGCTTAAGACTGTTGTTTGGTTTTATACTCTGCTGGTCATGAGATGATGGCTGGGACACCAGTCATTAGTCGGGAGAAAAGAAAAGGCAAAGGGCGAAATGTGCCAGCTATTCGGCACTGTTTTTAAAGATGCCTGAGAAACTTTAATGCTTACATCTCACTGATAAGAATCTAGTCACATGGTGACCCTTATCCGCGAAGGAGTTGTGATCTTTAATTATACACATGCCTATATAGAATGGGTAAATGGCTGCTGGATAAGCAACTAGCAATTTGCCCAATAACACTAAGCATGTGTCTCAAGGTTGTCTACATAAATTTTTCTATTCATGTTTCACAAGGATCCTCCCTAAGAGGTAGATATTATAATTCTCATTTACAGATAAGGAAACAGAGTATTAGATGGCTTTAATAACTTTCTTGCAGTAATATGGTTGGTAGGGACTGGAACGAGGAATTGAACTTATCTCTACTTGACACAGTTGCTGAGCTCTCCAGCACTATAGCTCACTGCTTTTGAGCTGATGTTCTCTTGTTGGCTTTCTTTCAGCAAACCAGCACTGAATTCCAAGACAAAATAACCCCTCTTAAAGACATACAAGAAACCTTGCCTGATATACAAATATAATAACCTTAAAAAAATTCACAGACCTGAGATGTTTGTAAAGACACCTCTTTGGGAATCTTCTTGCTTCACTTTTTCTTCATTTTATTAAGGAGATAAGTCACCCTGACTCGACCTAATGCTATGAAAGGTATTCAAAGATAGAAAGAACTTGTTTCCATGAAGTGATATTTTAAATCCTATGTTTCTAAGAGTTGAGGCGTTCTGGTTAGCTTTTGTAATAAATAATAATAATAATTCTGGATCAGTTGATGGATAATTGGAGTAGCAGATGCTATTGGTTGATTAACCAAAAACCCATTCCCAATCCTCTTCTTCCTTGCCTCTATTGTAAGAGTTGAAACAGCTTGAGACTTGCTCTTACAGTCTCCCTTCACACTGTGGGTGCCCAGGTGGTACATTTCTGGTCAATGATATATTAAAAGTAGTCTCATGGGAATGTTTCTAGGAAATCTTTTGCTTTCCTGTTAAAAAGAACAGATGCAGCAGGCATCTTCCTTCCTTCTTCTTGCCTGGATTTAGGCCCCAAATTAGAATTATCACAGCCATTTGCAACCACAGATATTCAGAGAAATACTGCCCTTGATATCATTGAGTGGCTAAAACAATGCCTACTTTCAGATTTCTTATTTTCTTTATCTACTCTTAATTATGTTGTGTTTTACTTCACTCAAGGTGATTTCTAACGAATATAATTAGCCATTGCTTTTCAACAGGGTGCAAAACAACCACTGCATTGATTTATTTCAAAAATGAACAAAAACTTGGATGTGTTGGCTTAGGATAGTGATATAAAAATTTCTTTGTAAGCTTTTTGGACCTGGAAAATAAATGTTATATATCAAATTTAGATCGCCACAAAAGAATTACAACTATGGCTCACTACTAAATGATTATTTTTCTTGACAGGATTTTCATGTAGAGTCAATAAGAGCATGAGAAAATAACAAAAACTGGATTTTCTTCATAGCATGTTATCAGCTCATAGCTGTCTAAAATTAAACAAACTAATTGTCTTAGTCTGTTCCAGTTGCCATAACAAAATACTCTAGACTGAGTGGCTTGAACTGCAAGAATTTATTTCCTCACAGTTCTGGAGCCTGAGAAGTCTAAGATCAATATGCTAGGTAATTCTGTTCTAGTGAGGCCACTTTTTCTGGCTTATAGATGTCCAGTTTCTTGCTACATCCTCCAATGGGAAAGGGAGAAAGAACTTCGGTATCTTCCTCTTCTTATAAGGACACTAATCCCCTTGTGGGAGCTCCACTGTCATGACCTCATCTAAACCTACTTACCTCCCAAAGGCTCCATATCCAAGTGCCATCACAGCGGGGATTAGGGATTCATATATTAATTTCTGGAGGACACATTCAGTCCATAGCCCCAGGCTTCTAAATCACAAAGCCTTAACAGGGGTTCTTAGTTGACCCATCTTAGAAAGAAAGAAATACCGGTGGCTCACGCCTGTGATCCCAGCACTTTGGGAGGCCGAGGCGGGCGGATCATGAGGTCAGGAGATCGAGACCATCCTGGCTAACATGGTGAAACCCTGTCTCTACTAAAAAAATACAAAAAAATTAGCTGGGTGTGGTGGTGGGTGCCGTAGTCCCAGCTACTTGGGAGGCTGAGGCAGGAGAATGGCGTGAACCCGGGAGGCGGAGCTTACAGTGAGCCAAAAAAAGAAGCAAAGAAAGAAAGAAATCCAATTATCCAATTTACTGTGTGTTTACCAGAAGCCTGAGATTAATAATGATTCATCATGCCACTTTTTCTCCTCTCTTTTCAATCTGAGCTGTGTGGGTAATGAGACTTCTTCTAACTCAAAATTTCTTTGTCAGTACAAAACAAGAATTTGTAAGCAAAAAGCAAAGAATATTCTTTTGTCTTTATTTATTGATTTTTCTCATTATGAGAATTTTTTCATTCTTTTTCCATTTCAGATAGAATCTTTGGTTATAACTAAATTTCTTTTCAGCTTTTAAATTATAATACACATAAATAAGTAGCCATATTATTTTAATTTACAAATGTAATTTTTGTTAATTTATACTATGTTTGTTCTCATTTTGTGTTTTATGTAGTTCATGTGAATAGTGGTTGAGAACTCAGTAATGAGACTACATTGATCTTGGTGAGAGAAGGATGAGATTTGAATAAAGACAGAGGGAATGACACAGATGGTGAATGTGAATGATATTTAAGAGACAGCATTGAAAGTTCTTGGTAACGTATTTTCTGTGGTGACGATGGTAGAGAGAGCACAGGAATAATTTAGTTTATTTCCCAGATTACTGTTTTGCCTGATGGTGGAAGGCCTTGACACTACTTTGCCTAGCTTTGGGTCAATTTAGATTATTGGTTCAATTTGTAGACATCCTCAGTTTAAAGTATTTGCAGGGTCATCTGATAAAGATGTCCAGTAAATAGTTATGTGGATTTAAGTTGGTAGTTTAGAAAAAACAAAAATGAAAACCAAGAACTAAGCTACCTATCTCAGTTTGAAAAGCAGAGCAAAAAAAATACTATAGATGAATCCACAGATGTAGATGGATTTTTCCAGAGATAGTGTATAGATTCAGAAAGAGACAAGAAGTGCACTTGTTAGGGATCCCGAAAAACTCCATCATCTCATAGGCAGATGTGTAGGTAGAGAGCGGGGAGAGTCATATAATAAAAGCCAAGGGGTGGATTTATTTAAAAAGAAAGAGACTAAAAATATCAAATCCTGCTGAGTACTTATAAAAGGTAAGTTCTAAATAATGCCTACTGAGTTTGTTCATTAGAGGAACATTGCTTAACATAGCTGGTGGTACAGGCAATAAGGTGACAGAAAAAGCAAAATTATAGCAGTAATAGAGGAGTAAATGTAGGACTAATAGCTATAGAGAAACAGATGAAGGAAATACAAACAGTTTACATTTAAACTTATAATATGCATGTATCTATGCTGAAAAGTGGAGCTAATGGGGAGATATTGAAAATGCAAAAGAAATGGGAATAATGGAGGATTCTTGAAGAGGTAAAAGAGGCCATGTGTGCTATGTATTGTGGGTAGGGTGGAGAAGGGCTGCATCAATAATTTTATGTGCACTTGTATGTCATGGTTAAGAAGTTGAATTATGTCCTTTATCCAATAGGGCAATATTAAGTATTTTTAATTAAGATATCAAATATATTTTCTTTATGTTTTTAAAAGATCATTTTAGTTAACAGTAAGGAGAATGAATTAGAGAAAGTAAGATTTGAGGCAAGAAGAATAAAGTAAAGTAAGGCAGAGGAAAATGGACAAGGTAATAATTGTAGAAATATTAACCTGGGAAGATCAACAGTGCATAGTATTAACAATCTACTGGTGTTGGGAGTAGAAGGTGGAATAGATGGAAGATTTAAGGAGGATATAAAGTTTCTAATGTGGCTACCCAATGAAATCATGATAAAATTAACTGGGAAGAATTTGAAGTTTGAATTAAGAAGTGCCACTTTAAACATACTTAATTTTGGCTGCCTATGGAATACACTAGAGGAAAAATCATTTATTTAGTTGAAAAAGTCGCATTGGAAAGTAGACTAACAACAAAGCCAGACGCCTCACTATCTGTGGCATTGTGATATAGATGATTGCTGAAAACACTGGGGTGGAGGAGTTTGCCTGGTGAGACTAAGTACAGAGAGAAAATGAGGGCGTTGCATGGAACCTTGAGGAACACTAACATTTAGAGCCAAGTGGCAAAAAGGAAATCAGTCAGCGAGTGAAAATTATACTCAGAGGAGTAATAATTGAACCAGAAGAGAACAGAATCACAATAATTACATGCAATCAAAATCTGTTCAAATGCTAGAGTAAGATCAGGTTATATAATTTAAAAGTGTCCATTCAATTTGCCACTGGAAGGCCATTTGTGATCTGAAGTGAAGACTTTTTAGTTGAATGATGAAAGAAAACACCAGATTACATAAGGCTAAGTCATTAACTGTAGAGGAAGTGCAGACAGAGTGCAAACCACTCTTTCAGGACTTTGGTTAATAAAAACAATGAAGGAGAACACAGGAACAGGAGAGGAGTTAGCTTTCTTCTTGTGTTAGGTCATTTTTCAGGAGAGTTTTGGGTAACTGCAGAAGCCTGTGTTTACTGTTTTCTGATAAGTGGCACATGCCTCAATATCAAGATCAATGATATTGCCTATTTGTGCTTTCCTCTTAGGATCTAATCAAGGATTTAACAGTATTGAATTACAGATTTTTATGCGATAGTTCAATGAGGAAGCTGTGGCCAAAATGTTCATAATTTACATGTTATGACTTAAGACATATGCTAGTTTGTTAGTGAAAGATGTTTGTAACTTTCTTCAGGGCTTTCTTTGTAGTCCCACAGGTAACTTAATTTGTTCACCCTAAACAAGATTGAGTATTTTAATAAAGTCTTGACTAGTGCTAAGTACACTGTGATGATAACATTTAAGAAATATCTGTTCTATCGTGGGAAATGATGAGTGTCCTGTAATTACTTGTTTTCATCAATATCTTATTATTTCTTGTTGTTGCTTGTTTTCATCTGCCTCTTATTATTTCTACCTATATTAGTGACTATTTTAGTTTAATTTTTCTCTTACTGGGTTACAAGTTAAGTTTAACAATTTTATTTTTGGCCAATCATGAAAACTAGAAAATCTTTAAATGATTATCTTTGACTATGCCAGCTGGAGATTTCATCCTTGCTCACAAACCTAACTATTCACAACTAAATTGTATCTTGAGATATTTGATATCCATATTAAAGTCCTTTTAAATGCCAGAAGTTCATCACAGTGAAAATATTATGCTATTCCCATGTCTTAGAACTATTAATTGCATATTCATTTTATATTGCTACTTGGAAACTGGTGATGTTTTTAAATTAGGTTGAAAGGAACTAAAATATTTCCTTGGGGTTTTCACCCATTTAAAAAAAAGGATTTTAAATGTGGTCCATATATAAATGCATTACATATTTATATATAATATATGCTATCAATCATGTATGAAATACATGTGAAATATACATGTGAAGAATGTGTGGCAAAGAACATGTAACTACGTATTAATAGTATAAGAAAAATGTTTTATATTCACTTAAAGTATAAATAGGGAAACAAAAAATAGAGCAATTTATTCTATCATACCTTTTTGAATAGTATTAAAATAAGCCATAAAACAATGTCTTTTCAATGATAAAATTCTTTGATATTAGCTGAATGTTAATATCAAATAAAAAACATTTTGGACAGAGATAAAACGTGATTGATTTTCAAGACACATTATATATCTAAACAATGGAAATTCGGATAGAGGTGAAAAGATTCTAGAAGCCATTTACCTCAGGTTGGTTGGTTTGTGTTGAAACTTGACTGTGAGCAGGCTCTGGATGTCTATGAAGCCCCATCATGGGCTGACTGTGGAGACATATGGTTGCATGGAGGCAGGACAAGGAATTGGGTAGGCCATGACCATTCCTACTGAAATCACACTAGCTGGGAATTTATTTCTGTTTGCATATAGAGCTTCTCCATGGGCTTTCATTAGTAGAAATAATTTTACAGGTTAAATGTGTGATAATGGAGCCTCTTACCTCTCTTTCACTGGTAGAAGATTAAGTGATCTCTTCAAGGTCACTCAAGTGAGTTGCAAAGCCAAGCATATAATGCAGTCCTGGTAATCAATACCCCCTCCCCCAGTTAACTAAAACCACATTATGCATATAAAACTACTGGTTTTTTTTTTCATGTGTTTTTCCTTGAAATATGAACAAATTACATGGAGACTCAGGATTCACAGGATTTTAGCTTGAAGAAAATTTTTGAAATCAAGTCCAAGGCCTCTCTTCAGGCAGGAATAATTCCTACATCAGATAAAAGGGAAATGAACACTTACTTTAATGTGCCCAGGACAGGAAGCCTGAAGGGTTCACAATATTTGAAATATTGCTAGTTAAACCCTTGTTCCTAGAACATCAACCTATCAGACCTCACTTTTCTCTTTAACATAATAATAAATTCAAACCATTTTCCACCTAGTAGCTGTTGGCTGTTTGAACATAGACTCTCCCTATATACTTTTTCTCCAAGTTGAAAATTCCTTATTCTTCCAACTTCATTAGGTTGTCTGACCAGAAAAGAATACATGAGATTGTTTCTTTCTGTTTTCTGTGCAATATATACTCAAGACTGCAGTCTAGGACTCTCATGAGGGAATACTTAGGGGTGAGAATGGGGATGTAGCCAGTTACACAAATATTAAACTCTCACTACAAAGTCTTTTTTCTTTTCATGTGAAGTGTTAAACATTTTGCTGCCTGTCAACCTATGTTTATCTAGCTGATTTTATAACCTAAATATAGAAGTTCTTAGCTCTTTTTAATCAATTTAATCTTATTTGTTTCAGTTTGTATACCATGTTATACCTATTTTTTGAAATACAGCCATGACATTTATTATGTATACTGTGTTTATATTTTTAAGTCACCTTCAAATTTGGTAAGCTTGACTTTATTTTTTACACAAGTTGTAGATAAACATTGAAAAACACCACTATGTTAAGAGTAAAACCTAAACACACACACACACACACACACACACACACGAACACACACACACAAACACATACACACTAGGTAGGAATAAAACCACTACTATTCATTCATTTTCTAAATTTCATGAATTAACCAAATTGTACTTTTGGGTATCCTGTAAGACATCGTCTTTTTCATTATCATATTTTAAAATACTTCATACATGTCATGGCTGAAATTAGAACACACAGAGTGTACTGTATGGCCCTGAACTGTTAATCTAGTTAACTTTAAAAGAAGAAATAATATTTTTGGTATATCACAATTATGTGAATAATTTTGACTTATTTGTTACAACCATTCTCCCAATACTTCTTTAACGTAGATAAGCAGTTACTATAATTTTTATTTTTCAAACAGGCAGACTGGGTCTAAATTCCATTTTCTATAATAAAGAAGACCCATATTATGATTATTTTAAATTAATTTTTGGTACTAGTGCTTAGCACAGCACGTATATGATTGTCGAATGAATAAATATATACGTGCTTGTAGAATAAATTACTTACCTGTGACAGTATATATGGTAAGGGGGTAAAATAAAAGCTAGATGTGTCCTCCAACACTTCAGGCATATCCACATTGGTGTTTCTCCTATCTTACATCAATAGGTATGTGTGTAATAGATCATTATGTAATTCAGGAGAGGTACTCATGCAATTATTGAACTAATGGGAACATCGTGGATAACAGAAACTCTATATGAATGTACCTTCTACCTAAAGCACTTAGGGCTACAAAATTTACCAATATCTCTCATCTTGGCCAAGTGGCCTTCAGTTATAAAGACTGTGAAAATCCTCTGCAAACTTAATCAGACAAGGGGTTTCTCTTCATTTTGACTGCTTAACTTTTGTCCATATGTATTGGCTTGCTGAGGTTGATTCTCTTAGATTCATAATTTCATAGTATTGATAATGATAATATTTATAATGCAAAACAAAGAGGAGAGGAGGAGAATAAGAAGAAATACAAGGAAGAAAATGAGAAGAAATATGAGACAAAATTCTAGAACTTAGAGGGCTACCGTGTAATAAGCAATGTATAAATTATATAACTAATAAGATAAAAATGTTTTACATGTCTTACCTCTTTTTATCTTCAGAAAGCCTATCTCTCATTCTTACTTTTTCTACTTTCCATTCCCCTTCCTTTTTATCTTATTAGTTATATAATTTATACATTCAGCAATCATATATGTCTGTGATAAGCACTAGTAACAAAAAATTAATTGAAACTAATCACAATATTAGTAGTCTTTATTACGGAAAATGGACTTTAGACAGTCTACATTATAGCAACATATAGCTTGTACTTCCATTCTGTCACTTTTACCCCAGCCTTTGAAATCTGCAGTTAAATATATTCACAGCTCACCACAGTCCTCTCTCTGGACAAAGGATAAAGTGATCTGAAAATACTACTTCTAGTGGTATTGCCAACCCTACTGAAATTTAAAAACTAATCTTTAATGGCCTAAGGTCACAAAATAATATCTTTTCTGGATTCTTACCATTCTGTTATAGGAAAAGAGAGAAGAGTTTATATCACTAATTTAGGATGAGCTTGTGCTTGAAGAAAATCGAAGAAGGGCAGAGGTACCAGAGAGTTGAGAGCATTGGATGTGGGGTTGTGCCACAGATGAACTGCAGCATTCAGGCAAGGTGGAGAAGGGAGGCCAGGCGGCCAGTAGCAGTCTGCTACACTGGGAGAAAATGGAAGACCATAGAATCTCTGGTCCCAGTGAGATCATAGTACCAACATAATGGCTTGAGGGATGTGGATGATTAGACGGTTGTGCCCAGAGAGTAGCATATTGAGGTTTAAGATATTTGACCTGCATGCATTCTGAATAATGAACAATCAAGGGGTGTTCGGGAATATAAATGAAGACAACCAGATCTGAGGAGGTCAAATAACTAAAAGGCATGTGGATGTTGAAATAACATGTTGCTGAGTCGACATTCTGACAAACTTTTCTCTCTAGGCTTTTCGTTTGGTAGGTGTGGTAAATGAGAGCCTCCACTGTGGGGGCTGCATCAGAAATGGCATCTTCATGGTGGAGTCCATGTTAGGTGGAGCAAGGAGGTGGCGATGGATGATGATTATAATAATGATAAAGATAAGAGTTAACATTTTCTGTAGACTTACTGTGTATTAGGCTCAGTCCTGATTTCTCTGCACATATTTACCCACTTAATCCTCACGATACCTTGTGAGGTGAATACTATTATTATCCCAATACATACATGAAAGATTAAGTTGCCCAAACTCATGGAGCTAGTAAATAATAGAACACAGACTTGAAAACAGAAAGACTAATTTCATAACATGCATTCTTAAGCTATATGTGCCCTGGTGACAGAATGGCCAGAGAAAAGATTGTGAAGAAAGTGTATTTGTTAATAAGATACAGAAAATTTCAGAGTGCACACTGGAAAGGGTCGAAGGTGAAGAAGAACAATGGAAATAGGCAAGAAGGAGGCTCAGAGCAGTAAGATTGTGATTGTGGATGTGAGATGCCGAGTCACCTTGCCCTGGAGAGGATCTCAACTCCTTTGAGGGTACACAGAAAAGATGAACACTCTTCCTACCAGGAGCTCTTGTGTTTTGTGTCATTCATCTTTTTGGTAATGGAATATGCCTTCGAACCTTCCGCTATGGGCATAGGCTCAAAGCTTTGCATCTCTCTAGGAATAAAACTCACAGAGGCATAAATACAGATGGACAATGTTTATTCTCCAACATTGTAGGAGACCTGGGGAAGGCATACGATTTTAGAAGGGTCATATAGGAATGTAGGGACTGGACAACATTTCCCAGTGCTCTCCATAAGACAGGGAGGGCCCTATGTGGTGAACACATAGATGTGGAGAGAATAAAATGTATGAATATTAACAAGAAGGAAGTGAAATAAATCCAGTAAAATTGTATGAGCTGCTTCTCTATGACTTCAAATTTTATTACATCCATAAAACTCATGACACATTTGCTGTGATTGAATTTCCCTGTGGAGGCAAATGGGAGCGGACAGAGCTTCACTTTTGGTTGAAGGTGTTGCAGCACAAAGCAGGCTGCCCTGATTCCATATCAAAACAAAAAACGGCACAAGTTAGGCACATATATTGTGGGTGGGGCTTTTTAGTGCTCCAGGCCCTGAACCAAAAGTTTGGTTGAAATTTATCTAAGGCTCTAAAGCCAGAGAATGTCTCAAGTGACATTTTTGTCACATGCACCAACTGGCATATTGGAAAAATTGTTTCCCTGTTATTTCAGGGACTTCTTGAACTCTCTGAAACATATCCACATAGCTTGGGCTAAAGTCTTGATCTGCAAAGATGTTTCTCTAATACTAAGCTGGCTTCAAATAATGAAAGTGTGACCTTAATCAATCACCAGCAGTCTCTCCAGTGTACAGGAATCCAGGGATTTCTGTGAGTTTTCTTTTGTGTGTCTCTGTTTTTCTCTAATGCTTCACTGAAGATTGAACAAGTTCAATATGAAGCCACTGCCTATACAGACTTGAGCACTAAGCGTGTCTTTCCTGTCATGTCAACTCTCTGCTGTTACCATTCTGCTCCCTTTGATGTGGAACCTGTGCTACAGACATTCTGAGGGAGAATGTTCTGTGGTAAGTTTGAAAGTTAGGCCACCTCTGCTTCCCAGAGAAATGCAAAGCCCCAACACACACAAGGCTGAGTCCAGTTTTCTTCTGCTGGTAGAAGGGGAGTGTCATTTCACAGACATTTGTCTGCCTGATGTTGCTGAAGAAGCAAACGTCTCAGAAAGAGCACTGTGATGTTACTGACCTCAATTGGTTTTGAAGAAACTGTAGCTTCCAAGGCATTTTTGAGTTACCAGGTTGAAGCCTACATATGTTTCTCTCCCTTTTTTTTTTATGACAAAGAACTAGAATATTCTTGTTAGAAATGACTAGGGACCAAATTATATAGACTTTTGTACAATATTTTAAACAAATATCAAATATCCTCCTTTTAAGGGACATAGGAGATCCAAAGGTCAAACAAAGTAAATTACCTAAATTAAAAAGAATTAGAAATATGAACTGTTTAGTTGGGTGGGCCTTAATTAACTATTGAAATCAAGGCAGTTGGAATATAAAAGTGAATTTGACACTCTCATTGCCCCCCACTAAGTTTACATTCTACCTATGAACAGAGATACAAAGATAAACACAATGCTGAACTTAAAAAATGCTACTTATTTAAAAAAATAGAATGTACACACAAATGTATAATTTACCTGACCATCTGCATGTGGACTTTAAAAAATAATTAACACAATAAGCTATTTGCTAGATAATAAACCTGGAGATACCCCCAGACTCCTGGGTTCATTTGGCTCAGCCCCTCAAATGCAATTTCTGAGATCACCAAAGTGATATGAGTTGAGAACTGAGCAAAACATTTAGTCTAGAGGTGCCCAGATGTGGTAGACAGACTATGGAAATTACCCCCAAGGAGCCATGACTTTGTATCATCTCCCACCTTTAGTGTGCGTGGGACCCATGAATACCATGAGATGTCACTTCCATAATGTTAATCATGTTAATTATATGGCAAAGCGGAAGAGATTTTGCAGATATAATTAAGATCCATAATAAGTAGACTGAGTTAATCCAAAGGGAGAGTATCTTGGATGGGTCTAACCTAATCAGGTAAGTCCTTTAAAAGAGGAACTGGAGCTCTTTTTGAATTCAGAAAGATTCTTTTGCTGGTCTTGAAAAATGAACCGACACGTGAGAGGAGGTCACCTGGCAAGGACTTGAGGGTGGCCTTTCGCAGTTGAGGGTGATCACTGGCTCACAGTTAGAAAGAAAATGAGAACGTCATTTATGCAACTGCAAGGAACTGAATTCTACCAAAACCACGGGATCTTGGAAAAAGACTCAGAGTTCCAGAAAGGACTGTAACATGACTGATACCTTGATGACAGCCTTGTGAGACCTAGAGCAGAGGCTTCAGCTAAACCATACCTGGACTCCTCACTCACAGAAATTGAGAAGTAGAAAATACATTTTGTTCTAAGCTGCTGAATAGTAATTTGTTGTACAGCAATAGAAAACAAACATACCAGAGTCAATCAGTTAACCAGGCAGTGAACATTTATTGAATGGTTACTTTGTATAGTAGCTATCCCTATTTAGAAAGCTCTGGAAAAGAGTAATTTAAGACAACCTCAGTTTTATTCATAAGGGGGGCAAAGATCCCTTTAAAGTCTTGCAATACTAAGGGCTGTGAATGGCAATTGGCTGGCTCTTTCCTTGGGTATAACAATTAATGGTATACTAGGACATTTTAGTTGCTTCTGGAAATGTTATATAGCTTCCTGATTTTCTTTTAATAAAATACTTTAAAGATAATACATAATAATAAGAGATATAATAGTTAACAAGTATAGAGGCCTTACAAATTCCAGGGCACTAGGCCATGTATGTTATCATGAATAGGTCATTTCATTCTCATAATAACAATATAAGATCAGTATTATTATTTTCCATATGTTACACAAGTTGGATGTTAAGATATGAAGTACATTAAGTTGCCCAAATTCACACACAAGAATATGGAATTCCAACTCAGTTTTGTGATTTTATTTTATTTTTTTTATGGATATGCTTGAATTTATTTACTTGTTGATGAACATTTGTGTTAAGTTTTTAGCTATTACAAATAAAACAACATTTATGAACTCATTTTTTGTACAGAAATGTGCTTTCAAGTGTTTTGGATAACTACTTAGAAATACAATGGCTAGGTTATATGATTCACTTTTAAGAACTCCCAAACTGTTTCAAAGTGGCTGTACCACTTCACAAGCCCACCAGCCATATATGAGAGTTGTAGTTGCTCTAGGCTGGTCAGTGTTTCTAATTTTAGCCAGTCTAGTAGGAGTATACTGGTACCTTCTTTTAATTTGCATTTCTCTAATGAATAATAATGCCAAGCAAATTTACATGTGCTTATTTGCCATCCGTACATCTTTTTTGGTAAAGTGTCTGAGCAAATCTTTTGCCAATCTTAAAACTGGCTTATTGTTTGTGTTCTTATGAGCTGTAAAAGTTCTTCATATATTCTAGATATAGATCCTTGTTTGGATATGCATTTTGCAAATGTTTTTCCAGTCTGTGAAATGCTTTTCATTTTCTTGTCAGTGTCATTATGTGTCTATAGCTAAACACTTGATTCTGTTCCAATGAACTATCATCTATTTTTACACTAGGGTCTGGATCACTGTAGTTATTTTATTTTATTTTGAGACGGAGTCTCACTCTATCGCCCAGGCTGGGGTGCAGTGGCACGATCTCGGCTCACTGCAAGCTCTGCCTCCCGGGTTCACGCCATTCTCCTGCCCAGCCTCCCGAGTAGCTGGGACTACAGGCACCTGCCACCACACCCGGCTAATTTTTTTTATATTTTTCACTGTAGTTTTATAATAAATCTTGAAATCAAGAGGTATAAGTCCCCCAAATTTGGTCTTCTCTTTCAGTTATTTTGGCTACTTAAGCAGTTTTTGATGGAAATTTTAGAATTTGTGAATTTCTACCAAAGAAAAAACCTGAATGAATTTTTATTGGAATTGCATTGAATAGATAGACATATTTTTAAGTTGGGCTTTCTGGTTTTTTGTTGTTGTTGTTTTCTTTCTTTTTTTTTTTAATTATACTTTAGGTTTTAGGGTACATGTGCACAATGTGCAGGTTTGTTACATATGTATCCATGTGCCATGTTGATTTCCTGCACCCATTAACTCGTCATTTAGCATTAGGTATATCTCCTAATGCTGTCCCTCCCCTCTCCCCCAACCCCACAACAGTCCCCGGAGTGTGATGTTCCCCTTCCTGTGTCCATGAGTTCTCATTGTTCAATTCCTACCTATGAGTGAGAACATGCAGTGTTTGGTTTTTTGTCCTTGCGATAGTTTACTGAGAATGATGGTTTCCAGTTTCATCCATGTCCCTACAAAGGACATGAACTCATCCTTTTTTATGGCTGCATAGTATTCCATGGTGTATATGTGCCACATTTTCTTAATCCAGTCTATCGTTGTTGGACATTTGGGTTGGTTCCAACTCTTTGCTATTGTGAATAGTGCCGCAATAAACATACGTGTGCATATGTCTTTATAGCAGCATGATTTATAGTCCTTTGGGTATATACCCTGTAATGGGATGGCTGGGTCAAATGGTATTTCTAGTTCTAGATCCCTGAGGAATCGCCACACTGACTTCCACAATGCTTGAACTAGTTTACAGTCCCACCAACAGTGTAAAAGTGTTCCTATTTCTCCACATCCTCTCCAGCACCTGTTGTCTCCTGACTTTTTAATGATGGCCATTCTAACTGGTGTGAGATGGTATCTCACTGTGGTTTTGATTTGCATTTCTCTGATGGCCAGTGATGATGAGCATTTTTGCATGTGTTTTTTGGCTGCATAAATGTCTTCTTTTGAGAAGTGTCTGTTCATATCCTTTGCCCATTTTTTGATGGGGTTGTTTGTTTTTTTCTTGTAAATTTGTTTGAGTTCATTGTAGGTTCTGGGGTTTGGACCACGTCTGTGGCTCTTGAAGCTGGAGTCTCCTTGCCATTTTGCTGACTGCATCTACTTAATTCAAATATATTATAAAATATATGCAAATTATAAGAGTGATTGTAATAGCACCTCTCTCCTCTTTATGTAAAGTGCATGCATGCTATAATTTTGGTTGTTATATCTATAATGCAAAAAAGTTTGTGAATTATTTAAAATATTAAATTTCATGGTAATTAGTTTGCATTAGTTTCCTTTCAAAATATTGCTATTTCTGATAACATAAAAAAGAAAACAGACTTCAAAAGGAAAATAAATATAATATGGATTAATATAAGTGATGCAACACATGTTAATGACTATTGTATCTATATTCTATAGTTTTATAGGGAAAATAAGATCTAGGACCATAGTTCTCAGGCTTCATAGAGTATGAATTCTTTTTGAGATCAATGAAACATATAGACTCTTCTGTCAGAAAAATAGACATATACATAAAGTTTCTGCACACAATTTCAGGAGGACCTTGTCAACTATTCATTGTTTCAGACTTAGAATTACTGGTCCAAGAGAAATGGTATTCACTGCAAATTGTCAAAATCATAGCTATAAATTTTATCTTAATTTATCCATTGATCATTGCTCAATGAGTTTAAACTATGAACTTAAAAAAATCTTAGTGTTTCCATATGTATTAGTTCGTTCTCACGTTGCTATATAAAACTGCCTGAGACTGGATAATTTATAAAGAAAAAAAGGTTTAATTGATCCATAGTTTTGCAGGGATGGGGAGGCAACAGGAAACTTACAATTATGGTGGAAGGGGAAGCAAACATGTCCTTCTTCACATGGAAGCAGGAAGGGGAAGTGCTGAGCAAAGGAAGAAAAGTCTCTTATAAAACCATCAGATCTCGTGAGAACTCACTCACTATCATGAGAACACCATGAGGGTAACTGCCCCTAGGATTCATTTACCTCCCATCAGATCCCTTGCACAACACATGGGGATTATGGGAACTACAATTCAAGATGAGATTTGGGTAGAGACACACCCAAAGCATATCACTATATATGAAAAAAGTGATATGTTACCTACACATTTCACAGCATCTTGGTCATTCTAATATTCATTCTACAAGCATGTTTATTTTCCATACAATGCCCCCTCTCATGTTGTAGGATGCAAAGATGAACAAGGCACTGTACAATACTTGCCTTTAAAGAGATCTCATACTAGTGTGAGATGAAAAACAAAACACAAATACTTGGAAATAGTAGAATTAATGGCATTAGTGAAGTTTACAGAAGATGATATTAGACCAAAGCAAATGGACTGCTCAGTTCTCCCCAGGTAACAAACTCTGTCCCAGGAGAATTCTGTTGGCACTCGAGCTGAGCCCTGATGATGGGTAGGAATTTCCTAAGGGATACAGAGCAGGGGGAAATAACAGCTGAAGAGCAGAGGAGAACGTAAGAGTAACAGAAGATCCATATAAAGCAGCAAGAGATGAGCCTGGAAGCCAGCAAGGCCATAAAACCAATAGTGTTTTATGTCCTAGTAAGAATGTTAAACTCCAATATACTCAATAGGAACTATTGAATGAATGTGATCAGATTTATTATTTTATTTATTTATTTATTTATTTACTTACTTACTTACTTACTTATTTATTTTGAGATGGAGTCTTGCTCTGTTGCCCAGGCTGGAGTGCAGTGGCATGATCTTGGCCCACTGCATCCTCCACCTCCTGAGTTCAAGTGATTCTCCTGCCTCAGCCTCCCAAGTAGCTGGGATTGCAGGCACCTGCCACCACACCCAGCTAATTTTTGTATTTTTAGTAGAGACGGGGTTTCACCATGTTGACCATGTTCAGATTTTCACCACCTTGAACTCCTGACCTCAGGTGATCTGCCCACCTTGGCTTCCCAAAGTGCTGAGATTACAGGTGTGAGCCACCACACTGGGCCCAGATTTACTCTTAAAAAATATTCTGAATAACAATGTAAAAGATGATTGGAAGGAAAAAAGGAAGACTGTAGTAAGGAGACAAATTAAAAGGCTCTCCCAATAGTCTAGGCAAAAAAAACCAAAACAACAAAAAAAGATGGTTATATTCAAGACAGTGGCAATAATGATGAAGAGAAGATGATACATATATTGGAGAATATTTAAGAAGTAAAATTGGTGGGATTTGGTGTTTGTATATTGGTTGCAGAGTGTGAAGTTGAGGTAAGTTTTTGGCCTTGCTGAGTTCAATTGAGTATCACCAACGTAGTGGGAGAAACTGGGTTATAATCAGAGGATGGCTGGAGGAAGAAAAGGGATATAATTTTTAGCTGATAATATGTTTTATTTCAGTTGTGGCAAGGTCTAGTAGACAGTTTGATTTATAGGACCTGTGGCATTGGAGAAGAGTCTGATCTGAAGACCAAAATTTAGGACTTGAGGATTTAGCTGATCCAATGGGCATGGATTAAGTCATTCTGAGAGAGCATACAGAATGAGAGAAAGGGCATGAGCAACCAACGCTGGAGAAGACCAACATTTAAAGGGAAGATAGCATAAAAGCAGCTGAATATGTAAACCAAAAGCAGCCATCAGAAACGTGGTGGAGTTGTAAGAGTAAGTTCAAGTTGAACAAGAGAAAATTTCTAAATCGAAGAAAAGGTAAACTTTAGCATATGCTGCACAGAGTTTGATTAAGCTAAGGACTAAAGGGTGTCCACTGATTTGTGTGTTATGGCATTTTTATATTTACTTCCAGCCACCACTCTCCTTTGCAGCATTGTTTGGAGAAATTTAACTTTTCCCATTCCTTGTTTATGTGCATTGGGTAAATCTGACTGTACCCCAGGATCCAGGGGTAAGGCACATGGCTTAACCTGATTAAACACCATGTACGAGCCTCCTGATAATAGTGTAAGGATTGGTTCAGGGAAGGCACATAACACAAGTTAGGCTAATCAAGGCCAATAAGATAGTATTTCCTGGACTTTTTTTTTTTTTAACTATAAGAAAATTTCTGTTTCTGATTAGGTGCAGAGTACATGTGGGAACTGGAGCTGACTCTGCCATATCGTGACCATGTTCACCCTGGTAATGAAGCCAATGCTGAAGAATATTATTTGGGAAATGGAAGGAAGACTCGCTCTAGCTTGAAGCTAAGCTCAACCATACCGTTTAGTTACAGGATCTGATATATTCCTTTTGAACCCTTGAAGGAAGGCAGGGGTGTTGGTTCTCTTAGAATAAGTATACCTTGCCTAAGCACAGTGGCTCATACTGGTAATTACGCACTTTGGGAGGCCAAGGAGGGTGGAAAACTTGAGGTCAGGAGTTCAAGACCAGCCTGGCCAACATGGTGAAACTTTGTCTCTACTAAAATTACAAAAATTAACCAGACATGGCACACACCTGTAGTCCTAGCTACTTAGGAGGCTAAGACTGGAGAATTGCCTGAACCTGGGGTGGGGAGGTTGCAGTGAGTTGAGATTGTGCCACTGCCCTCCAGCCTGGGCAACAGAGAGAGAATCTATCTTAAAAAAAAAAAAAAAGCATACCTTTAATGTGCGGATTTTAGACTTCTCTGAGGACAATAAGTTTATTTTTTTCATTCATTCAAGGAACATACACTAAGAATCTACCATGTGCCCTGCACATTTCTAGACAGTAAGGATAGAGACCATAGCAGTGAGACAATGCCTTTATTTCCCTGTGACATACACTTTAATGGGAGATACAGAAATCAATGTAAGTAAAGACACATGAACACATACATAACATAATTCAGAGTATAATAAATTCCATAAAGAAAATAAAGAATAATTAAAAAGTTAACATGATTGTATGTGTAGTCAAGGAAGAAAAGACAGGGAGGTCAGGAGAGAGAGAATTGCTTCACATCCTGTCAGTGAAAGGGAACATTTTATTAGAAAACTGAAGGGTTGAAATTCACTCAACAATCCCTTGATCTTGAGGAAAGGGACCTTCCCTTACCTCTTACCTAACCCATACTCCCAGGAAAATTTGAAGGAACATCAGTGTTTCTCTTTTAGAACCTCAGACCCAACTTTAAAAAAAAATATTTAACTGCGCAATATGAATTGCACCTGAAGAAACATCTAAAGGACTTGGTTGAGGCCATTGTGAGTTTTATTACCTTAAATGATGAATACAATATTAATCTTAAAAGGTATCACCTGAATTGGACAGACTTTGGAATGAATACTCTGTGAAAGGCGAATACTCAATCCCAGTCTTCGGTTTTTGTTTTTGAACATGTTTCTTTAAAGCTGGGTTAAAGAGGATGGCCTGCCATAGGCTCACAAGAAAAGGCTGTCTTGGCAAGGAAAAAGACCCTAATCTGTGTCCCTTTCATCTGTCTTTAAAATTAAAGTGAGGTTCAGTGGATACCTTGAGAAAAGATATTAAATTGCAGATTGTACAGTTTTGTTGTGCCTGCAATTTCCCAATGTTGCTAGTGAGAAGCTGAGAAGGCCCTTAAAAGCCTTTGTACTTGGCACCTGCAGAAATCTAATTTCTGATGAATAGGGCCCTAATTGGGTCAATTATTCTATTATACTACACAAGAGTACTTCAAACTGCTGCTTCAGTAGGGAGAGGCACTTCAGTCTCCCCATTGGTGTTCTCCAGTTTGAACAGAACTCAGAATCCTGAGTTTAACTTTTAGTTTCCCAGCGTCAATTTTGTCCTTCCAATCTCAGTTTATCATATACAAGTCAACTGCTGAGTTTAAGTGAAATTACTTTTTCACTCCTGATACCATACGTTAGATAACAAAGGAGATTGTTTTCACTCCTATAAAAATTGCTTCTCATACATTTACAAATATATGAGGCAACTACTTTAGAGCATTGTATTCAAAGGGGGAATAGTATTTTGATTAATTATTTATCTTTGGGGAAGAAAGAACAAAGAGAAGGGAAGTGGAGTTTGCATTTTATTTGTAGATTGTATTATACTTTTGCACATATGTAAGGCTCTAATTCTAATTTTATTTCTGTATTATTTCAAAGGATTGCACCAGTTTCTTTTTCATAATCACCTATAACTTATGAGTTAGCAAGTAAAATAGAATTTTGAAGCTGACACATGATGACACTATAGACTCATTATTTTAATGAGATTTATTAGACATTTCCTTTATGCTAAATGTTCTAATTTGTGACTTAAAACAGAAACTTTTAAAAATTAGTATGAATACTTTCATTCATGAGTTTGTTTGTGGGAAGATGGAATTATGCCATTAGTGGCTGTTTATTAAAACTACTGCATTACTGTGCAATAACTTGTACCCTATGAAGAAGCTTTTTCTGGGGCCTGTGTGGAGTAGAGGAGATGTCATCTTAGTTTTTGTAAGAGGCCAAAGAGACTCACATCACTTTAAAAAAATTAAATTCAATAATGTATTTAGTGAGATATTTTATAATAGACTCCAAGTTTAGTGTTTGGCATATATTGAAAACTCAAAACATTAATTTTCTTCTTTTTCTTAAGCTATGCTAAGGATTAGTTCCTGATGTTGGCATAACAGAAAATTGAACAGTGAAAAGATAAGCAAGGCATAGTCTTTATTTTTTTGTAGTTTGTGGTCTAAAAAGAGATTAAAAATTAGATGCTTAATTGTAATATAAAGTATTCTATGGTGCATATCAATCGGGGGTACAAACAAAGTGCCAGGAGGGCTTTAAAAGTCGCATGAAAGTGGATATGTAAGTACACATATTTGTGTATGAATGTGTTTGTTTCCATTTTGTATCATCTTGGCATATTCATTTTGCAAATGTTGAGCAGATGCATGTCTGGACTTACAGATATCGATTCTGTATCTTTTCTAAGATATGCATTGATAATTCCCATACACTACACTGGAATGAATTTGTCTCTGCTTGCTCTGAAAACCATGAATCTAGCAAGGAACATAGTTTGATTGATTTTATGGTGAGTTAGAGGGAATAAAAATTAGTATGCAACATTTTATCGCTTCTTTCAAATGGGGCTTGGAAGAAGTTATATGACTAGTGCTTTATGGGAATTCTTGATGTGTTAGCTTCCCTATAGAGACAGTCAATTGTGATTAACTCTTCTTCCTCAAAAAATTTTGAAAGTTTAAGATTTTTATTTTTAATTTTTTTCATTAAATTTAATTAAGCATAATAATACCTTTTGATATTCTCTCATAAACATATTGGCCCTTCTCTTTTAGGTAAAACAATATTTTAACTGTATTTTGCATTTTCTCCATTATCATATATGGTTCTTTGCTGTCTATTATTATTTAGTTTTGCAACTCCTTTAAACGATTACCTTACCAGAGAAATCTCATTACCTAATTGGTCATGCATTTAAACAAGTATTAAAATATTTGTTACATCTGCCATTGAAATAAATAAATTCTAGAGGTGATTTATGACAACTATGTGTTACATATCTGAGGTATTCTACATAAGAGTTCTCAGTGAATTCATATGAATCTCTGAAAGAGGTATCAACATCCCCATTTTAAAGATGAAACTGAGGCCCAGAGAGATTGTTACTTGTTCAAATTCATGCAGTTAATAAGTGAGTGTGTTTATTTTGTCTGAGTCCAAAGCCCTTGTCCTTTTTGGCATTCTACTCAGCTTCAGTCCCTAAATTACTGCCTTTTATTATATCTACTTGCGGAATCATACCGTTTTAGAAAGTCTGACATGCCTTACTGAAGAGTTCCCTTGGAATATTCATTCCCACAAACTTAGAAAGAGTGACCTAAAGATTAACTTTTTCCCATCATTTTTGAAGCTCAAACTTCAATGTAATGTTGTTCCCAAAATGAGTGGAACAGATATGGCTTTGATCATTAAATACGTTTCTTTGAAGATATAAAGTAAGAGGAGGCATGCCTCCTTCAGGCAAAGAAGCTTCTCCTACCATTCTGAATATAGCTGAGCAGATTAGGTCAAACATGCTATTGGCTTGAAATGCTCATTTCTAGACTTCAAATGCTACTCCCACTCAATCACCTCTCCTGCCTTCAGTCAGTAAGTCAGAGTCAGTCAATAATTGTGTGAGAGAAGAAACAGTCTTTGCCTTCAGGGAGCTCTTAATCTCTTAGCTGAGGCCAGGCATGTAATACTTGTAAGGCAGAATGTGAAGGAAAACTCAAGAGGCAAAATAAGACTGATGGGAAATATGAGAAGCAGAAGAAAGTATCATAAGACAGAATGTCCTCTAATATTTTTTGACTATAAATGCCATGAGGGCTGGGACCGTGTCTGCTGATTAACGATTGTGCCCTGACATACAGTTCAAAGCCTGGCACATAGGATATTGACTATGTAAAATTAGTTGAATGCATAGATAACCCATTATGCATGCCCATAATGTCCAGGAAAGTGAGGAGGCCCAATCCCTTAGCCAATTATTCATTCACACAGAGTCCAGAGTAAGGTGCAAAATGTATCCTTTCTTCCCTTATCAAGTCCCCAGTAGTCATGTAAAGTTCATCTCAGATAAATATCCACAAGTTCTCTTCACACTCTTTGATCTCTTCCTCTTGTTCCTTAAGATTTCCTTGATATTTTCTGCCCTCTCTCCACTGCCCTCCTTTATAATGGAGGGACAGGGTCTTCATATGTTTCCTAAGGAAGTTTTCTATCTTTTAAATTTTTCACAATGAAACATCCTAAAAGGTAAATAAAATGTTTTCTTGCCTATTACTGACTGCCTTTCAAAGCGTTACTCAGATGTGCTATTATAGGAATAAAGTCTTTTTCATTATTTTCTATTGTGTTAGTAAGATCTACCCCTGGATGGAAGAGGGGAGAAAAAGGCCTTGAGGGCCTTTCTGTGGCAAGGGGGTGAAGGTGGGGCAAGATGGCCTTTCCTAATCTACTAGCTTGAATGAACAGTGGTAGAAAATCTCTTGACACAGTGGAAGGGAAGGGATTCTTGGTAGAGAGAATGGGATATGCAAAGAAAGGGATTTGTAGCACTTGGTTCATGTTTAGTGAATGGCACACTCATTCTGCTGGAGTCTACATATAGTAGTAATGCACTCAAGTTGCCAGTAAGGAGAGCATCCACTTTTTCATCTTCAGAGCTTTTAACCTTTGATGTCCTGCCTCAAATTGTCTCCATCAGCTCTGAGTTCACCTGCAGCTGCAGCAGACCATTATGAAGGAGTTGACAGCTTTCACTACTAGCACCCTCTGCCTGAAGGCCCCTTCTCAGGGGCCACAGGAATTTCTTCAACCCAAATTCTGGCAAAAAGAAAGGTGGGAAAGGTTGTATTTAATGCTTCTGAGAACAACCTTCAGCCAACATAAGACATAACTTGGTGGCTAAACGCCTCATCTTTCACTTTCGTGTAACAATTCTAAAGGGTGGTTTACGTGATTTCTTCAAGTGTCTCAAGAGGGTTGAACCCCCTGTAGTATGGTCATAAACACATGTTTTATTGTCTTTGTGTTTTCTGTAGCCAAATTCTTCTGCAGGGCCTGCTTTGGGAGGAGATTAAACTAAAACACCATCCTAAAATGTATTATTCACCTGGCCTTTATTTTCCCTAAGAAAAGAAAGAGTTTTATATATGTATGTAATTTTATGTCACACTTTGGGATCTTTTCCTCTTCTTCCCTAAGACCCCGTGGATCTTTTCTGCCCTCTTTCCACTGCCCTCCTCTATAATGGAGGGACAGAGGCATCAGATATATATCTGTATTTGAATCAGGCCCCTTTCTGTTCTTTTTTTTCCCAATTTCTTTTCGTCTATCTCTGGTCATTGTTACCATTATGATACCCTTGCTTTGCTAAGTCTTCAGTTTTTCTCTTGGCTGGTTTCTTATCAGTTTACTCAAGCCACTTCTAGGCAAGAAAAGCAGAAACACACACACACACACACACAGACACACACACAGACACACACACAAAAGCCTACTTCCTTTGATTCTGACCACACCGAAGGCTTCACTTTTATTTTTTCCATGTCCTTCTAGTGTCTTCAAGGAACAATCTACGTATTTGTCTCAACTTTCCAGACACCATTTTACTTCTTGATTTGCAATAATCTAATAATCCCTACAACTGATTGAGCATGTTTTTTGAAAAGTTACCAACAACTGCCAAACTGGAAAATCTAATGATTTCCTGTCAAATCTCATCTCATGTAATTTCTTAGTGTCATGTGGTATTATCAAACATCCTTTTTTCCTGAATGGTTTTCTTTTACTAATGTTACACCCATTAATCTTTCCTGGTGTTTTCCTTCTTCTTGGCACTTCCAATAATCTCTGCTTAGTGATTTCAATCCCTTCAATGTCTTTATCCTGATATTGTTGACTTACAATGTCTTTCACTCCTGAAAATTAGATTCCTTAAATGAATTGGCATGAAATTAAATTTTTTATCTTTTTCCAAACCAAAACATTACTCATCCTCGAGGTTTTCCTGTAGTAGTGGATAGCATTACTGACTCTGCTCATTAAACCAGCAGCTTTCAGAATCCTTCTATATCCATTCTGCTTACTCACCACATCCTGATGGCCACCAATTCTCATCATTCTACTTGTGGAATTGCTTGAGTCCTATATTACTATCACATTTCTGCTCTAACTTCTACTACTTCTTTGGCCTAACCTCCTAATAGATTTTCTTGATTCTAGTCTCTTTCCTCTCCAATCATTTTGTTTAGTATGCTAGAGATTACTAACGCTAGTAAAGCTAACACATGAGTATGATAATCTTGTAGTTAATTTGTCAGGTATACTATAACTTCACAACTCTATCCCCAACTTTGTTGGTATTTTTCTGTCTTTCTTTAAGATGAACTTTGAGTCATAGATGCTGTATTAGTTCATTCTCAGGCTACTAATAAAGACATACCTGAGACTCGGTAATTTATAAAGAAAAGAGGTTTAATTGACTTACAGTTCCACATGGCTCGGGAAGCCTCAAGAAACTTACATTTCTGATGGAAGGGGAAGCAAACAAGTCCTTCTTCCTATGGTGACAGCAAGGAGAAGTGCAGAGCGAAGTGGGGGAAAAGCCCCTTTTACAACCATCAGATCTCGAGAGCTCACTTACTATCAGGAGAACAGCATGGAGGTAATCACCCCCATGATTCAATTACCTCTCACCTGGTCCCTTCCATGAATCATGGGGATTATAGGAACTATAATATAAGATGAGATTTGGATGGGCACACAGCCAAACCATATCAGATACTGTATTTGAAATCACCTAGTTCTTTCATTGCAGACAATTGTCAAATGATTTTGACTTTAAAATGTTTACTAGTAGAAAAAGGTGCTTTTAAAATTTTTATTTCATAATGTTAGAGATGATTTTCTAATTTATTCATTTTTAGATTATTCTGCCTGATACTGTAATAGGTAGAAAGGAATGGTCTTTTAGGATATCTGTTCATTTTTTAGGTATGAAATTTAGGTTGAGTTGCTAACTGACTTCCTGCTTTTACCCTTCCATAGTAACCCCAACCTTCTTGGCAAGAGTAAAGGCAAAGAGGACCATCTAAATAGCACGATACTTCAATGGGTTTGAGCCCAGGCCTCAGCCTTTTCCTGGTGCATGGTTTACTCTAAGCAGAGACATAGACTAGCAAGGGGAACCAGAGAGGGAATTGGATCTACAACTTTTTGATCTATCACCACACTGTTTGGGTCAGCAGGGAAAACCATACACTATTCCACCTCAGATGTTCTAAATATACCTCCTTGAATTTACAAATATTCACAAAATCTAAAGACCCTTTTTTAAATTTTCTCTATTGTCTTCATTTGAGTTCCTCTTTTTTTTAGGTGGCCTTGTAGTGCCAACTATTTGAGACCATTTTAAGCCTATGCTTATAAATCTTTTGATTATCATATTATGGCAAATATTTTGAAGTCTTATAATATCACTTTGGTATCCACAATCTTTCCTGACCCTAACTTAATGTATGCAGAACATTGTATGTATTCATGTAAATAATATCCTACTTTTTATTCTATCATGTGGATATTAGTTGTAAAATTAATCTAAATTTTTTCACCAGTGGTAATTCATTCTTCTTTTTCAGTATTAATTTGTTTTTTTCCTCAGATTATTGTCTTCTATTACTAAACCACAATTTCAACCAGTAAAGTTTTCTTTATTTTTATTACCAGTCTAATTCGTCATTATTTAACACTTTCTAATAATTTACTGACTATACTACCTATAAATGGCTATATAGTTTATTAAAATTCCATATATTATTATAAGGTATATATACCAAAGCATTTTTTATAATTAAATGACTTAGAGATCTAAAACCAAACTTTAATAATGTAATTATTTTGTTAATAATGAAACGATTATTTTAGAATTAAAAGATTTTACAAGGGCTTAGAACAAAAAAGTTGTAAATGGAACATATAAATATTAATGCTATGTTGCTCCTAGTATCTTAAATCTGGACTTTTTAATATTAGGTTAGAAAGATAACTGAAGAATTTACAAAAAGAAAAAGATTAACCCGGCAAAGACCAAGAAGGCCAAGATAAATGGAGAAGCAAGAACATGTTTAATCTAGGAAAGTAATGTTTTTCAAAAAGGATTTATTTAATTTCTAACATCCTATTACCCCTATCAAAGTTCTGGTCAGAGATGGAATTTATTCTGTGATGGAATAAGAATCAGGTTTAGAGTAAGTTAATTTTCTGTCAAATGGCTTATAGTCACCCAGGTTATACATACAATAACACCATATGCTCAAATGTGAAAATTTTATCCAGCTATATATTAGGTGATCTTTGTATAAATTCAATTATTTGGATTCACAGGGATACTCCTAAAACAAGCAAGCATAAAAGCTTATTGATGTACATTAAAGTTAATAAAACCTAGAGTTTCTCAGCCTCACATATTGTATAAATTTTTAAAAAAATCTCTAGAAATCATGTTTTCCAATGAGACATTTTAAGAAGTCCAAATAAAATATGTTACAACTATTCATTAATTCATAAGAACTGTAAGCATGTTTATATATAAACTATTGTTTAGATGTAATTGCATTGTTTCTAAAATTTTATACTATCTTACTTTCCTTACTCCACTGCATTACTTAGCAGTATGCTGAAACTTAAATTTTGGGGGAGAAATCAAAGCCAGTTTCTTGCAGAGAAAATGCTAGATTTGGGTTCAGGAAGCAAATGGATATTTTTGATCTCTAAGTTTCCCCTGCAGGTGATTACAGTTCAAACCATGATCTAAGCCTCTGGAGATTATATTAAAATGAGGATTCTCATTTTCACTGGTAAAGCGAATACTTTGCATAACATATACTGCCCCAGGTACAAGTACTATTTCTGTAGACAGAAAGTGTTGGTACTTTTGCTATCTAAATCATGGTTCTTCAAAACAGGAATTTTTAAATTAACAAAAAAGTTTGGTTTTACATAAAGAGAGTTTCTTAAATGTACAAATAAATGCTACCAAGATGCATGTTAAAAAAACTTCTTCAAATTATTAGACCAAATCTAGACTCCCAAAGAAGGTGAGACTTGCCACATAATCTAACCTAATGCTGAATCATATTGGCTTTTGACAAAGTACAACTAATTGGGAATTGTTTCCCTGGTATATCTACTTTTATATCAGTTATAGACTTCTTTGTGTTTGTATTGCATTCAATAATGTTCAATCTACTTTCACAGGCTTTATCTGCTTCAGCTTTCTCATTCGATCTGCTTTTTTTCCCAACATGTCAAAACTAGTTTAGAATAAAAATCATTAAAATGTACTTTGTTGCCTTGATTGATCCTGATACACGGTCAACTCAATGTGCAGGTAGATCAAATAGTCTCTTCAGTGTTGTGCTTTGTAGATATATTTGGTTTCTAAAATCTCCCTCTCTGGCCTGCTTCATCCCCAGAATGAATGAAATAAATAATTAATTTTTCTCTCTCTCTCTTTCTTTCTCTTGTCCATGGATTTAATCTTCAGATATTTATTGAGGTCTAATTTAGCACAATTCACTGCAATTTCAGTCAAAGTCTAAACCTTAGTACTTGACCCTATAGAACACGCACTGAGTTCATTTTTTTCTCTGATGCTATAACTGGAGGCGTAAGTAACAAACACAGTCATCTACATTTAGGAGATTTTGCTTAAGCAAAATGATATTTATTACACTAGAAATACTGTTCCTGTCAGAAGAAATGAGTTTGTTTTTTTTTACCGATTGTCAATTTTTTTATAGATTGTCCAGTTTTTTTTACAGATTGTCAATTTTCCAATTAAAGCCCCAGTTTTGTGATGTTTGCTATATGATTATCAAATAGGGTGTCAGCTAATAATCAGAAAGAGACAAAAATGAATAGAAAACTGAGGTATCCTTGACCTCCAGGCAAGGATGTGGTATTATTTCTTTGATTAGGTCAACTTTCTAGTTTTCACAGAGTTGAAAGACTGTTTCCAAAGTTATGCAAGCTAATTATTCATTAGATGGTCCAAATATCTGCTACAATGGCTCTTCCACTTGCTATTAAGCAAAGAAGGGAGGATGAATTTCTCTGTTGTTTGGGCTTCAGTGAGTAGGGTAAGGCTTGGATGGACTGATGCCATTTGGAGCACTGCTTGGTAAAACAAGTGAACTGTTTGCTGGGTGACAAAAATATAGCACAAACAGAAATTAAATTGTATCTGCCTTTAAATATTCAGAGATAAGTGCAGATGAAACAGCCTAAAAGACAGGATAAAATGTAAGTAAAATGTTATGAAAAGTAGGAAGGAGGACATTGTTTTGGTTGATGATATTAGTAAAGCTTTATGAACTATGTAACATTTAAGCTTTGTAGCATGGAGAATAATTGAATATATGAATATTGGAAGGGGAAGGCATTAAGCCATGACATATAGAAGGAATAGTTTGAACAAAGATATGGGAGTAGAAAAAAGGACTGAAAAGGGGAGTAGCAAGTTGCTAAATTTTCCTGGAGTATAAGTTGTATATGGGGTTGTAAAAAAATGCGCATGATCCTGCACATAGGTTAGTGATAAATATTTTAGGTAGGATTCAATTTTAGAAAGCAAATTCTACTCTAGCTAGCTCAAACAGAAAAGGGATTAAAGAGATGATTAAATATTTTATAGCATAATTGGAAAGCCCCCCGAAGGTGTTCTCGGCTCTGATTCCAGATTTATTTCACAGCCCCAGAATCTCATTACAAAATTGGCTTAGCAAGAAAACAACTGCCACAGTAGTCATTATGGGAAGCCACCTTGCTCACTCTAACATAATTAAGAAAGAGACTCAGGTAAAAGGACCTGTCACTGCAGCTGAGTATCCACAAATAGGAATTGACTTTACAGTAGGGATTCTCCTACAGTTGCAGCATGCTGCTAGCACATTACTTACAGAAGAACCGCATGCCTACCATCTGATGTTCTCATTTCCTTCCAGATACTAAAAGGGCATCCCTTTCTTGAAGCTAACTAATATGCAGAGACAGCTGCAAGAAAATTTGAGGCATGTACTCGTTCTTTTCCAGTCTCTGACAAAAAGCTGCATGAAAAGTAGTTAGAGAAGCATTGTGTTAATCAATATACATATATCTTAAAGAGAGTTTAAGTGGCAATGCTAAATATACTGGACTTTGCTTGGTGCCCACTGGAAAACCATCAAAGTTTTTAAGTAAAAGGGGACCACATTAAAGACTGGGCTTTGGGAATACTAATCTGGTAGATAAAAAATGTTTAATAATTTATTTCATGTCTCTGACTAATATAAGTCATATAGTTTTCAGATGTCAAATGAATATGTGACATATTTGACATTTAAAAATATCCTTGAAAAAATATCCTTCATGAAGAACCAGTTAGAGATTTTGATTTTCTTGTCACTGCATTTAGGAAATAATTGAGTATGGGCAGACAAAGAGATGGACAAATAAGAGGAAAGTAAAAAGTAAAAGTGAAACAAAAATTAACTGAGGAAAGAAATGTTGGAAACATTAATATTTGGGGGTTAGAATAAGCTATAGGAAATATAAAAGAAGAACTAAGGGGTAGGAAAATCCATCAGCACAGGCATTTAGAAAAAATGAGAAAAAGAGGGAGGGAGGGAGGTAGAGAAGGAGAAAGAATGAAAGAAATAGCTGAATCAAGAATGGAATAATCAATAATGACACATACTATGTAGTTAAATTGAGTTTTGAAAATTGACGGATAAAATGGAGCTGCTATGTTTTAAAATATCAATTCCTGTACAGTTGTGAGGATATGGGTCTAGTGGAAAGAATTAGAGATTGAGTGCCTTTGAGAAGTCAAGGCAGGAAATATAGTGAAGGCAGACATCTTGTAAATGAGAGAGAATGAGAGAGAGAGCGAGAGAGAAATGGACACAGAAAGAGACAATCTCTGTCTTTTAATGGGAGTTTTAATCCACTGATGTTTATTATAATTATTGATATGATTGAATTTATATTTATCTTTTTATTATTTATTTTCATTTGTCCTTTTTGGTTTTTGTTTCTCTTTTTCTTATTAATTTAAAATTAATTTTGGATTAAAATATTTTAGAAATATAGTTTGTTGGCTATGTAAATATATCTGTTTGAGCTATTATATTATTTTTTACTTTGCCCCAAAGAAAATAATATACAGTCCTTACTCTTCATAGTCTATTTAGAATTGATATTTTACCAATTTACATAAAATGTAAGAGCTTAGCAACTACATATGTGCATCTACTTTTTTTTTTTTTTTGAGGTGAAGTCTCATTCTGTCACCCAGGTTGGAGTGCAATGGCATGATCTCAGCTCACTGTAGCCTTTGCCTCCTGAGTTCAAGCAGTTCTCCTGCCTTAGCCTCCGAAATAGCTAGGATTACAGGTGTCCACCACCACTCCCAGCTAATTTTTGTATTTTTAGTAGAGATGGGCTTCTACCTTTATTTCTATAATTTTTGTTATCATCATATACAATACATCTGCAAATTATACAAGCCATGCAATATGTTAGAATATCTGCTTTAAGCAGTCATATAGTTTTTAATTAAGAGGAAAAATATAATACTTTATATGTGCCCATATATTTACAGTTTCCAAGCTCTTTATTCTTTTTGCTAGATGCAAATTACCATCTGGTATTATTTCACCTCAGCTTGAAAAACTTTAGAATTTCCTGTAGTGAAGGACTGCTGACAATGAATTCATCTAGTTGTCTTACCCTGAAAATGTCTTCATTGTCTCCTCATTTTAAATAATATTTTTGGTGAATATAGAATTCTTGGTTGAAATTTCACTTTATTTTTTTCCCAGCAATTTTTTAGGATGTCTGACAGTTTTCCAGTCCACAGTGTTTCTAATGAGAACTCAGCAATAATTAAGACTGTTGTTCTCAAAATATACTGAATGAGTTTTCTCTGGCTGCTTTTGAGATTTTTCAATTGCTCTTTAATTTTCACTATTAAGTGTAATATGTCTAGATGTAGTTTTTTATGGATTTATTCTGTTTGTATTTAGCTGAGTTTCTTGAATTTCTAAATTTAGATTCCTCTAGAAATTTGGGGAAAACATTTAGCTGCTATTCCTTATTTTTTTGCCTTCTTTCTTCTTTTCTTTCACAAATCTAATTACATGTATGTTATACTTTATAATATTTGTCCAAGGTGCTCGAGGCTCTATATTTTCAAAATAAATTTTATATTTTAGAAAGTTGCAAGGCAGTACTCAGATTTCTTGTATACTTCTCACCCAATTTGCTCCATGGCCAACATCTTGCATTACCATTATATATTTATTAAAACTAAGAAGACAACATTGGCACATTACTCTTAAAAAAACTTCAGGTTTTATTTGTATTTCACCAGTTGTTTTAAAATACTAATATCCAGCTGGGCGAAGTGGCTCACGCCTGTAATCCCAACACTTTGGGAGGCCGAGGCGGGCGGATCCACGAGGTCAGGAGATCAAGATCGTCCTGGCTAACACGGTGAAACCCCGTCTCTACACTTAAAATACAAAAAATTAGCACGGTGGCGGCCGCCTGTAGTCCCAGCTACTCGGGAGGCTGAGGCAGGAGAATGGCGTGAACCCGGGAGGCGGAGCTTGCAGTGAGCCGATATCGCTCCACTGCACTCCAGCCTGGGCGACAGAGGGAGACTCCGTCTCAAAAAAAAAAAAATAAATAAATAAATAAATAAAATAAAATACTAATATCCCCTTTCTCTTCCAGGATCCAATTCAGGTTACCACAATGCATTTAGTTGTCAAGTCTCCCAAGTCTTATTTGGTCTGTGATAATTTCTTAGTGTTGCATGACAGTTTTGAGAATTACGATAAATACATACGGAATCTTCTTCAATTTGGTTTTGTCTGATACTTTTCTCATAATTGAACTGGGGTTATTGGCTTTTGAAATGAGAAGTACAGAGGTAAAGTGCCCTTCTCATCACATCAAATCAGGAAGTACATGATGTCCACGTGCTATCTGTAGTTATGTTAACTTCATCAATTATACAAGATTTTGTTTGCCAAATTTATCCACAGTGAAGTTATGATTTTTTCCCTAATGTTTGGAAATAAATTAGTAAGCTCAACCCACCCTCAAGAGCAGAGATATTAAGCTTCAATTCCTAAAGGGGAAAGTAGCTACATATATTACTTGGAAATTTTCTATAAAAAAAGTTTGTCTTTTTAAAAAATTTTTGAGGAAATTCCATACTGTTTTCCATAATGGCTGTGCTGATTTATGTTTGAACCAACAATATGCCAGGGTTTTCTTTCTTATATACTCCTTATCCTTTATCTTTTTGATAATAGCTATTCCAACAGGTGTAAGGTGATATTTCATTGTGGTTCTGATTTGCATTTTCCTGGTGTTTAGTTGAGTGTTTTTTCGCATACTTCTTGGCCATTTATGTTGAGAAATATCTGTTCAGGTGGTCCTTTGCCCATTTTAAAATCAGGTTATTTGTTTTCATGCTTTTGAATTATTTGAGTTCCTTATATATTTTAGATATTATCCCCTTATCAGATGTATGGTTGCAAATACATTCTCACATTCCATAGGTTGTGTCTTCAGTCAGTTGTTTCCTTTATTGGGCAGAAGCTTTCAGTTTGATGTAATCTCATTTGTCTATTTTTGCTTATGTTGCCTGTGTTTTTGGGGTCATATCCAAAGAAGCATTGCCCAGACCAATGTTGTGGAGATTTCCCCTTTGTTTTCTTCTACTAGGTTTATAATGTTGGGTCTGAAATTCAAGGTTTTAATACACTTTGAGTTTACTTTTGTATATGGTGTGAGATAAGAGTCTAATTTCATTCTTCTTTCTCATTTCTGTATTCAGTCAGTTCTATATATATCAGTATGAACTTATATATATTTATTGTATACTTTCAGTTATAATTTAATACCACATTATTTATTTTGTTCCTCAAATTGTTCTAGAATTGACTACTGGGAGTACTTTCAGGTTGGTTTCTGTGTCACTTTGACATTTCCCAACCTGTTTTGTGAGCACTATATTACTTTTTGGTAGTATAAGGTGCTCTAGGGTCATCTTATATTTTCCCTGTTCTGGCCCTACAATCAGCCATTTCTCTGAAAATATCTGGTTTCTTTTATTGGAGAATAGTATTTGAGCACTGGCTGCTGTTCATATTTGTCAGTTTTTTCCTCACTGTATGATTCATATTGGATCCTTTGTTTCCCTCTATCTTCATGTTTTCTGACTCTTCTGACCTTTCTCTTCCACTGTTAAACCTTTTTCCTCTCAGAGATCTGGTCAGACTATATAGGGAATTTTCTCAATCCAGACTTCCAACTAGTTTATTTTTTATGTTTTTTTCTTCTCTACTGAGACTCTATATTTGTTCATTCATTTAAAATATCTTTTTCTTTTTTTAATTTCCTTGAACATAGTTATGGCTGCTTTAAAATCTTTGTTTACTACAACCAATATTTGGATCGTCTTGAGGTTTGTCTCGTGTTGGAAGCTGAAGGACTGAGGGTCGTGATCAACTCAGTATACCACTGGAGGCTATATGAGTAAGCAGCAAGCTGTTTCTCATAAATGCAGAATGTTGACAGACTGACAAACTGCGTCTGCCACCCAGAAGGGATGCTGAGGGCAGCCACCCCCCAAGCGCAATGTTTCTTGTGATTAGATATATCTGAAGCCTGTTAGTAATAATATGAACCTATGATCAATTAAGCAGCTGACCAATAGTTACCTCCGTCTCCCTGCTTTTGCTACCCAATAAATATGAAGGGCTGTAGAAGGTCAGGAGCTGCCTTTGCTCACTAGAAGCAGGGAGCTCTCTTCTTCTTCCCCAGTTTCCTTTCCTTTAAAACAGTTTCTTTTGTCTTAAGTTTTCATTTCTACTTTCATCCCTTTGTTCAGTCTTGTAATGATGGTCTCAAGCAGTAACGGTAGTAACTGCTGTAATGATTGTCTCAAGTAGTAACCGTGGCACTCAGCCGCAGTCTCGGTTGACTTTCTTCTTTTGAGAAAGGATCATATTTTCCTGTAATTTTTAAATGTCAGCCTGCTTTAAATTGTGTCCCGGAAATTGTGAGTGACATATTGTAGATAATTTGGATTCTGTTGTGTTTCTTTAAGAATTAAGTTCTTTTATTATTGCCCCCACTTCCCAACCCCCTGATGTTTACACTATAATTTAATTTGTTTACACTCAAACTACAAGCTCTGTATTTCTTAGTTTATGCAACTACTATGATCTGAGTGTTTGTATATTCCTAAAATGCATGTGTTGAAATTCTAACTCTCAAGGTGATGCTCATGGAAAGTGGGACTTTTGGAAGGTGATTAAGTCATAGAGCAAAATCCTCATGAATGCGATTAGTGCCTTTTTAAAAGAGACCCAGAGAGCTCTCTGGCCCCTTTCATCATGTGAAGTTACAATGAGAAGACAATTGTCTATCAGAAAGAGGGCCCTGACTACATACTATACATAGCCCACACCTTGATCTTGGACTTGTCTCCCTCCAGGATGCTGAGAAATTTCTGTTGTTTATAAGCCAGTGTAAGTCATTTTGTTATAGCAGCTTAAATGAACTAAGATAATAGCATCCTTAATTCTCATTTATTTTTGAGTCTTATATTGTAGCTTGGAGCCTACCTTACGCATGTATGATTCAGGAAGCAGCCACGTGGGCATAGTTTATGTGCAGAATTGGGACTCCGCCTCAATAACTTGCTCCTTTCTCGTATTTTTCTTGTCTGGTTATATAAAGCAGTAAGACTCTAGGTCTTTGATTTCTATCAAAATCTTAGCTGCTGCATGTGGTGCTGGCAGGGTAAAATTCGGGCTAAAATTATTTAAAGTTAAAATTAAAAATTGACCCCCTGCTATTCTCTTATTCTGAGGCAGAATCCCCTCCTTTTAATCACTCTCTTGTGTCTTCAGGTAATTGTTTCTTTTCTATTTTGACCAGAATGTGTAGTTACTTTATGTGGTCTATTGGTCTAAGAGGACAGTAGTAAAAACAGAAATATTAAGATGACAGAATTTTAAAGAAAAAATTAATTTTGGAATAAGTTGGGAAATCATCAAATTTTACTTCCCAGACAAGGTATAATATGCGAAATTTACTAATTTGCATTTAGAATTAACAGAAAATGAAACATACCAAGAAGAGTAAACTAGTGAAAAGAGAAAGGTATGCTAGAATTTAAAAATCCCTACTTCTATAAGAAAACTTGAGACTTCAAAGAATTACAATAAACCCATTTTCATTTTTTATGTTTCTCAATAATGTGGACCACTAATATATAGAATACATATCTGTGTTATGGTAGAAATTTTAAACTATAAGGATAGTAGAACTACACAAATGCAAATATATCTAAAAAAATCATTTTATTGCATGTTTTCTCTATTCTACTTCCTGGCTATGAAAGAAGGAAAATTTATAATTGTCTGTTCATTCTGCCTATTTTTGTTATCCAAAAAAAGTCTTGTTTGTGAATAGCATGGCTTTAGAAAACTCAGAAGTTAAATATGTGGCTTTTTTTTTTTTTTTTTTTTTTTGCCAAATGTACTCAGTGTGGACATTGTCAGGACAGACTTTTTCTGTTTTGTTTTGTTTTCCTTCTTTTTATAGCAGAATTTAGCTTTTATTAATAAAAGTGTATTCTTCTACAATACTTGCTTTAATTTGGAATTCTTATTTAAGTGGACAAAAGACCAACTCAACTCACCCTTTGCCAAATATTCATGTTATAATTTTACCAAATTAATTTTTATAAGATGAAAAATGCTATAACTTTTTAAATGCTTACATGGAATTCAGTTTTTGTTAAAATTGAATTCAGGCAATATTGTTGCTTATATACTAAAATAAAAAATCAGATGATATTTGTTGCTTTCTTTTCCTGTCAAATTAATCAATGTCAGTAATAATGGGAAATTCTCTTTATTTTGTAAAATGGAATTTTTTATGCTTGCTCATTATTATGTATAATGCTTTTTGAAATATTATTAACATTTATCATTTGTATTGTGTTTTAGATTTTGCAAAATTAATTGTTATCATAGTGTTATATCTCTTTTTACCAAAACAACCACATACAGACCTACATTACAGTGTTCTTTCTATTTTATATTATTGGAAGTGTGTGGCAGGGAGGCTGAGTAGCTTGCACATGTACACTTTTTGGAGGAGCATGTGAGAACAGCTTTTTATATTTTGATCTAAAAACTGATGTTAAATTTATTTCAGTTCTTAGTCTGTGCAGTTACAAATTCTATAATAATGAACATCAGAGAAAATTATAAAATAGCAGGCTTAGTAGTGCATGGTTTTTAACTCCAAGAATTTTCTTTTGATTTTTCCTTAAGGATTCCTACTTTCCAATATACATCCTGCCTAAAGTGGCTTTTCTGGTAATTGTTATTGTTTAATCAAAGAATTCTGTCATTTATTTGATTAAAGGAGACCTTCTAAATATGAAAGTAGAGTATGGTTGCATATTAATGCCTAAGCTTGCATTCCAGTTCCACCATTGATTGTGCAATCATTAGCAACTACCTCACTTTTCTCTTCTATTAAATGGAGCTAATATTAGTACTTGCCAAATGAGTTTCTTAGGAAGATTAAATAATGAAGTGAAATATTCCATGTAGAACTCTCAGACTGGCATCTCCCACACAGCAGACATGCCATAGTATTATGCATTGATTCTATGTATTATGAATTTTCACACTGATGCAACAACACGACATTACATAACCATTAGATATGTTAGCATTTATGTAGAGTAAAAAATTCCCTTTTACTTTGTTGAAAATATGAAATACTTCCATGTATGGGTTTTGCTATATTATTGTCTATTATGGTGTGTGATCATCCCCCAGTGATGAGAATTCCAATCCATCCCCCTAATAGAGAAATGAAATCTAAATGCAATGAGGGATATAGTATCCTTGTCTTTAAACTCATAAATAATTCCTATTTAAGGTGAGAAGATTTATTTATAAGAGAAGAAAATAGTCCCTTCAGTGTAGATTTCTCTTTCTCCTCTCATGTCTTACAATATCTCTGATATTTTGCACTAGCGATATGTTTTCAAACTGTGCTTTGCAAGATACCTAGTAATTTCTCTGTCCCTCTTAACACCAGATAATTTTTAAAACTCTTCTCAGCAACGTTGCTCCCAACTAGACACAACCCACTCTGCTTTCTCCATAAAATAGTGATAAATGAGTGAAGCAGTGACCTTTTATAATGAGAAATATCACAAGACTGCCTTTCTCACAGTATTTCAAGTGCATTTCCTCCTGAAAGATCATAAGAAACTACTTTTTATGTGCTTCTCACTGTAAAATTGGTCAGCTCTTGGGTTTTGTGCTGATTCTTTCATGTGTAAAAACAATTGGGATAACATTCATCATATTCTCTTAAAATAATCAATGACTTTAGAAGCCTGTTGATGTTTTTATTTAAGTGAACAGGATCATAAAAATCATATGGGAATATTTTCTTTGTTATATTTCTAAATCTTAGTATTTCCTTATGTGTTTAGACTTCTGAGTTGTAAAATTCCATCTTAAATACCCTAAGGATTTAAGATAGTAAGAATAATATTATAAAAAATTGAGCCTTTGATAAAATGGGCTTCTGTTTCCGTAAGTGTAAAAGCAGCATTCCTATTAAATTATAGTTTTATGTTCTTGATCAACCCAGTCAGAACTGAAGCATCTGGATTAAGTGAGGTTGTGAAAAGCTACCAGTCAATGTTTCATGGAAAAACCCATGCTACTCCAGTCATTTTGGACCAATTGATGTAATTTTATTCTTTTGGGAAGGAAGTTATTCCTGAAATTTGCTTTAGTTATCCTTTGTAATATTGTGAATAAACTGTACTTAAGCCTCTGTAATAGACAATATGTACAAATTTAGAAAAAAACAGCAAATTCTTATCAGTGTTTCTGAATCTAGTAAGACACAATACTGCCACCATAATAATACTAGGCAATATGGGGTAAGTGCTTTTGATAAGAATAAATGTACTGGAATTCAATGATGAAAGCTTTTTCTTCTGATTAGAGCACTTGAAATTCAATGATGAAACCTTTTTCTTCTGATTAGAGAACACGAGACATAAGGCATGGATAAAGTAACTTTTCAGTTTGCAGTAAGACAAGGCAGAACTTTAATATGCTATTATGGGGAGCAATATTCAAGCTTGGGAACATTACAGGAACAAAGTAGGCATGTATGGAGAGGTGGTGAGTACACGTTCATAAAGTCACAATATGTGTATTGAGAAACAAGTTATTGGTGGGAGTAAGCATCCTAGAGGAATGTATGTGCCCCCCTAATCTCTTGGCATAATAGTGAAAAGGAGACTTATATTAAACATTGCTGGGTGTACCATGATTGTGCTCCAAAGAAGGGTCCTTGCCCCCTCTATTCATACTTTTAGTACAAGCATGAGAACAACCTTATAAGTAGAAAAATAAATATTTAGATCTCAGCTATCAAAGAGTCTGAGTTTAGATCCCAGCAATTTTTTTTAACATTATGAAAGTGATCTGTGCAAGCTTTGACGAGCTGGGGGACAGTGGAATGTTGCGGTCCCTCGTGCTGGTGGGAGAAGGTAACTGGCATTTTGGAAATTGGCCTTTGAGTGCCATCTCTTATGCTGGAAGAAGACACAACTTCAATTCCTGTCAGTGCATTACTAACCACATCAGAGAAAGATCCTGGGGGCATTTGTTATATAAAATACATGTTTGTAGGATAGCAACAGTCCAATTTGCATGAAGCATAGCATATGAGCAAGAAAGTGACAGAAAACTAGAAGAGAGTTTCAGGCTGGTTTGTAACTGGGAAGGAGGCTCTTTTATTTTGAAAGGGCAATCATGAGCCAGCAAAAAAGTTTTAAGCCCTAGAACATCGTAAGTGTTATGATCAAAGTGTTGTTTAGGAAATTAGTCTGGGAGTAATGTACAGGATGATATACATGAAGGAATGACTGAAGCCAGGATACCTACTTGGAAGCTACTCAAGGCTATCCATTAATAAGGGTTTGTACACACACAAAAAATTTGACAGTGGAAACTGGGAAACAGATAAAATAAGGGAGGTTATAAATAATGAAATTATAGATGATTGATATGGGGGAGTAAAAAATTCTTAGTTTTCAAGCTGGAATTATAAAATCCAATGGAAAGACATTCTGAAGAAAGGCATTAGAGATGAGATGCTTGGATTAGATAGGTAATTTTATGAAGCTAATGGCACACCTAGGAGACAATGCTCAGAAAACTGTTAAGTACATTGTACTAAATCTTAGAGAAAGATTGGAATTGAAGGTACAAATTAAAAGTCACCTACCTACATACAATGACTCAGTCTAAAAAGTCTGCCTAATCCAACCTAGGTTGACAAACCAAATAAATTAGCAATTGATGGACTAAGACTGCCCACGGTTTCTAATTGGAGAGTGGGGCAAAGTCTTTTTTAAAAAATATCTCCTTCATTGAAGGGCAAATAATTCTGGAGACTCCATCTAAATTATCCAGGTAGATACACTGACACTCTGGGAGAACTTGGCAGAAAACATAGTGGATAGAAACTTTTAATGCACACTTTATTTGATGTGAATGCCTTGGCAATGATTCCTAATATTGAGAAGCATTTTTTTTTTCTCTAGAGGCTACCACTTCTTCCTCTTTAGAGTAGGAGTGTACATTTATTTAAGGTGACTATGTCATGTCTTTGCAATATAGCCTCCAACAACTTCACCTGGGTGATTATTGTGATGGAAATAAATGGAGTATGATTTCTGCAACTTTGGAATAGGGTCTTTTGAGAAGGAATTTTGACTGAGCACTTAAGACAAGCTGGCTTGAGTTTCATAGTTTTGTCAGCATGGTTGATGAGTATCACTTATAACATGCTTGCATCCTGTGTACTGTAGAGGCCAAAGGCAAACATTAAACAAGTTTGGCTTTCAATCTTTGTCTTATCATGTAACAGTTATGTGACCTGAGGAGAAATTAATTTTTTGGGGGGGTCTCTAAAATGAAGCTAGTAATATTTTTCTCCCAAATTTTTGTGAGGAAGTATGAGTTTGCAAGGAAAATAGCATAGAGAATGGTACATGTTGAACACTTGGTAAATACTTGTTTTCCTAATATTAATTAAGCTATCTTATTATATGTTACAGCCTAGGGCTCTAATCACCTATGAATAACTAATTTTGATTATTTATTATCTTGTAGTTTCTAAGGGTCAGGAATACTGGCACAGCTTAACTGAGTCCTCTGCTCATGACTCACAAGTGTGCATCCAAGGTGTCACTGAGTCTGAATTTCCTACTGCAGCTCAGGGTTCTCTTCCAAATTCATGCGGTTGTTGAGAGAATTCAATCATTGCAACTGTAGAACACATGGTGGCTTTGTTCTTCAAAGATAACCGGAGAGAGAATTTTTAAATTGTATTCATCTCTGACCTCCAGACCCTCTTTAAAGGGCTCATCTGATTAGGTCCAGCCCACCCAGTATAATCGCCTCTTAAGATTATTTAACTTCAGCTGATTAGAGACCTTAATTGAATCTGCAAAATCCTTTTAACTTTGTCATATAATATAATGCAATCATGGGAATGATATTCTAAAATATTGCCATGTTTTATTGCTTAAAAGAAAGTTGCATTTGAGATAGGCTAAGTTAAAAAGGCAATTTAGTAACTCTTGTAACCAAAGTAAGAAACTTGGGATAAAGAAAAAAAAAAAACACCAATTTCAAGGTTCTCCCCTCCCCTCTCCTCTCTCTCCTCTTTCCTGTATGTGTCAACTTCAGGCTCTCAAACCAGCTACCTCCATAAAGCTAAAACTGACTAAGGAAGCTTCTGAGCTCATGTAATTGCAAACTCGGAAGCTGGAAGAAAAGAACTCTTTCTCTTTCTTCCAGTTTGGAAAAATGCCAAAGGGATACTATGATTTACTCCATCATGTGTCATATCCCCATCTCTTTGAAGACAGGTGAGTTACTGTGATTGGCAGCCCCATCAATACTGTTTAGATAAGGCGAAGAGGAGAACTTCTCAACAGAACAATGGATAGCATTGACAATTGTTGTAAATTGAGGAAGTACCTCTGAAATTTATAAGCCAATGTGTGGGCCAAAATTTTTCCTCTAAGGTTGAGAGGAACTACTGGAATTCAGATCCTGGAAAGGTATAAAAGAATTTGTGCCTGGTAGAAAAAAAAAGCACTGTGTTTGCTGATGGAAGTAGCAAAATAATTGAAGTTGTTACTGATTCTACCTTGTGAACTGTTCTTGCAGCTTGTTAAATATTGAAAATCTATTACCCATTATGAAACCTTATGATTCTTTGAAATTAGAAAGAGTCAAAAGCTCTCCTTGTTTCCAAGCAAATAGCACTACAATATAAATGTTATTCTGCTCATATTTTAAAATTTACTATTAGCTCACCTTGCCATTTTGAACAAACTACATAATTTATTTTTTGTCTCAATGTCTCTGTGTATCTGTGTGAGTAAAAGCAGAAAGGATGCAATATCAGCTCTTTCTGACTTTCCAGCTTTCTGAAAATATCTCAGATAGAGTTACAGTAGTTTTATATTTTGGCAAGGACATTCTAGTTGGGCATACTTGAAACTATACTTTTTCAATTATTCAAACCTCCCAGTATACTTATGAATATGCAGCAACAAATCCAGCAGTTACAAAGTAGGGCATTTAGTGTTAACAGTGCTTCCCTTTGGAATGGGAGCAAGTAGGGAGCAATACTGGGGAGATTATTGTCAACATAAAAACTTAAGAAAAGAAGTGAATTAAATTAATTTCACCAATAGGGCCTATAAGATATATACCTTTTAGAAAAACCCTGCAGGTTTTTTTTTTTTTTAACTCCAAATAAGTGTTATCTTTTGAATTCCCAAGGATACAATGGATTCATGTTTCACTTAGTAAAATTCTAGAAGATGCTTTAGAAAATGGAGCAGTACCTAGAAGTAGGGTGGTACCAAATCCATTATCCTCCACTAAACATGAAACAGGAATTTAGGACATATTAAACACAAAATGAAATACACAACTATCAGGGGAACCAGCCCCCAATAATTCAACATAGGTTCTTTTCTATTTTCCCTAAGTGTCAGCTCGTCTGAGAAATAAAGGAAAAGAGTACAAAAGGGAGAAATTTTAAAGCTGGGTATCTGGGGGAGACATCACATGTCAGCAAGTTCCGTGATGCCCCCTGAGCCATAAAACCAGCAAGTTTTTATTAGCAATTTTCAAAGGGGAGGGAGTGTACAAACAGGGTATGGGTCACAGAGATCGCATCCTTCAAGGGCAATAAAATATCACAAGGCAAGTGGGTAGGACAAGGTCACAAGACCAGGGCAAGACTAGAATTGCTGATGAAGTTTCATGTCCCATTGTGCATGCATTGTCATTGATGAACATCTTAACAGTATTCAAGAGCAGAGAACTGGTCTGACTAGAATTCACCAGGCTGGAATTTCCTAATCCTAGCAAGCCTTGGGGTGCTGCAGGAGACCAGGGCGTGTTTCATCCCTATCTACAACTGCATAAGGCAGACACTCCCAGAGCAGCCATTTTAGAAGCCCCCCCCACTGGGAATGCATTCTTTTCCCAGGGCTGTTAATTATTAATATTCCTTACTGGGGAAAGAATTCAGCGATATTTCTCTTACCTGTTTTCAGCAATAAGAGAAATATGGCTCTGTCCTGCCCAGCTGCTAGGCAGTCAGACCTAATGGTTATCTCCCTTGTTCCCTGAACATCACTGTTATCCTGTTCTTTTTTCAAGGTGTGCAGATTTCATATTGTTTAAACACACATGCTTTACGAACAATTTGTGCAGTTAACGCAATCATCACAGGGTCCTGAGGTGACATACATCCCCAGTTACAAAGATGATGGGATTAAGAGATTAAAGACAGGCATAGGAAATTATAAGAGTATTGATGGGGGAAGTCATAAATGTCCATGAAATCTTCACAATTTATGTTCAGAGATTGCAGTAAAGACAGGCGTAAGAAATTATAAAAGTATTAATTTGGAGAACTAACAAATGTCCGTGAAATCTTCACAATTTATATTCTTCTGTCATGGCTTCAGCACGTCCCTCCATTCGGGGTCCCTGACTTCCCGCAACACACAACAAATCTCTCTCTTTTACTTTTTACTCTTTCTCTTGTTGCCTATGAACTTCCAAGTGCTTTGTTTCTAATCTTTAAACATGTCTATGAAAGAATCAGAGAACTGGTAATATTATTTGTTTTGCAAGTGGGAATGTGTAAGTACATTTCCTAGAATTGTGGTGCTATTGGATTATAATCCAAACCTGTGTTGACCTCTGAGCTGGGGCTAAACCTGAGGGCAACTATTAGGTTGGTGCAAAAGTCATTGCGGTTTTGCCATTACTTTAATACAAAAAACGGCAATGACTTTTGTGCCAAACTAATACTTTGTGTCAATATTCCTGACCCAGCCCTGACTTTGCCTCATGCCTTGTTCTGGTCACCACTTTGCTGTGGTTGGCTGTGCAACTTTTGGCATGCTAATTTCTGCCATCTCTCCATGCCTGTGAAGACTGGATTTTCCATATGATTTGGGTGGTTCATCTATTTGATTAGGGTCTTTGTACTTGATGTTACCTCTTCTTCAAAAGCTATTCCCATAGATACTCCTATGAATTGCTACAGTTTTTACTCTAGAGCTCTTCCAAAATGGTGATTCCTGGGAGGGAGATCCTCTCTGAGCAGCCTCTGAAAGAACACACCTGATCATTCTCTATCCCACTACTTTGGTTTATTTCCTGTCACTGCACTCACTGTCTCCTGACATTATATCCTATGTTTATTTGTCTGTCTCTCCCCTAGGATATAAACTCCCTAAGAAGAAGGCCTTTGTTTTGTTGCCTTTCTGTTTATAGCATATAAAACTTTGGGAGTGAGGAGAGATTGGTTGTATAAATTGATACCACGTCAAAGAAAGCTATCAGGACTGAAATGTCCCTCAAGAATTATGAAAAAGAGAGAAAACTTTATTCACACCCAGACAATGGCTGAATTAACATGTTCCTTGCTTAAATATGCGATGAGAACAAGAGACAATTCAAATACAGTATATGTGCCTAGTCATAAAATCCAGTGCGCCACTCACCATATTCCCTTTTGTTTTGAGCCATTATCATGTATGACTACTGAAGAAATTAATAGATGGTTATTAATAGGTGCAGAAAATGACAGAAAAGTAGGAAATGTGGAGAAAGTGTGTAGAGATTTAAGGCCAACTCATCGTTTTTTCTCTAATTTCACTGATTTTTTTTTAAGTTCTCATAATGAGGTCTTGGAATATTTCCTATACTTCTTTTTTATCCTTTGCATTTTCTTTATGTTTTTTAGTTGAGAAATAATGCATACTTGTTGCAACAAATAAAATAATTCCAAAATATATAAAGAAAAAATAAGTTTACCCATTTATTTATTTAAAAATATTATTATTATTATTATTTTGAGACGGAGTCTTGCTCTGTCACCCAGGCTGGAGTTCAGTGGGGCAATCTCAGTTCACTGTAACCTCTGCCTCCCAGGTTCAAGAGATTCTCCTGCCTCAGTCCCCAAAGCAGCTAGGATGACAGGCACATACCACCAACCCCAGCTAATTTTTGTATTTTTAGTGAAGACAGGGTTTTACCATGTTGTCCAGGCTGGTCTCAAGCTCTTGCCCTCCAGTAATCTGCCCGCCTTGGCCTGCCAAAGTGCTGGGATTACAGGTGTGAGCCACTGCGCTCAGCCTACTCACTTATTTTATACATTATATCCGTTATACCCTCTAATATTACTCCATAATGCAATGTGGTATGATTTCCTTTATATTATTCTCCATGTTCTTAAGCAATTTTATGTACATATATGTATAAAACTTGAATTATAACATGCATACTACTTGACAGTATGCTTTTTAAAGTTAGTGATATATCATGGTCATCTTTCTAATTGAGGGATAAAAAATTATCTCTTATTAAAAGCTGAATGTTATTTCACATGGATACACTGTCATTTATTAAACCATTTTCTTCTTATTGATGGATATTATAGTTGATTCCAGATCTTTTCCATTACAAAAGCTTTAGTAAATTCATTGTGCGTATATATTTTATTTCTGTATAGCATATTCCCCAAAGTGGGATTATATATCAATGGCATTATGTGCTTCTAATTTTAAAAGATAATGAAAGTATTTTCCAGACAAATTGCAAAATAAAACATTTATATGTCTTTAAATTTACAAATATTGGCTAGCTACCTCTGAGCTTCCTGCTGTTTTATTAGGAATTCCAAATGATTTACCAATAATTTTCAAATTAAAAAAAGTCTGATATCAATAATCAGTGGCATTACATGGACATATGCAACTATCCATACATGTTTTTCAAATGCTACCAAATTTCCTGACAGCAAGTTATTATATCATGAGTATATTAAACTTAAAAGTGTTTGCATAAACCAGCATCTTCAATTTCTCTCTATAGAAAATATTAAGGAGCAAAAATAAAGAATAAAAAATAAAATGAGCAGGCAAAATTTCTTATCTATAAGAGTTGTCAAAAACAGAGTAATAGGGCATAAACCATATAATAGTACATATAAGTTGTTGAGAGAATTCTCAGCAGTGTAGCAGCATGTGTCAAAAAGTCATGTGCATTACTCTCCCTAACAAGACAATTGTGCTGTTCTCAAAATATATCTTTGCTTTCCCTGGTACCATAATTAGGATTAAGTCAGGGCCAGGATTTTTTAAAAAGATGATAAAAAAGAAAAGGGTCTTTACTCCAAAGGAACTACAAAATCTAGTCTCAGGAGCTGGGAGATTATAGGCAGGACTAGACCCTAAGGATGCTTTATCAAAGGGGTCAGGATGTAAATCAAATAAGGGGGAATGTATTGAGTTGGGAGCACTTTCCTGAAATACAGGATTTAACATATTGACAAAGATCACGGGACACAGGGACATATATGCTATGGCTGTGTTAAGTGAGTTCAAAATGCCAAATTTTTTAAATGTTAGTGGAGGAGCAATGATAAACTCAGGGAAGTGTTCATGCTGTAGTATTTTTACTATGTAAAACTGGAGAACCCACCAGATTACTATGTACTAACTATGTACTATGAGAATGACCAAAGGATGCACCATTTACCAAGGTCATAAGGCTAGCACTGGTAAGAAAGGTACGAGGATCACTGGTAAGTACAGTAGTTGTTCTTTATTGCTCTGGAATAGTAGTAGGAAAGTCCATTACCTAATTAGACTCGCTGATAGCAATAGGAATGATAGTCACAGACAGACCCCTGTGGAGCAGGTAGGTGGAGCTTACCTGTCCAAAGTATAATAGATGCAATCATTGTGGTGAGTGGCAAGGTCCAAATGGAATCATACACAGAAAATTATGGAGATTGTCAATAGAACATGATGTCCCAAGGGGTGTAATATATAAACAGCCAAAAAGAGTACCAATCAATTAGTATCCTCAGATGTATTTAAGAATGGATGGTTGAGGGCAATTGCCTCAGTTAAAAGCCACAGTCCCAGCCTGGTTTACAAACATTAGCCAGTTTTCATACTTGGAATCTAGTAATTAAATAAAAGACTATTTCCCTTGAAGAAAGAACTCTGCAATACCATGACAAGTGTACAAAGTAGTAAATCCCCTCATTCTTCCCTGAAATAACTTACAACTATTTACCTGAGTAACTGTACACTGGGGAAAGGGGAATATTTTAAGGACTTTGATACAAACTCCATGTTAACATTCATACCCAGAGATCCAAATAGTTTTCATAGTCCCCTTGTTGTTAAAGAGAGAGGATGTGGGGAGAAGGTAATAAGTAGGGTCCTGGCCAATGTTTGACTCAGAGAGGGTCTATTGCAGACTGATTTTGTGATCATTTTCATGGTATCTGAATATGTGATTGGGACAGACATACTTGGTATTTGGTACAAATCCCACATTGGGCCTTTGGCTGCTGGATAAGAGCTGTAATAGTGTGGAAGGCCAAGTGAAATCCTCTGAAACTGACCCACCTCTGGCCAAGGTAGTCCAACAAAGCAATATGATATCTGGGGTAGGGAGGATGGAGATTAATGCCATGTGCAAAGATTTAAAGGATGCATGAGTGGACATCTACATCATAATTGCCTTGAATTCACCAGTGGAAACCAATAGATCCTGGGGAATATTTCAAAGAATTGCAAAATAATAAAATAGAACAAACAGTTCCATACATTGTTCAAGAAAAGACTTTCTTGGAGGAGAAAAAAAGCTAAATTTACATATTGAGAAAGGGTATATGTCAGAGAAAATTGACCCAGGTGAACAACATGACATTTTCTAGTAAAATTATGGGATACTAGAATAAGAAAAAAAAACTTTCAGCTTTCAAGAAGAAATATCAAATCTCTTGTAAGGACAGAATGCCAGTTTGGCCTCAGATTTCCTTTCAGCAACATTCAACATCAGCAGACAATAAAGAAGCATAGAAACAGAAAAAGAAAAAAGTATGTTCTGAAGAATACAAATCTGTAAAGCTGCTCTTCCATTAGAAAGGTCACACTCATGCCACTCTAAACATGCAGACTTATGGAAATTTTTTGTACCTCAGTTTTTCTTGAGAAATTGCTAGAGGTTACACTTTAAGTTAATAAAAGATAACTGGAGACTGCTGGGCAAAAAGACTGGCAATGAACATTTAAAATGTTTAACTCTAGAATTACAAAATATAACAGGTGGATTAGGAGGCTAGAACAGGATGTAAGTGTTGCATGTCTTGACAAAGTTGATATTTCATGTCTAGAAATATTTGCTAGGAAGAGGGACTAAGAAGGTGTGAATTAAGTAGTTTCTCAGAATGCCTCACTTCAAATAGCTGAAATTTAAAATATATTATTTTAGTCTGACAAATCAAGCAATATAAGCATCTTCAAGATTACAAAGGTACTAAATTAGAAATAAAATATTACTGATTAATATACATTGCTGAAGAATAGATATCGGAGCAAGAAAAATATGATTTTATAATGGCAAATATTAAAATGCAAAATTATTATTTCATAAATAGAGAACAAAATGCATCATATAAAATTATAAAGCTAAACATACTAGGACAACAGTACTTTATAAATGTAAAAATTACACACACGCTCCTACACACACATATTAAGAAGCAAAGAAACAGACTAAAATGAAAAAGAATGATTAAATACACTACGCAAACAAAAATTAAATTTAAAAAATTGCTGAAATCAGATGTGTTTGCCATGTTAACAAAACATAAATGTTTTGAATCCTCTACTCAATGACAATCTCAGATTGGACTGAAATGAGACAGGTAACTCTGAACTGTATTCCAGAGGACTAAAAAAAAGTAAAAGCAGTGTTCATGATCTTAATATCAGACAAAGTGGAGGTCAGGCCTAAAAGTGATAAATGGGTTTCAGCTTCTGCCCATGAAGGATTAATTGCTATGGAAATTGCTGTTCACTCTAAACACCTAAAAAGCTGGAAAAATGTGAAATAATGGTTTTCAGACAATGAACAGTAAGAAGGGGGCAGAGCTGTGATCTCTGAAATGTTAAATTAACTAGCCTAAAGCTGCCCCCTTAGGTATTTTTAAGTTCAGCCAGAGGTTTCTCCACATATAGTGAACTGTAACCTAAATGGATGTGTAAAGGATTGTAACCTACTCTTGTAACGAGTAGCCAATTCTCAGCCTGTCACAGCAGCCAAGTTTCAAACACCGGGAGCCAATTGCTTAAACCATGTTTGAATAAGGCAAACACCAGGCTGTAACTAATCCAGCTGTTTCTGTACCTCACGTCCGTTTTCTGTATGTTACTTTTCTCTTGAGGTCTGCAAATGTTATCCGACCATGTGGCAGCCCCTGAGTTGCTCTGAACCTATTTTGGTTCTGTGGGCTGCCCAATTTGCGAATTGTTCTTTGCTCAGTTGAACTCTATTCTGTTTAATTTGTCTACAGTTTTTCTTTTAACAGAGAGAAGAGAAACAATTGGTTGGGCTAGTTTGCTGACTGGAGATTTCCTGATTATGATGCAGGGAGAGGAACCCAAACAAAGCTCAGCCAAATTGCAAAGACAGAGATGAAAATTCTGGTCCCCTCTTGAGGGGGCCAGAATTTGAAATTTTCAATGAGAGGACAGACAGGAGAGGATAGAGAAAAGAGAGTGAGAGAGGGAGAGATTGGGAAAGTTCATGCCTTGGAGAACTTCAGAGGGGGCCTCTGTTTTTCACTACCAATATGTGCATGTGCATGCATGGGATGAAACACTCCGATGCAAAGGAGAGAACTACTGAAAAGAGTAAGCAAAAACAATTCACAGAGCTCTTACAGGTCCAGGAATAATTTGTGTTTTGTTTTGCAGAGTGGTGAAAACTTGTAATGCATGGAACATTGGGCAGAATCCTCAAGAGGCTGCTCTAAATCTACCATAACAAAGCTTAAAATCAAATCTCACATGATCAATTGGATCCACAAATAATTTAACTGTGCCAGTACAAAAACCAACGCCCTTTATAGGAATACATCAAAATCTAAGGCCAGAAAATGTAAAATTTACAACATCAGTATTCAATAAAAATGAACAAGCATGCAAATAAAATACAACCCATAACCAGGAGAAATATCAGACAATAAGAGGACTCAGAAATGACAGAATATGGTAAAATTTGTAGACAAGGATTTTAAAAGTTTATTATAACCTAAAAATATGTTCAAAAATTTAAAGAAAATATAATCAGAGGCAAAATAGGAGATACACTTAAATGGAACTTTGAGAGACAAATATACAATGTAAAAATAAATATACATCAAATGAATAACATCAGATTTGATACTGAAGAAGAAAAGATAATGAGGTTGAAGACTAAACAATAGAAATGATCTAAAATGAAGCACTGAGAGGAATAAAAAAAAAAAAAAAACAGAAAAAATGCTGACTTGCCTTTTTAACGTGTTGGGATTGTCCTTGATTGTGAGTTTGGCACTTGACCTTCATCTATGCAGATTATATGGCTTAAATTAGATCACTCTTTCTGTGGGGTTGATTTTTGTCTACTTCTGCTGAAATCTTTGATTTACTTCTGGACTTATAACAATTTCGGCCATCCTTGATGTCCTGGCTTAATTTGAGTTACAGTTAAAACACTAACACTTTCATGCTAGTTTAAGACTCAGTTTTCCTGTTATAGTGCTATTTAAAAAAAAAATCTAACTGCAGGGCAATCCGCATGCCCCTGTGCAGCCGAATATCATTACTACTAACTCTGTAATCAGCTCATGAGTTTTGCTTTGTTCTGTCTACAGTCTAGCTGTTCTACCTTGGAGGAGTGTCTCAGGGTACCTAATGCCCTCCACACCAGAAATTAAAGGTTTATTTTTACTTTTCAAATAAATAGTGATTATATATATATTACATCATATTAAAGAATGTACAACAAAATATTTATTTCCAGTGATTGGATTATGGATGATTTTTATATATTTGTCTTTCACATTTTATTTTCTAATCTTTTTGTGTTAAGCACAATTTACTTTTGTAAAAATATATCACTTTTGGAGTAAAGTTAAAAAATGTGTAAAGCTTTCTTGATTCTCTGCTTCTTTATTTATAACTAGACCATCAGTAGCTATGTAATATTTGTTACTTAGAACCAACCAACCCTTCTCAGAATTTTAGCCTTTTGAGTGCTGTTATTTTCTCTCATCTGTATCTTCAAGATTTACTCCATCTACTGAGAGTTCCTCTTATTGAAGAGAATCAATGAGCCATTTCTAACTGGCCTGTTTTATACCTTTTCCCATTTCTCTCAGTGGGGACTTCCAACCTTCTGGATGAGAGATTATGAATATTAATTCACCCTATCTGCCTATGCTACAGACCACTGGATCACTTCTGTAGTCATAGCAACCTGTTTTGAGACCTGTTCATGTCCTCTCTAATTAAAACTAGGTGCTGTCTTTTACAGACTAAAATAGTTTGAAGCACCAAGAGTAGAGGCTGTATTCTCTGGTTTTGTATCACTCTATTTTATATTTCATCTGATCCTTATGAACAATGATTCACTACATTAATGGGCTCATCTCTTCTTGACATGTCATTTTGCTTAACCATGTTGATGCCTAGAATATTTGCATTCAGGAGTATTTTGACAGGAACTTAAAAATAAATTACTAGACATTTAAACTTTTATTTATATGATCAGTTCTGTGTTTAGTAGACTTCATCTCAAAGTCTCTGATACTTACTCCAGAAGATGAGAGACGAGGTGAGAAATGCATTAAATTCATGCCTGGTGTGATGTTTGGGGATACATGGAGAACCAGAAGAGGCTTGAGGCTCAGGGATGAGTGAAGGATCAGAGCTGGGGTAAAGAGTGAGGTGATAATGGAGGATGACATGTTTATATTTTGAAGCAGGCATTTTGACTTAGTTGAGTTAAAAAACAGCCGTTTCAATATTTCTACTATGCCTTAAAGATGGCTGAGTAGGACAAAGCCACCTAGCCCATATAGGGCTTTGCATCCCTTGAAGCATGTTCTATCCAGCTCATAAAACTCTGAGGCAAACAGATTGGTGAACAGCAGAGTCCTGGTCTTGGGACCAAGAGACATGCTGTCTAACTTCTCAACCCTTTGAACTTGAACCACCTCTACTAATCATGACTGATTTGGACTCTAAAGGGGCCATTACTGATGGCTATTCTGATTAATGCTGTGTGGCAGTAGTTCCAATTCCCTGTGACTTTCCATCTGGGTAAATAGCTGTCATCATTAGGTAATGGCTGCTTTGCTAGGCTATCAAATTACTGAGCAGTTACTACAATCTAGTGCTGATTTAACATGATTTGATTTAATAATTAGTTATGATTTTCCTTTTTCTACTTCTAGATGATAACAATTTAAAGTGTCCTCTTTTTGCCTTCTGTTCCTCACTCTTCTTGTATTTGTGTATTCCCTCACAAATACACTATATCATTTTTGAGAATGAAGTAATAGAACCACTATAATAATATATAATAACAATGGCCACTATAATTTAACTGTCATGATTATCTTTCACAGTCAGAATATAACCTTTTCTCCCCTTCTTATTTGCATAATTTCAGGGGTGTAGTGGCCTGTGAGAAATAAGGAGTGAAGTTTTATATTAAATCTCGGGAAAGAACCTGAACTGGTTTATGTGATTAGAAACTCTAATGCCACCTCTCATGCACATTAGGATCAGGAATGGGAGATGGTTAAATCTATTTATAAAAAGATGTTATCTCTTCCTACACCAAAAGAGTTATAAAAATTATTGCTTCCATAAGTATTCCATAATATCGATTATTGACTTCCTGAAGAAATCACCGTATAACCTATTGTTCAAGCAAAGACAAATGTATTGCTTACTGCAGAAAGCGAGGACACTACCTTGAAAGAATTCTACCAAAGGGGAAGTTTAAAGACAGAATATTTACAACTTTTGTGTGGTCTGGTTCAAGGCATATCTTTCTGTGTAAAATACTGAATGAGAGAAAATGTTATTGTATAGCAATTTAGAATTGTGGACTCAGCACAGTGAGGGTTAGAAGGGAGTCCTTAAAGAGTAACCCATCAACTGCTGAACGTGGTTGAGTTATCTGTTGGTTAGAGAATGGGTTATTTTAACTAGTCCTTAAAGAGAACCAGTTTAATAGTCTATAGTTCTGATAAATATATTTTCAGAAAAGTTATTTATAACTCCATGTTCCTGGAGAAACATTTTCTGGAATGGCAAAGTTATGCCAATGAAGACAATAAGTTAGTGGCTGTAAATGGTTTTTGTTTCCAATACATTGACAGAAAATAAGTTCATAAAAATTGGGAATAGACAGAAAGCGGAAAAGAAAGGCTACTTTTCAAAATGCTTATAGTTGCATCAGTTGTGTGATCCATATCTCTTGTATTATCCTGTGGAAAGTATTTGAGATGAGGAGTATCAGTGAAAGCTTTAAAGTTTATCCTTTTGTCATATTTGGTAACACATGTTCTAGGTAATCTGTAATATTTGACTCTACTATCACTGCTGTATCTCACTTTGTATACAAAGTAATACTTTTTAAATATTAAAACCTATATGATGAAAATCTTTGAGTACACTTAAACATCAGAGCCATCTAAAATAAAAATTGAACTGGTAAGGATTTCTGTTTGTAAAAAATATAACCCAACTTTTGCTAACCTAAAGAGAAAGCTAATTTATTCTAATGGTTGTCTAAGACAAAATGCCCTGAAAAAAATCAAGGAGAGGATTTTATTCAGGATATTGCAATAAGTAGAATTTTTTAAATGAGGGATACCTCAAGGAAAAGGAAGGAAGCCTGGGGTTTTACCAAGGCTGATTGGTAAAGAAGGAAGTCACTTGGAGTCAGTCATGACTTAAGGACATCTCATGCTACCATGGGAACCTTGAATGAACCCAGATTGATTCCAAATCCTCATATAACATTTTTGAAATTAAAAATACAGGGTATACAATTGGCCCAGCCTAGGGCATGTACTCACTCTCTATTTTCTAAGGAAAGGAGAGTATATAGTATGTATGCCCTTACAGCTTCCATGATGGAATAGGATCCCTGATTTGCTCTTTAATGGAATTACCGGCAGAAAAGTTATTCTAGCACTGGAGCAGGCAAAACGAATATATAGTTATCCCTCAGTATCCATGGAGATTGGTTGCAGGAAGCCCAAGGATGCCAAAATTTATGGATGCTCAGGTCCCTGATAAAAAATGGTGCAGTATTTGCATATAACCCACACACATCCTTTCATATACTTTAAATCATCTCTAGATTACTTATAACACCTAATACAATGTAAATTTATGTAAATAGATTTTATGCTATATTGTTTAGGGAATGACAGGTAAAGGAATCTGTATTTGCAAAGTTCAAACACATTCTTTTTTTTCCTGAATACTATCTATATTTGATTAGTTTAATTCATTAATGCAGAACTCATAGATATGGAGGACTGACTACACATACATACTGCTACATAAATGTGTGTGTGTTTGTGTGTGTGTGTGTGTGTGTGTAAGGAAAGAAGGAAGGAAAGAAAAAAGGAAGGAGAGAAGGAAGAAACTAGAAAACAATTGGCATAAAAATTGGCTCAGTTAATCCTTCTTTAAAACAATATAATCCAAGGGTCACTACTCTTAAGAAAGGTTTGTCTTGGGTTTGCTTCTGCATTATCTGCTGGCTGTTGGTTCTTCTCCATGCTCTCCACACATCGTTCACAGCTCCCAGGGGCCAACTTTTCCCTGCAGTTGTTCTCACTGTTTGGAGCTCCTGAAGTTTGCCTCCTCCATAGGATTCTTCCTGTAGTGGGAACAACATGAAATGGTGAATGAGGGACAGGACACACTTCTCTTTATTGCTCCATGGTGTTTTCCTCTATATTTGCATAGATCCCTGGACTATACTGAGATTTTAGATGTCACTGAGAGATTGTAGAAACTAAATAAATTTATTGTCATAGGAGAGGCATATTAAAACTGTGCTCTTATATGATTGTCCTCATAGCTGAAAGTAAAATGAAAGACTTAAGTAAAATTCTTCAGATGGGTTATCTCATGAAGACACTCTAGGTCCTAGCCTCTCAGCTACACTGTACACTTTAAAGAGTGTATATTTCTAACTGTTTTTTAGGAATACTATATGCAGGGTCACAGTATTCCCAGAAAGTTTTGGGGTTGAAATTTAGCCTTTTGTGTTAATTTCTTGTGGCTGTTATAACAAATTACCATAAATTTAGTAGCTCAAAACAACAGAAATTTAGTTTCTTACAATTCTGGGAGTCAGAAATTCATCATCAGTATCACTGAGCCAAAATCAAGGCATTACCAGAGGCACACTTCCCCTGAAGGTTCTATGGGAGAATTCTTTCCCTTCTTCCAGCTTCTCATGGCTGGCAACATTCCTTTGCTTGTGTCTGTATCATGCAGACACAGAATGAAATTTCTGCCTTCATTCTCACATCACCTTCTCCTCTTCTTTTCCTGTGACCTTCTTCTGCCCCTCTGTTATAAAGATAATTGAAACTGGATTTAAGGCCCATCCAGGTAATTAATCTCCTCATCTCAAGATCCTTAACTTAATCACATCTGCGAATACTCTCTTTCCTTATAAGGTAACTTTTATAGGTTCCAGGGTTTAGGACCTAATATTGGGTGGCCATTATTTAGCCTATTACACCCTTGCTCTGTTTACAAAGCCATACACTTAACTGTGACCCCTTTCCTATTTTGTTCTTCCAAAGGCGGTGCCTTTTTGAAATTCCTGATGCTGAAATTCATGATCTCTGTGGATTTCTAAACTGCACAAGTTAAAATCTCACTCTCCACTATTAATCTAGCCTTTGGGCCCATACATCAATTATTAAATTTGGAGATTGAATTATTTACTCTTGATTTGTTCTTCTCCAAATTTGGTCTGCTAATTTCTGTCATCACACCCCTTTTTTGAACGCGTATAAAAGTGTAATTCTTGTGCTCCACCCTAGATGTAAGAAATAAGAGTGCATTTTGAACAGATATCTCCAGTAATTCTTGTGAACAATAAATCCGGAAAATGAGTGGCTGTGAATGACAAGTGAGGTAGCTCTAGCTGAAGGGTCAAAGGAAGACGCTGGCACCCTTATCTGGTTTTCCTTAAGATGTCATTGTTAATGGCCTCTGGTGGGCACCTACATACACACTCATACACACAAACACACACACACCTAATTCAAAGACAATATTATCTCACAGATCTACCTAACTTGATCAGATTAGAGCTTTATATCACAACAAAACTCTGTCTTCTTCACTCCTTCGTTTTTTCACCATTGTCTTACAGGCTATAGTGTAGGGCGACCCACCTAAGAAATGCATAAAAATGATTCAATTTTTGGGCCGCCTATAAATTGTTGCCTATATAAAGACAGGGCTGAAACTCTGAATGCTACACGTTTCCATGCTTTAGGTTAAATCAAATCCTCAAGGTAGAGGGTCCCTCTGTAAGTTTTGTCTAAAAAAAAAAGGAAAGAAAACTTTATGAGGATTTGTAGTATATTATGATTCTTCCATAACAGGATATGGGGAAATAGGGGAGGGGCAGAAGTTATTTTACTCCTCCAATGGCAAACCTAACTTTTCCATCACCTATATTTTAAGAAATTTTTTTCTATGTTGCTATTTTTAAGCAAACATTTAAAATTTTAGAATAGTTTTAGATGTACAGAAAAGTTGTAAAGATGTTACAGAGTTCTCACATCCCCTACACCCATTTTCCACTATCGCTAACATCTTACATTACTATGGCACATTTACCACAGCTAAGAAACCAATATGATACATTATTATTAACAGTCATCCATATTGTATTCAGATTTCCTTAGTTTTTACCTAGTGGTCTGTCACAGGACCCCAACTAGAGTCCCACATTACTTTTAGTCATTGCATCTCTTTAGGGTCTTCTTTGTGGTCACAGTTTCTCAGACTTTCCTTGTTTTGATAACTCATTTGAGAGTTTTGAGTACTGGTCAGAAATTTTGTACAATGTCCCTAAGTTTGCATTTGCTAATGTTTTCATAATAATTAGACTGGGATTATGGGTTTTGGCAGGAGACCACTGTAAAGTGCCTTTCTCATCACATTATTTCAAGAAGTACTGAGGCAGGAGAATGGGGTCTGGAGGCAGGGAACCTAAGGCCGATTTGTGCTGACTTCCTAAAACTAAATCGAAAGGAAAACCCCAACTTTCTGCAGCAAATAACAAAAGGATCAGAGGCGATTCCCCTTGCAAACCTCCCCCATCTTTTCTGCATCATAGATGAAAAATGGAAAGTACTCTGATCCCTCCCCTCCCACAACAAATCAGACTGGTTGTGGGCCCAGTCTTTATTTGCATAGAGGTGAAACTTTGTAACTTCACTACAGCCTCTGATTGGTTGCCTTTTGTGACCAATCAGCCTGGTCACAGACCAATCCTTCATTTACATAGGGTGTAAACCAAGTAACCAATGGGAAATCTCTGGAAAGTATTTAAACCCCAGAAAATTCTGTAACTAGTGCTCTGAGCTGCTTTCTTGAGCTGCTTGCTTGAGCCCTCTCCTACTCTGCAGTGTATACTTTCGTTTCAATAAATCTATGCTATTGTTGCTTCATTCTGTCATTGCATTGTGTGTGTTATCCAATTCTTTGTTCAAAATGCCAAAAACCTGGAAAACTGGCATTCAAGACACTCCACAGATAGCGGTACCTGCTATCAACATGGCTTGTCACTGTTGGCGGTAAGCCTGACCACCTAGCTAGTGTTTATCAGGTTTCTCCACTGGAAAGTTACTCTCTTCCCTGTCTTCCTGTACTCTTTGGAAAAATGTCACTGTGTGGACCACATTTAATGGGGTGGGGGGGAGCAGTGCTCTACCTCCTGCAAGAGGCATTATTAATTAAATAATTTGGAATTCTGCATAGAAGAGTGTCCATTCTCTCCCATTTTTTTAAATTCAATTATTTAGGTCAGTATGCAGTTACGCTCTCATAATACAACATCACTACTTTTACTGTATTTTCCTTGTCGTATCTTGATTTTCTAAATGCATGGAACATGAAGATTTTTCTGCACTAGTCTGTATTTATTTCTCTGACTTCCTTTCCTGTCATTGCTCTACTCATCAAATAAACTGAATTACATGAAATGCTTCAAACCAGCCATATTATCTGCCTCCTATGGCTTAAAGCCTACTTTCTACTTGGCCTGGAATGTTGTTCCCTTTTGCATCCAGCTGTTTAACTTCTACATATTCCTCAGGACTCAACCAAGCATCAGTGGGAAGCCATTTCTGTTACCTTCCATATCCACAGTCCCTTATGGAACACTTTCATCACTCTCATGGTATTCTTTTTAGCACCTATAAAATTATCTTAATTATTGTTTTAAATTTCAAATTATTTTTAAAAATTGTTTTAAATTATTGTTTTACTTGTGTTGTCTTTTATCAATGGAGAGGACCCAGAGAATAGACATGTCTTGATTTCTGGTATATTAAACTCTATAATCTCTCATCTGCAATTCCAAAATTGAAAAATTCCAAAATAGCTGTTAAACCCAAAACGTTTTTGTTATTCATTTGGTGGCAAAACTTGACTTGACATAAACTTTGATGTTCAACTTTCTTTCAAATGGTTGAAAAACCATTTGCACTCAGGCTCAGTGTGGTGGCCCAAGCCTGTAGTCCCAGCACTTTGGGAGGCCGAGGCAGGCGGATCACCTGAGGTCGGGAGTTTGAGACCAGCCTGAACAACATGGACAAACCCCGTCTCTACTAAAAATGCAAAATTAGCCAGGGATGGTGGCACATGCCTGTAATCCCAGCTATTCGGGAAGCTGAGGCAGGAGAATTGCTTGAACCCGGGAGTCGGAGGTTGCAGTGAGCCGAGATCACACCATTGCACTCCAGCCTGGGCAACAAGAGTGAAACTCTTTCTCAAAAAAAAAAAAAAAGAAAAAGAAAAACTATCTGCACTCATGTGAGGCTATCGAGTCTTTGTTTTTGCCATTGTTTTGTTATGGAAATATTTTATTTGATTCCTGATTACTGACTCAGACTCCACTGTTGGTATTAGAATATTTGGTATGTTAGAATGTTTAGTATATGTACCTTTCTAAATTTGAAAAGTTCTGAATTTTTAAGTGCATAGCGTCCCAACAATTTTGGATTATGTGTGGCCCTGTATTATTTCCTTAGAAAATGTTAATATATTTGAATTTTAATAGCATAACAAAAAGTAACTTTCAGCCAACCCTGTAGAAAGATAAGACAACCCCATGATATATGAAACAAAAGGCTGAAGTTATTACTTAAGTAATCAAGAGCTATGTTGGTTCAACTCAGTCTACTGAAAAAATACTGATTTCAGATGGGGATTGGGAGTAGCATTCTTTTGAATTTGTGTTGTTTACAGCAGAAAGAGTGGGTCAACATAGCTTCTGAAGAGCATTCATTGGAGTGAATCTGCCATTTATTGGCTGTTCTTCAAACCATAAGACTGATATTGATGGTCAGGTTACAGAGGTATGCTCTCTACAGGTAGGTGCCTGATTAATTATATAGGCTTAAAGGCAGTTCTGGGTTATAAAACTGATATTGACTGATTAAAAGGGATTAAAACCAGATCCGTTAGATCTGCTTTAATGATTGACAGTCTTTGTAGAAGCCTGGGGACACTTTTAAAAAAATTTTCAATATAGACTAAAGTGTATTTTCTTTTCCTCACCAAGTACCTCTTTTAGACCATTATTCTTGAAAACCAAAAATTGGCTCACAAAATATTTTTCAGTGTCCAATTGATGAAATAATCCCTCATTTTTATTAATTCCATGTTGAAATGGATGGAACTTGAATGTGGCAGCTCTGGTAAAAGTAATAGAAATATTCTGATCTACTGGTCTATGTGCCTATTTTTATACCAGTACCATGCTGTTTTGGTACTGGTGCTTTATATACTATGGCTTTATAGTATAGTTTGAAATCAGGTAATGTGATGCCTCCAGATTTATTCTTTTTGCTTAGTCTTGCTTGCGCTATATGGGCTCTTTTTTGGTTCTGTACAAATTTTAGGATTGTGTTTTCTAGTTCTGTGAAGAATGATGGTGGCATTTTGATGGGAATTGCACTGAATTTGTAGATTGCTTTTTGGCAGTATGGTCGTTTTCACAATATTGATTCTACTCATCCATGAGCATGGGACGTGTTTCCATTTGTTTGTCATCTATGATTTCTCTCAGCAATGTTTTGTAGTTTTCCTTGTAGAGGTCTTTCACCTCTTTGGTTAGGTGTATTACTAAGCGTTTTTTTGTTTGTTTGTTTGTTTGTTTTCAGCAATTGTAAAAGAGGTTGAGTTCTTGATTTGATTCTCAGCTTGGTCGCTGTTGGTGTATAGGAGAGCTAATGATTCGTATACTTTAATTTTGTATCCAGAAACTTTGCTGAATTATTTGATCAGTTCTAGGAGATTTTTGGAGTCATTTAAGGTGTTCTAGGTAAACAATTATATCATCAGCAAACAGTGACAGTTTGACTTCCTCTTTACCAATTTCCATGCTCTTTATTTCTTTCTGTTATCTGATTGCTCTGGCTAGGACTTCCAGTATATGTTGAATAGAGAACCCAGAAATAAGCCCAAATACTTAAAGCCAACTGATCTTTGATAAAGCAAACAAAAACATTAAGTGGGGAAAGGACACCCTATTTGGCAAATGGTGCTGGAATAATTGGCAAGCTATATGTAGGAGAATGAAAGTGGATCCTCATCTCTTATACAAAAATCACCTCAAGATGTGTTGACCAGTTAAATCTAATATGTGAAACTATAAAAATTCTAGAAGATAACATTGGAAATAGACGTTGGCTTAGGCAAGGATTTCATGACCAAGAACCCAAAAGCAAATGCAATAACAACAAAGATGAATAACTGGAACTTAATTGAATTAAAGAGCTTTTGCATGGCAAAAGGAATAGTCAGCAGAGTAAACAGACAACCCACAGAGTGGGAGAAAATCTTCACAATCTATACATCTGACAGAGGACTAATATCCAGAATCTACAATGCATTCAAACAAAGTAGCAAGAACAATCAAACAATCCTATCAAAAAGTAGGCTAAGGACATGAATAGACAATTCTCAAAATAATATATACAAATGGCCAACAAATATATGAAAAAATGCTCAACATCACTAATTATCAGGGAAATGCAAGTAAAAACTACAATGCAGCACCACCTTACTACTTCAAGAAGGGCCATAATCAAAAAATTAAAAAATTAACAGATGTTGATATGGATTCAGTGAATAGGGATCACTACTACACTGCTGGTAGGAATGTAAACTAGTAAAACCACTGTGGAAAACAGTGTGGAGATTACTTAAAGAACTAAAAATAGATCTACCACATGATCCAGCAATCTTACTACTGGGTATCTACCCAGAGGAAAAGAAGTCATTATACGAAAAAGATACTTGCACACACGTGTTTATAGCAGCACAAATTGCAATTGCAAAAACGTGAAACCAACCCAAATGCCCATCAATCAATGAATGGATAAAGAAACTGTGATATATATGCATGAAACTGTGAGATATATGTGATATATATGATCATATATATAAATCACATATATCATCTAAATCATATACATCATATTTATAAATCACATATATCATATAAATCATATATATCATATATAAATCACATATATGATATATATGATGGAATACTACTCAGCTATAGAAAGGAATGAATTAATGGCTTTCAAAGCAGCATGAATGAGGTTGGAGACTATTATTCTAAGTGAAGTAGCTCAGGAATGGAAAACCAAACGTATGGTCTCACTCATAAGTGGGAGCTAAGCTATGAGGATGCAAAGGCATAAGAATGACACAATGGACTTTGGGGGCTCAGGGGAAAAGGGTGAGAAGGGGGTGAAGGATAAAAAACTACAAATTGGGTGCAGTGTATACTGCTCAGGTGATGGGTGCACCAAAATCTCACAAATCACCACTAAAGAACTTACTCATGTAACCTATCACCACTTGTTCCTCAATATCCTATGTAAATAAAAAAATTAAATAAAAAATAAAAGTTAACAAATTAAAAAGTAATGGAAATAATTTGAATAACAATTTTGTGTCATTTCAAGTTTCTTTATAAAAAGAACATTTAAGTCTACAAGTTAGAAAGTCTTCTATTCTTCAATATGTCTTGTCATATAGTTTCACTACTATCTTAGCTCTATTTATTGTAGAAATTATTACAGACATAGCAATCAAATCAGTACTACTATTAATATTATTTTTGTTAGCAGTGAAAGAATCTCTAGTGAGTCTGGTATCTCAGCCAATTAGAACTTGCAAGATATTTGCTAAATTCAAAGCTTTGAGTGCAGATGAGATGTCTAGGAGAATGAGAACATGAGGTAACATGACCAATGTGGACATTTCTAATTAAATTTAGTTCTTTAAACATCTATTGCTTTTTTCTAATATGTCCTCAGTTTCTCCTGACATTAAACTGTGGACATGAATGTAAAAGCCTACAAAATATAAAGTTGCTCTTCATTTCTATGTGATAAAAAGAATTTAGGAATAATCATATAATTTTAAATAATTTAAAAAATCTGTGTGGCAGGATTATGTTATTACTTATTCCTTTCCCTTCCCTTTCTTATCCACTAACTACCTACAGAAAAAAGGGTCTTTGGCAAGAAGTAAAATACAATTGTAGATGCGATTAATCTATGATTATTGTGCCAAGAAATGGTCAGTGTTAGAGAGGGTGGTGTGAAATGTATATATCCATCTGAAAGACTTAAAGCCTTCTCCTACAACACATTGTTGGGCTGTCCCTCACTGAAGGGAGTCTGGCAGGCATTTGGAATGTTAAGGATTGTGCCACTTCTTCAGAACCCTAGAAGAAGGGCAGAAAAGTAGAAAAACACCAATGATTTCTGGGGAAAACGGCAGGAGGAGAGAATCCCAGAGTTGCAGCCTCAGCAAACTTTGAATTAAAAGGTGAATAAACAGGAAAAGTAAATAAATATTTTGCATCACCTAGACTCTGCATGTATTGGTGATTAGCAGGAAGATGGGTGGCTTCCCAGAATGTACTTTTCCTGACTGCCTTCCCCATGTGTTTTTTCTCTGTCTGGGATGCTCTTTCTCCAGCTAATTTTTATCCCTTAGTGCCTATGTCATCATGGGAAGCCATGCCTGCTCCACTTTAATCCTTTTCCAGTGAACCATCACCTGTTATCTTTCCTTTATAGCACTTATATCACAATATGTAATATCTTGTGCAATTTTTAGCATTCTATTAAGAATGCTAAAATTATTAAATCTGCCTTTCCCAATAGAAGATGCTCCATGAAATTGCAGTGGTATGGTGAATCCAGCTCATTCTGGCCTTTAAAGGCTGATAGTTATCCTCCGGTGTGATGGTGTGTTACTGTGCATGTTTTTCTGATTTCACCTTCTGTGATGTCACACTGGTAGTTTGAAATCAGCCATGGTGGAGTATTCATACTATGGACATTTGTTAAATGCTATAAAGCTGGACTTCCTTTTTCTTAGAGAGTTGATTGTTAATCATTTACCAGCACAGCACTGGTAAGAAAAATGGTATTCTTGGTTCCCAGCACAGTGGCTGGCATGTAGTAATGCTCAACAAATATTTGTTGAAAGAATGCACAATAAGTTGAGGGGTTAAAATTATTTTCAACTGCAACAGATATATTTTTCTTAGGTTCTAGGACCTTTCTCATTTAAAAAGTTCAATGATTGAATTTTTGATTAGCAACCAACAGGTAGGAAAACAACACAGTATTTATACTTTTAAACATTTCCTTAATTTAAATAAATGTTTTTAATACTATGTTCTATGGGAAATATTTTTTGCATTTTGATGCACATATAGTTTTGAGCTTATTAATTACACTGGATTACTGAGATTAACATTGTTTAGGGTAATTGGGTGAGGAAAAAAATCAGCCCTCTGATTTTTTCTGGAGAGGTCAGTTGGGTATATCATAAAGAGCACTGGCCCAGCGAATCAATTGATTCCAAGCTCTAACTCTGCTACTAACCAGTTCTGTGACTTGAAGCAAGTCGTCACATTTTTCTGAGCCTCATTTCCCTAATCTCAAAAATGATAAAATTGAATTAGACAATACTTTAGCTTCATCCAGCTTTAAGATCCTGTGTTTAATCTTCCTTGCTTCCTTATCTTTAAGAAATGATTAAACCTATATCTAAAAATTACTGAAAATTTATGTCCTGCGCATATCTTGCCATTTCTTAATTATGCCTTTCTCATTACACCTACGTATGTCATCTCTGTGATATATACGTTACATACGTACATCCCTTCTCCCAGTATCTTGCCACTGTACATGGTAAAACTTTGGTATCTACATGTTTTTATAATCCTTCCACTTTCTTTCCAGAATCTGAACCTTCCCTTTCCTTAAGGCTTCCCAATACTCATCTTCAAATTCCTCCTTAATCTATTGTCTACCAAACTTGCTTGTAGAACCCATGATACGCTTTTGTTAGGTATCATTTCTCCCATTCATTTTCTTCTTAAAAACTTTATCTGTTTATGGTCTTTTATATGAAATTGTATTTATCAAAATGTTCTTTTAGTGTGTTCATTTATAAGTAATTTTAGTAGGCAACAGACTGTCCAAGCTTGACATTTTATACTGTTGTAAAATTATCCTTCCTCAATGCAAACCTAAACTTCTTAGTGTTCCAAACACTAATTTGTTTCTTTCTTTTTTTTGCCTAGGTATAAAATGCAACACAAAGCATTTCTTTGATAGAAAGCCTTTTCAACATTTTATTTGATATTTCATTTGGAACACAGTGTAGCTTATGTATTTTCCTTTTTAAAAAGAATCCTATAGATCTTCTTAGAGCAGTGGAGAAGGTTATGCTTTAATACAAATTCTAAACATCTATTGCTGCTCATGCATAGTATAGAAAGTTAGATAATTTTGCTCACACATTTTGGACATTAACTACATATAGGATGTGGAAATGGGTTTTTAGTCTCTATCTTCCTTCTTTTGCCTCACTGCTTTGTCTGTGTAGCTTTCATCCCCCATTGGTTTAGCCACTTGGTCATCATATGCTCTAGTTACACTGAAATCTCTTTAGTCACTGTTATGAATTTGAAACATTTTGTTTTATACTCAGGTACTGAAAATCATTATGATCAGATTAATTTCTTTATCAAGGAGTCAAATGTGCTAGCTATATTCCTAGAGCTCATAAATCATTTAGGATTATTAACATTAATGTCTTACAACAGGACTTTGAGATACGTACTGTTATGAACCACATTTTAAACACCAAGAAACTAATGTCAGGATAAATTAAGTAACTAGGCCGAAGCCAGGCTAGCAATGGCAGATCTGAAATTTGAATCTAGCCTGTCTGGCTCCAGAGACGAAGTTCTTAACTGCTGTTCTATGCTTCTTTTTAAAGCTTCTTTTCTGAAATAAATCAATTAAAGAATCCTAAGAAAAGGTATCTGAAGTAAAAGAAATTTCTTGTGTTTTGAAATTTCATGTGTTTTGTTCAAGCATGACTGATCTCTTTCTTTTATAAAAAACTCAAAGCAGTGCTTTCAAAAGGAATGAATGCCAGGCTGCATGACTACCTTTCTTATAAGCTATTTTGCCACTTTATTTTATGAATACCTATCCTTTTCTGTACTGAATAGTGCACATTTTAAATAGTGAGGAGTCCTATTATAAAATACTTATTGAATTGATTTTTTGAAACTGTGGAATTATTTCCGTGCTTTAGAAGCAGAAGAAATGTTTAGAGAAGGTCATTGTCTTGGTAAATAGCTTTAAGGTATATAGAGTGCAACCCAAAGCAGCCTGTAACAGGAAGGGATATAAATAATGTCGCTAAATGACATTGTTGGTTAATCTGAAATTGTAAGGATTTTAGTTTTTATATTATCTGAAAGTTAATGACCAGCAAGTGATAGTCACGAAGCCATTGAAGAAAAGGGGAAATTGTGATCTTAATTATCTATTAAATAATTGCTCATTTGTAGGAAGATTTAGTATTTTTTCTTTACTTAGTGGTATATATTATTAATTTGAGGAAAACCCTGCAAGGACAAAGGTGCAACTTTTCCTATGTTGCACCCAATTCAATGCACAGTAATGCATACGTTACTGTGCATTGAATTGGGAACAGAATAAATATGGAATTCCAAATATCAGAACTAGAAGTGAACTTAGAAACCAGGTGGTTTACCACTTAGTTTTATATATTAAAATAAGTAGCTCAAAAAGAGAGGCTGACTCCTCATGAAAAAATATCTGGCTATTAATAGAGTATGAGAGAGATGAAACAGCAAAGGTTTCTGTTTCAGAGGCTGTAAACCCCAACTTCATCACATGTTAGGTATGTGAGTTTGGAAAAGTTACTTCCTCTTCAACAAAGGTGAACAGCTTTATTCGCTTATTCATAAAATACATATTGAAAATTAACTTCATGTCAATCACTTTGCTAGATTATTGTATTACAAAAATGGAAAAAGCATGGTTTCTGCTCTGCTAGAACTTTCAGACACATAAATAAACAATTACAATAAAATAAATACTATTATAAAAGGGTATATAGATATCTGCAGGGAAATGAGATGTGGGGCCTTACTATAAATTGAGATTAATTTGTATTTGTGCAATAAATTATTTTCTGGGACTTGACAGTCTTATCTGTTCACAATCATATTTTTAGTCTCTGGTGTTCTGGAATATTAAGGCTAATCTAATAAATGTTTTAACTTTTTTTCAATTAGTGTGAAATATTATATTTCTTTATCAATGAACTCTATATTTCTCTAAGTAAAATAAAATTCAATTAGTGAGGATTTGTACATCAAACTGCTAAGGATTATGTTTTCTATGTGTGATAACAAAAATTATAAACTAGCTGCCTCTTTATGTTGAGAAACTTTGTCAATACTCCTTATCTGTTTCTTTCTTAAAACCAGCATTTATTAACTTTTGTTGCTCTATCGAAGTGGTGCTCTGAGAAATGAAAATGGGATGACTTTAACCAAAATTAACAGCCCTGTGTTCCCCTAAACCAGTTCTTAAATTCAAAAAACTAGATTGATAATTAAGTAAAATGATATAATTTTATCACTTCAAAATGAATCTTCTATCATGAATTATTATGAGGTAACCTTAATATCAGCACGAAAAGCTACATTCAACTATTTTGAAAATCTTCTGTATTATAACTTTACTTTTCTACAATTTGTATGTCTTCTACTTTCTCACATGAGAAGTCAAATACCTATTTAATAGTAGCAAAAGGATAAATGCCCATCAGTGATAGACTGGATAAAGAAAATGTGGTACATATACATACTGGAATACTATGCAGCCATAAAAAGGAACAAGATCATGTCCTTTGCAGGGACATGGAAGAAGCTGGAAGCCATTACCCTCAGCAAACTAACACAGGAAGAGAAAACCAAACACTGCATGTTCTCACTTGTGAGAGCTGAGAAATGAGAACACATGGACATAGGGAGGGAACAACACACACTGGGGCCTGTTGGGGGAAGGTTGGGGAGGAGAGAGCATCAGGGAAAAGAGTTAATGCATGATGGGCTTAACACCTAGGGGATGGGTTGATGGGTGCAGCAAACCACCATGGCACATGTTTACCTATGTAACAAACCTACACATCCTGCACGTGTACGTGAGAACATAAAAAATAAATTAAAAAAAGAAATGTATTACATATTAGTATATATTCTTCAAAAATCCTGCAAATTTTTTTTTCTTTTTAAATATACCTTTGGAAATTATTCTCTTCTCACTATACTTCTGTGCTTATGAACAATAAATGATATTAAGAGTGAGCTCAGTGTCTAACCTGTGGCTTTTGTGTGTGTATGTTCTGTGAGGCAAAGCTGGGGCATGTCTACTACTATTATTGATGTTGTTATGGAATGTCATATCTTTTTCACCTCTAAGTAAAGGTTGCGTTTTATCTTTATCACCTAGAACAGAAATTTTCAGAATGTGGCATAGAGATCCCTGAGGGTCCCAAAGAGCCTTTTAAGAGCTCTGTGAGGTTAAAATGCTACTCCAATGCCACTTGCCTTTTTTACTCTCATTCTCCCATGAGTATAAAATTCACCAGAGGTCACATGATGTATAATATTGTATCAGTTTGAGTACAGAAACAGATATGAGAATTTTGCTATCTTCTATTGTCAGGCACTAAAGGTATTTGGAAAAAAAATATGAAATAATAACATTTTTCTCACTAAATATTTCAAATATGTAATTTATGTTAATATATGTTATTAATGTTAATATATAATTATTAGGTTAACACATAAGTTACATATTATTGTTGGTTTTATGCTAATATTTAATGAGTTTGTTATTGTTGCTTAAAATGAATGCATAAATAGTTTTAAAAATCTCTTTAAATTTTTAACTTGGCAAATATCCATAGAAATAACCAATGTAATTTTTTAAAGAGTTCTTTAGGATACTTAATAATTTTTATATAATAATTTTTAAGATCAAAAAGTTTGAGAACAGCTCTTGTGAAAAAATAAGCAAGTGAAGCTCATAATCCACACACCTTTGTTGTCCTTCTAGCTAAAACATTAAAACTTAGCCAAATGGCCAAGATATTACTTGTGCTGTATAGATGCCCACTGAGGGTTTGAATAGGTTGAATAAGTAAAATATCATGTACAAGGTATATGTTAGGTATAAAAAAACTAGACAATACCTAGAATAAGTCTCATGGTAATTAGTAAAGTTCAACTGAATCTAAATGAAAAGGGCCAAAAACAATTTCTACGTTGGTTATAATTATGACAGGGATATCTCAATCATTCTTGAATATTTGTACTGATCGTCTGGAGTATTTTCCTTAATTTCTTGGTCTGGACAAACTAGGTAACGTAGTTAATGCAGATTTCACTACAATCTAAGGACTGTAATAAAGGCTGAGTTGGCTTATACACCCTCACTTTTCTCTACCTGTCTCCTCCGCATCTTGATCTTGCTTACTTTCCAAGCCTTGCCTACCTCTGAGTCTACAAATCTATATTGGATATTCTGAAATACGTAATATTATTCCTTTCTCCAATGAAGTGCAAGTCTGTGCCATAAAATCAACATTCACAAACTCTGTTTATATATTCAAATTAGAGGGAGTTTAATCTAAGGAAATATTATTTCAAAGAAGTTTAGGTTTGTTATTTTTATCAGTAAAACATTGTTGGGTATACAAAATAAAGGAAATAGATTTTAAAGAATCAGCCTTGAAATGATCAAATGAACGTGATAAAAAGATAAAAATTATAAAATTCTGGGAAAAGTATATTGATTTCTCCTACTTCATTATCATACAATGAGAAAACAGTTTAAAGGATTGATAAAATTATATAGAAAAATGATACTCAAATCAGGAAAGTCAGCAGAGATGATATACTTCTTTTAAGTTGTGGACCTAAAAGATTTTTTAAAGCAATTACTTTAAGATAGTAATAATCAATTGGATTTACCTATATGGGGAAAAATTATTTAGGGCATTTGTAAGCTTGGTATAGAAGGAAAATGGTCAGTAATTCATAAAACTATGAACTTAGTGTTACATATTATCACAAGGTTTAATAAAAAGGAAGACACTTTTTTTGACTTCTTTTGATGTGGAAAAAAATTAATTCTCCCTGGTACCAGCTCTTCTTTTCAAAAGAAAACAAATCATTCTACCAAAAAGACACGTGAACTCACATGTTCATTACAGTACTATTCACAATAGCAAAGACATGGAATCGTTCTAGGTGCTCATCAGTTTGGGGGAAGGGTTGAAAAACTACCTATTTGGGTACCAGGCTCAGTACCTGGGTGATGGGATTATTTGTACCCTGATACTTTTTGGCTCTGTGTCCCCACCAAATTCTCATGTTGAACTGTGATTCCCAGTGTTGGGGGTGGGACCTGGTGGGAGGTGACTGGATCATGGGGACAGGTTTCCTCCTGATAATGAGTGAGTTCTCACGAGGTCTGATAGTTTAAAAGTGTACGGCACTTCCTCCTTCACTCTTTCTCTCCTGCTCCACCGTGGTAAGATGTGCTTGCTTCCCCTTCATCTTCCACCATGATTCTAAGTTTCCTGAGGCCTCCCAGCCATGCTTCCTGTACAGTCTGTGAAATTGTAAGTCAATTAAACCTTTTTTCTTCATAAATTACCCAGTCTCAGGTAGTTCTTTACAGCAGTGTAAAAATGGACTAATACATATGCCCAACCTTAGCATCACACAATATACCCAGGTAGCAAACCTGGACAAGTACCCCCTGAATATGAAATAAAAATTGATAAATAAATAAAAGTAAATCTCATTTTATTATTATTGATACTGCTGTTGTTCCAAAGACACTTCGAATATAGAGAAATCACTGGGAATAAAATTTATACTTAAAATTTTGGGAAAAGACATTTCAAATAGCTGGAAACTTTAATAGGATGTAAGTAAGTTGTTCTCAAGTTTCCACTAGATTAAATATCATGTAGGAGTAGTTTCCAGAGACTGCCTCTCAGGCATTTTCACTAAATGGGACAAGGGTGGATTTCAGATATTTCATTTAGATGAAAATTTGACATAGATGGTCCAGAATTTTGCTTTAAGAGAAAGCAATGGCAGTTAGATGGCAGGAATTTTCTGAAGGAGAGAGGAAATATACCTGTAACATTTGAGGGGCCTTTCTAGCAGTACTCACTCTGCCTTCTCTTATCCATTCTGTTATAGACAGACCCTAAGGTACCCCTATGATCTCCCTCTCCTGATGTTCTTGGCTTTGTATAATCTCTTTCTCTTGAATATGAGTGGAACTTGTGACTTGCCTCTGACAAAAAGACTATAGAAAAGGTGATGATATTTCATGTACATGATTATGCTACTTCATATAATACTTCATTTACTTGCTCATTCACTCTACAGACTCTTGGCCTGTTGGGAGGACCATATGTCAAAGAGTAACAACACAGCCCAGTGAATATCTTGACTGCAGCCTTGAGGGACTTTAAACAGAGCACTTATCAAACTTGTGCTAGCACTCCTGACCAGAGAAACTTTGGGATAATAAATGTATATTGTTTTAATCCATTTTGTGGTAATTTGCTATATAACAATAAACTACTAAAACACACCCAAATCTAGATTTAAGAAATACATCTAGACCAAAACTTGATTGCAATACTCTAAAATATTTCGCTTAATTGCACCCACTAAATTCTTATTGTAAAGAAATAAGGCTCCGCGTATTTTTTGAGAATTTGTCGAATGACTACTCCATCCTCATGAATAGACAATGAGGCTGGATTGGATTTTAACACCGCATGCTTCCCTAAAGCACTTTGTTATCACATCAAATTTCTATATTTTTGCGACCAGAAGTTTTTGTATCTCCCAGTGCAATGTACTGCTTGAGGGGTTTGAGATCACATTTAAGCAGAGAGAAAGAGGAGAGAGAATAAAAATAAGGGATGAACTTTGGCTGATGAGATTAACCCAGTAGAAAGTGTATACAATTGTACATAAAACTTATACTGTCTAAGTTGAATGACCTGACCTATATGAGTGGGAACAAAGGCATGTATTCAGTGTGTGTGTTGTTGTCATCAAGCCAAAGTGTGAATTTCTTACCAATTAAGTACTATATTGCAAAGGGAATAATCATATTCAATATACTGGAAATGAACAACATTGATTAGGAGTAGAGATGCTATAGATTTTATTCTTCAATGAAAACAAACTTTGGTATGCACAACTGCTATAAGAATAAATAAGATTGCTCTAACGCTAGTGATAAATATTCATGGAAATAATCTAGACAGATATGAAAATAACCAGTTTGTGCATGTAAGCTTTTATCCCTTGATTTTAGAAGGGATTATTTTAGTAATGTGTTTAGAATTTTTTTAAAAAATCTTGAAGCAGAGTTGAACAAAGAGAATAAAAAGTTGATAAGTATTGGAATTGAAGGTTGTGCTGAATCTCCCTTGAGCTCCAAATATAATCCAGACCCTCTCACAATGCAGCCCCTTCCAGGAGGCCTGGTATTCTGTCAACACCCTTTTTGTTTCAGGTTTTAAGAAATAGACATTTTTAAAATTATTATTATTTGGTCACCCAGTTGGATTTCTTTTTTTTTTTCCATTTCTTAGCTCTGTACCTAAGGCTTATTAAATTTCACCTACAAGTTCTTCCCATTAGTTCTGAAAGATGAGGCCTGGCAAATGGAAACCAGACTCAAGCAACACTTTATGACCAGGAGACACATGTTGCCTTTTGCTTCTGCTCTCCTTTTGCCTTTGTTCCCTAATTTCAGACTTCTATAGATGGAATCCTAGTTGTTCTTTTACTAGATATGTAATTGTGTGGAGTTTCTTAACTTCCTTAAGCTATATTTTTCTTCTCTCCAAAATGAGAATTATGGTTCCCACTTCATAGCAATGCTGTAAAGAGTTAAGTGAGATATTCCATGCAAAGTACACAGAACTAGCATATTATAGGTGCTCAATAAACATTAGGAGCAATATTGGTTTTCCACCAACTACACCCTTTGCCATCTTTCCTAGGGCGAAACCTAATTCTCTGTATTATCTGTTTCTGCCTTGATTTCTTGGCTACAAGTCTGATTGGTAGAATGCCCTTCTCCTCAGCATTCTATTATGGTATCTTCCTACATTGTCTGCCCTTCCCTTAATTGCCTAAAATTATGTTGCCATGGGCCTATAATTATGTCTAATTGGGGCCTCTCTGCCATTCTCAGTACATATATTCTAACCCCCTACTAGCAGACAATGTATTGGATTAGAAGTCATTTTCCATTTTAACACAATCTGTGCCACTAATGAATTCATGTTTTTAGATTAATGATTCTCAATCTTGGTCATGCATTAAAGTCACCCACGGAGTCTGGTGGAAATTAAAAACTGGGAGGCTGCTAACCCAAAAATTCTGATTGGCAGTTTGGAGTATACTCAGACTTTTGAATTTTTTGAATTTGTGTGTGTGTGTGTGTGTGTGTGTATGTGTGTGTGTGTGTGTGTGTGTTTAAATACTTATGACAGGTACTGATTCAGAGCCAGGGTTCAAAACAACTTTTTCATTCACTTAAAATTCATTCAACAACTTTGAAATTATAAGGCTGGACACTAAAGGTACAATATCTAACACTCCTTTCATCCTGCCAAGACAGATAAGAGGTAAGAGGTTTGGATTATGTCTAAATTTTAGTAAAATATTCGGTATATAGTAGATATTCAAACAATATTCACTGAAGAAGTATAATGGCTTTGTTTTTCTTTCTTTTTAATTTTATTATTATTATACTTTAAGTTTTAGGGTACATGTGCACAACGTGCAGGTTTGTTACATATGTATACGTGTGCCATGTTGGTGTGCTGCACCCATTAACTCGTTATTTAGCATTAGTTATATTTCCTAATGCTGTCCCTCCCCCCTCCCCCTACCCCACAACAGTCTCCGGTGTGTGATGTTCTCCTTCCTGTATCCATATGTTCTCATTGTTCAATTCCCACCTATGACTGAGAACATGCGGTGTTTGGCTTTTTGTCCTTGCGATAGTTTGCTGAGAATGATGGTTTCCAGCTTCATCCATGTCCCTACAAAGGACATGAACTCATTTTTTATGGCTGCATAGTATTCCATGGTGTATATGTGCCACATTTTCTTAATCCAGTCTATCATTGTTGGACATTTGAGTTGGTTCCAAGTCTTTGCTATTGTGAATAGTGCCGCAATAGACATACGTGTGCATGTGTCTTAATAGCAGCATGATTTATAGCCCTTTGGGTATATACCCAGTAATGGGATGGCTGGGTCAAATGGTATTTCTAGTTCTAGATCCCTGAGGAATCACCACACTGACTTCCACAATGGTTGAACTAGTTTACAGTCCCACCAACAGTGTAAAAGTGTTCCTATTTCTCCACATCCTCTTCAGCACCTGTTGTTTCCTGACTTTTTAATGATGGCCATTCTAACTGGTGTGAGATGGTATCTCATTGTGGTTTTGATTTGCATTTCTCTGATGGCCAGTGATGATGAGCATTTTTTCATGTGTCTGTTGGCTGCATAAATGTCTTCTTTTGAGAAGCCTCTGTTCATATCTTTCGCCCACTTTTTGATGGGGTGGTTTGTTTTTTTCTTGTAAATTTGTTTGAGTTCATTGTAGATTCTGGATATTAGCCCTTTGTCAGATGAGTAGGTTGCAAAAGTTTTCTGCCATTCTGTAGGTTGCCTGTTCACTATGATGGTAGTTTCTTTTGCTGTGCAGAAGCTCTTTAGTTTAATTAGATCTCATTTGTCAATTTTGGCTTTTGTTGCCATTGCTTTTGGTGTTTTAGACATGAAGTCCTTGCCCATATCTATGTCCTGAATGGTATTGCCTGGGTTTTCTTCTAGGGTAAGTCTTTAATCCATCTTGAATTAATTTTTGTATAAGGTATAAGGAAGGGATCCAGTTTCAGCTTTCTACATATGGCTAGCCAGTTTTCCCAGCACCATTTATTAAATAGGGAATCCTTTCCCCATTTCTTGATTTTGTCAGGTTTGTCAAAGATCAGATAGTTGTAGATATGTGACATTATTTCTCAGGGCTCTGTTCTGTTCCATTGGTCTATATCTCTGTTTTGGTACCAGTACCATGCTGTTTTGGTTACTGTAGCCTTGTAGTGTAGTTTGAAGTCAGGTAGCGTGATGCCTCCAGCTTTGTTCTTTTGGCTTAGGATTGACTTGGCAATGTGGGCTCTTTTTTGGTTCCATATGAACTTTAAAGTAGTTTTTTCCAATTCTGTGAAGAAAGTCATTGGTAGCTTGATGGGGATGGCATTGAATCTATAAATTACCTTGGGCAGTATGGCCATTTTCACGATATTGGTTCTTCCTACCCATGAGCATGGAATGTTCTTCCATTTGTTTGTATCCTCTTTTATTTTATTGAGCAGTGGTTTGTAGTTCTCCTTGAAGAGGTCCTTAATATCCCTTGTAAGTTGGATTCCTAGGTATTTTATTCTCTTAGAAGCAATTGTGAATGGGAGTTCACTCATGATTTAGCTCTCTGTTTGTCTGTTATTGGTGTACAGGAAGGCTTGTGATTTTTGCACATTGATTGTGTATCCTGAGACTTTGCCGAAGTTGCTTATCAGCTTAAGGAGATTTTGGGCTGAGACAATGGGGTTTTCTAGGTATACAATCATGTCGTCTGCAAACAGGGACAATTTGACTTCCTCTTTTCCTAATTGAATGCCCTTTATTTCCTTCTCCTGCCTGATTGCCCTGGCCAGAACTTCCAACACTATGTTGAATAGGAGTGGTGAGAGAGGGCATCCCTGTCTTGTGCCAGTTTTCAAAGGGAATGCTTCCAGTTTTTGTCCATTCAGTATGATATTGGCTGTGGGTTTGTCATAGATAGCTCTTATTATTTTGAGATACATCCCATCAATACCTAATTTATTGAGAGATTTTAGCATGAAGGGTTGTTGAATTTTGTCAAAGGCCTTTTTTGCATCTATTGAGATAATCATGTGGTTTTTGTCTTTGGTTCTGTTTATATGCTGGATTACGTTTATTGATTTGCATATGTTGAACCAGCCTTGCATGACAGGGATGAAGCCCACTTGATCATGGTGGATAAGCTTTTTGATGTGTTACTGGATTGGTTTGCCAGTATTTTACTGAGGATTTTTGCATCAATGTTCATCAAGGATATTGGTCTAAAATTCTCTTATTTTGTTGTGTCTCTGCCAGGCTTTGGTATCAGGATGATGCTGGCCTCATAAAATGAGTTAGGGAGGATTCCCTCTTTTTCTATTTATTGGAATAGTTTCAGAAGGAATGGTACCAGCTCCTCCTTGTACCTCTGGTAGAATTCGGCTGTGAATCCATCTGGTCCTGGACTTTTTTTGTTGGTAAGCTATTAATTATTTCCTCAATTTCAGAGCCTGTTATTGGTCTATTCAGAGATTCAAGTTCTTCCTGGTTTAGTCTTGGGAGAGTGTATGTGTCGAGGAATTTATCCATTTCTTCTAGATTTTCTAGTTTATTTGCATAGAGGTGTTTATAGTATTCTCTGATGGTAGTTTATATTTCTGTGGGATTGGTGGTGATATCCCCTTTGCCATTTTTTATTGCCTCTATTTGATTCTTCTCTCTTTTCTTCTTTATTAGTCTTGCTAGCGGTCTATCAATTTTGTTGATCTTCTCAAAAAACCAGCTCCTGGATTCATTAATTTTTTGAAGGGTTTTTTGTGTCTCTATTTCCTTCAGTTCTGTCTGATCTTAGTTATTTCTTGCCTTCTGCTAGCTTTTGAATGTGTTTGCTCTTGCTTCTCTAGTTCTTTTAATTGTGATGTTAGGGTGTCAATTTTAGATCTTTCCTGCTTTCTCTTGTGGGCATTTAGTGCTATAAATTTCCCTCTACACACTGCTTTGAATGTGTCCCAGAGATTCTGGTATGTTGTGTCTTTGTTCTCGTTGGTTTCAAAGAACATCTTTATTTCTGCCTTCATTTCGTTATGTACCTAGTAGTCATTCAGGAGGAGGTTGTTCAGTTTCCATGTAGTTGTGAGGTTTTGAGTGAGTTTCTTAATCCTGAGTTCTAGTTTGATTGCACTGTGGTCTGAGAGACAGTTTGCTCCTACTTGGGGGGGGTGCTCCCAGTTAGGCTACTTGGGGGTCAGGGACCCACTTGAGGAGGCAGTCTGCCAGTTCTCAGGTCTCAAGCTGCATGCTGGGAGAACCACTACTCTCTTCAAAGCTGTCAGACAGGGACATTTAAGTCTTCAGAGGTTATTGCTGCCTTTTGTTTGTCTGTGCCCTGTACCCAGAGGTGGAGCCTTCAGAGGCAGGCAGGCAGGCCTCCTTGAGCTGTGGTGGGCTCCACCCAGTTTGAGCTTCCCGGCCACTTTGTTTGCCTAGCCTACACAAGCCTGGGCAATGGCGGGCACCCCTCCTCCAGTCTCACTGCCACCTTGCAGTTTGATCTCAGACTGCTGTGCTAGCAATGATCCAGGCTCCATGGGTGTAGGACCATCCAAGCCAGGTGTGGGATATAATCTCCTGGTGTGCCGTTTGTTAAGCCCATTGGAAAAGCACAGTATTAGGATGGGAGCGACCCGATTTTCCAGGTGCCGTCTGTCACCCCTTTCTTTGACTGGGAAAGGGAATTCCCTGACCCCTTGCGCTTCCCAGGTGAGGCAATGCCTCACCCTGCTTCGGCTCATGCACGGTGTGCTGCACCCACTGTCCTGCACCCACTGTCTGGCACTCCCCAGTGAGATGAACCCATTGCCTCAGTTGGAAATGCAGAAATCACCCGTCTTCTGCATCACTCACGCTGGGAGCTGTAGACTGGAGCTGTTCCTATTCCGCCATCTTGGCTCCACCCTCCTGTTTTTCTTATTTATAAAAGAATTTTAGATTACTATCAAATACAACTTCCAGGCATACTAAGAAATAAGATCGGAGAGGTCTGAAATAACTTGTCATTTTATTTCTTATTATTTATTTATTTATTAGAGACAGTGTCTCACTTTGTCACCTAGGCTGGCGTGCAGTGGCGCAATCACAGCTTACTGCAAACTTGACATCCAAGGCTCAGGTGATCCTCCTGGCTCAGCCTCTTGAGTAGCTGGGACTGCAGGTGCGGCACCAAGCCTGGCTAAGTTTTGTATTTTTCATAAAGACATCCTGCCGAGGCTGTTCTCAAACTCCTTGGCTCAAGTGATCCTCCCACCTCAGCTTCCCAAAGTGCTGGGATTACAGGTGTAAACCACCATGTCTATACTCAAGTTATTTTGGAAGAGTTAAGATAGGAGAGTTCTAAAATGAAAACAACAAAACATAAGAATAACAAAATAAAACTGAAAAATGCGAATAGCAATTCTTATTTTAGAGAGCACGGTATATGTTAGCCTACTAAAGGATCTGAGAAACTCTGAATTAAGTAAATATGTTTGGTATTTCTTAAAGTCCCTGAATTCAGAATACTTTTTTTCAACATCTAATGGGATGGTGTTTTATGGATTATCTATTTAAAAAATAATGATTTAAGCTATGGTTATGGTCTCCTGCAGCTTTATATGTCTCGACTTCAAGTCTATAGGAAAGACCATTGTATTGGAGAAGTCAACTGTCAGAATGCCTGGCTCTCCCATAGCCCTGTCTGGAAGGAATTGACCTGACCAACTGGGTGTGTAATGATTAAGTAGATATTTTACGTAGCACATTACCATAATTCTTCTGTGCTAACTGATTAGACAAGAACAGGCATACGCCTCAAGGGTTTCTCTGTCTTAACCTAATAGTAGCCAATTAGTTTTACTCTCTAAGCAATTTGAATGAAGAAATATTGGGCAAATAAGATATTTACAGCTGAAACTTAGAGATCATTATATAAGACTGGGTTCACAAACTGGTGCAAAGCATGTAAATTTTTCTGTTTCTGAAAATTGTATTTGACTATCTGTTCATGTAGCATGCATGGTCCAAATCACTAAGACCTTCCACTCCCTGATGCTTGTATCCTCTGCCTTATTCCTTTATATTAGCCATCGGACTCCTAAATGCATCTGTGCAACTGAAGTGGCTGAAGTGCAATTCATAGCCCTTAGAAATAATGGAAGAATAAGTGAAACATTGGGAATTCAGGTGGCATTGTGGACATGTACCTAACTCCAGGAAATAAACAATCAGTTTCTATGAAAAGAAACTAAAATGCATATGTTGACCATTTTTGCTCTGTAGCCAATTGGTAAGATAAAGAGCAGTTATATCTACTTTATTAGACACTAAAAATCACTGCAGGTGGTGAAGTGCACGTGGGGATGTTCATACTACTGGTTCGTCTGCATACTTTTCCAGGGACATGCTGATTCCTGTGTGGAGCCCAGGCGGGAGATTTGCTGATGAGCATCTCTGAGGACAGAAGTCTCTGAGAAAGAGAACACTCACCAGGCACTGCCACTTGTCTATTTACAACACTGATTCTTCCTGCAGCTTCTTTGGTTTTAAATTAGCATAAGCTGCATAGAAACCACCAGCCCATCATTTTTATGTTTTTACCTTGGCAGTAATAGCCTGCAGTCCATAGCCTGGCAAAAGGAGCTGAACTTCACAAAGTACAAGTATCCATTTTCTTTAAATTACTCATTTAACTTGACCACACACATTTTGGGTAGCAATTGTTGCATTTTCTTTTCTTTCCTATAATACTTAAAGCTTCTCACTACCCTGTGGGCAGTGAGTTTCATTTTCTCTTTTGGCAAAGGAACAGTGGTTATAATTTCAAATGAAATTATTCAGTCTCATTTTGTTGACTCTTAATGGAATCCTTTTGGACATAAATGGCATTGAATTATACTTCCTCTTCATCAACCACAGGTTACTCAGTCCTAAAAAGGCTTTTTCAAGTGCTGCTACTTCTAGGGGCAGCTGTTTTCTCTATGTTGGTTTATTCTAAGTATGAAAAAAGAATGTATTACCCAAGGTACTCATTTCAGAAATGCCAGAAAACAAATACTTCTTATACCTTTATTTTTAAGCATTTTTGTTTATGAACCGGTGAAGAATAACTGACAAGCAGAGCTTCTGAATGCAAAGAGAGGAAACTGGACATATTTCACACAGACTGCTGAAGTTTTTACAACTGTAGAAAGAACTTTGGCCAGAGACAAAATCCAAAAAAGTAAATCCTTTCCCACTCTTACTTATAAAATTGCCTCTGTATTCTTTACTTCACAGATTATCATCAAGGTTGTTTTACATGATAAAAATTAGTACAAGCATATGTAATTCTCCCTTCAATATTACTGGATAAATTGGAGTGCTTTAAACTGTGCCCATGTACTGTATCACAAGTCACTAGATACTATTTAAATATTTCAAAACTGTTGAAGAGGAAATTTTACCTATTACTCTGTACTATAGGGAAAATATGGAATGGAGAGATTTAATTTAACCTCTAAGAGGCAGGGCGTGGTGGCTCATGCCTATAATCCCAGCACTTTGGGAGGCCAAGGTGGGCGGATCACAAGGTCAGGAGTTCGAGACCAGCCTGGCCAACATGAAGCCCTGTCTGTACTAAAAATACAAAAATCAGCCAAAAATAAATGCAACAAAAATAAATGCAACACTAGACAACCATACAGCATGGTTTTGTCCTCTCTTAAATGGAGGTGTGTGTATCTAGATTGATTTCCCATCAGTCAATTTTAAATCTGATATTCCTGTCAATCTAGCACAGACATTGAGACTCTTGAGTTTATTAGTTGGAGAGGCTTGGTTTCAAATAATGACTTTGTAACTTTCTAGTTTTCTGACTTTTGGTAAGTTACTTACCTTTCTGCTCCCCATATCTGCATGGGCAAAGATAGTTAAAATATCTACTTGACAGAGTGTCTTTGGGTGTGAAATGGGTGGGCATGGGTGTGACATTCATAAAATATCACGTTACTTGGACTTTTCCCAGGTGAAAGGGTGTGAAATGGGTGGGCATGAAAAGAGCATGGCACTGAGACTGGTCCTGCACTGCAGCTTATTCTTGGCTTCATTAAAGCAACAGAAAACAGAAATAATTGTTTTAAAATATTAGAGAACAGTAATTTAGAAATATTTTATTTGAATTTAGCCGAATTCTTTAACTAGAAGTTTGTCTACTTAAAGAAAATATTAGTGTGCTACTCATTCATTTTCTTTTGAATGTGTGCTATAGTGTGCATATTTATGGTAGCTACTATATGCCAGCCTGTCTTGGGATATATCAGAAAGCAAAAGAGACACAATGTTCTGCCCTTGTGGCATTCATAGTCAAGTTTACAAACTTTTAATAGCAATCCTTTACATTTTGAATACATTTTTCCTTTTATTAAGCCTAAGAAGCAATGCTTTTAATTACATTAAATTGTTTTAAAATCATAAGAAGACAAGTCTAAAATCTTAGGAATTTAGAACCTTTCTTTAATTTCAGATTTGGGAATACAAATTTATCTTACTTATACATTTCATAACTTTCTGCTCTTACTATTTTTTTTTTTTTGTCTTTGCCATGTAATGCTGAGGCCTTTGAATGTCCCCCTCAGTTCTCAGAAAACTGTGGAGCAGGAGTTATCAAATGTAGGAGTCAGGATTCAGAAGCTGGACATGCACGCTGAGGGTCGGTTTCCAGGGGACCTGGGGCTGATTCCAGTCTGCTTGTTTTGTGCTGCTGCCAAATAGGCATGATGTGCATGGCCTCTCAAGCAAAATACTCTATAACTATGCGGACCAAGACCTACTGCATAGTTTTCCTGATGTAACTAAACTACTTAATCTTTTTTACCTGCACACACAGAAAAAGCTTTTAAAAATTTCTTTCTCCTCATTTTTTTTTTTTTTGCCAAGATCAGATCTTACGGTTTATTCAAGGTACCTGTATTATATGACAATTCAATTTATCCATTAACATTTGTTTATTTAATAGTATTTGCAGTCATGTCAAAGGTGTTTGGAAAGCCTTCCAGGTTTTCTGTTGCCTTCCTCCTATCTGCTTGTTTATTCATTCTACAAACTTGACTGTTTTCTATAAGGGGAATTCTTGCCAAGAAGGAATAGTTGCAGTGTGTTCTCTGTGTTCAAATATTTATATCCTCTTTATTTTAAAAGACATTGAATTTACTTAATTAAAATACATAACAATTTTAAAATTGAGAACAAGCATTCAGGACAAATTCCTTTCCAGCTGGGTTCTGAACTCCCAAGTGTATTTTTAAAACACATTGCAGTGTGTATGATTTTGTAGTAATATATGAGATAAATACATGTGTTTTGTAATTTCAGTGACAATACTTGAGAATCTGACCCATAGGAAATATCCATCACTTCAAGGTATCAACTTTGTTCATGGAATAAGAAAAACGTACAGGGAGATATTTAAGGGTGGTAGAGCACATTTTGGGGAAAAAAGGATTGATATAGTTTAAAGGGAATTATTGCATTGTTATATGGCATAGGCCATATTGCATATCATCATATATCTCTTGAGAAGGCAGCTTTTGAACACACAAAGGTAAGAGGGCAAGATTGAATAAATGCAGTGCAACTGGAAACAGATTTTGGAGTAGGGATTTCTTTTTAATCTTTCCTTTTAAAAATCTTAATTTGGTAATTAGACATTGATGAAATATTGCATGTTACTTGGACTTTTCTCAGGTGAAAGGATAGATTTAGTTTCAACATGAAACTATTGGTTGCTAAAGTTAAAAAAGTAAATATTGTCAAAATCTTCTGTTTTATTGGTCCTGACATTTTTATTGAGGTTTGGGTTGCTTTTGGGAATAGCAAGAATTCTGGATATTAAATATTAGCTAATATTTTAGGAAAATTGCTTAGGTCTGTGGTTGGGTTTGGGGCAAACAGGTGTCACAGTCCTGATGCCCTTATGAATATGATTTATTTTGTCTGAAATGTTTTATCCCCATACACATCTAGCAAAAATGACACTTTAAGAAAGAGATAAAAAATTCATTCTCTATGAAGTGTTTTTATGAAACTTGAAAGAGCATTTGCAACTCCCTTCATTGTGTCTGCACTTAACTAGTTTTATAATAATGATTATCATGCAATTTAATGTTATGTCTATGTGGTTGTATCCCTTACTAGGTTTGAAATCCTTGAAAGCAAACACAATAAATAGCTCTTTGATCTGTACTATGTAGAAAACCACATGAAGTAGACACTCAAAACTGTTAGTTGGATCAATGGAATTCATACTGATTGACTTCAAAATTAATATTGTATTTTGAAAGTTAAAATCAAGTTTAACAACTTTTAGGGAGAACAAAATCACTTCTTTGATAAATCAATTAATTGTAATTGGCATGACAGTTATTAGATATAGTAATTAAATACTTGAATTAAACAGTACTTCTTGTAAGCATTTTATGATGTTATATTTTATAAATACTTTCAGAAAATATAAAGATACATATAATTTAAATATTATATATTACCATATATGTATAATAATTTATATATGTACATATATACAATATTTAATTTATACATATATATGATGGATTTGTAGAAGAAAGAGCTATGCATATACTACCTGTCAATATATAGATACACTTTGCTAGTGGCTAGAGTGATGTATATCTTCAGATGTTTTCTAATGCCAGTAACTTAAAATGTGACATAAAAGTTGCTAAAACAATAAGGAAGTATATTATTTTTCATAATGGAAAGTTGAGAAGTGGTCAGGCTTCAAACCTAGAATAAGCAGGGCTCTAATTTGATTTTTCCTGCTATTCTTGCAACTTTATCATTCTCTTTGTTTTGGCCTCTTCTCAAGCCCTCCACCCTCAAGTTCCTAAGAAGGTTCTAATAGTAGTTTGATAGTAGAAGAGGCTACCTGCCTCCTTCATGTGCAAAGAGAAGAAAAACCTTTCCCCTGTTCCTGAAGTAAAAATTGTTTCTTTTATTCTGATTGACTAGTTTAGATCCTCTCCATTAGACTTTAACAATAAAAATTTTTAAAAGAATGCCACACACTTACTGGTTTAATTCTGAATTCCTGAACCAATCAGTAGTAGCATAGATTATGGGTTTGTCGTGATTGCTTCTCCTATTTTGATTCATAACCCAGTAGACAGGGTTGCTGTCAGCTTTTCTGAATTTCATAGTTATACGAAAAAAGGATGGGCTCCTAAACAAAATTTTCTGTGATCAGAGAATGAGAATGTTGGGTAGAAAATTTATAATGTTCACTATAAATAGCATTTGAATTTTTAAACTACATAATAAAATTAGTAGATTTGTGAAACACATCAGTATAAGATAGAAAACTCATTTTTTATAATTCTAAAGGAAACAGTGAACCAAAAACAGATAGACTATGAGATTATTTCTCCATGCTTGATTCATCAAATATGGTACCTGCTACAGGTAACATAAAGATCAGTGAGTGTTTTTTTGCACAAACCCTTGCAGTAGTTTCCCATCACATTGAATTAAAACCACTTTACAACAACCTGCCAGTCCCTCATTAGTTGTCTTCCATTCATTCTCTAACCTCATCTATTGCTGTTCTTCTCCATGTTGACTCAAGTCACATTGACTTCCTCCTTATTCTTCAAAACTGCCCAAAATACTCTGTCTCTGAGCACTCATTCTTGCTGTCCTCCTGCCTAGAATTCATTTCTCCCAGATATCCCAGAAGGGGGTGGGTTTGTTCTCCTACCTCCTTCAAATTTGTACTGTATGTCACCTCAGGGATATCTTTCTCATCTAAATTTTAAAACCTTCAATATGTGGCAGGTCTAGCCCCTTTCCTTGATTTAGATCCCTTCTTAGAAATTATCATTACCTAATGTACTCAATTTTTACCCGTTTATTTTGCTTATCTATTTCTCTACTAGAAAATCAGTCACATAAAGGAATGTTTCTGTCATGCAGTTTACTTCTATATCCTAAAGATATAGAAAGTGGATGAAAACTCCTTAATGTCAGTATTCTGAATACCATGATATAACCTTTGGTCAGTTCCAGTTCCTTCTCATCCATCTAAAATTCTTATAGTATCCATTGCAGCTTTTATGAGACCAGACCACATATTACCTGGGCCTTAACCAACTGTGGCAGAAACAAATAAACAAATAAACAACCTCTTATCAACATTAAGATACTTAAAGCCTTTTCTTGATAAACATACCTTAAAACTTGGTAAAATTTTAACATTAAATAAAAGGAAATACCTCCTTTTAATCTTCTTTCAATGTATTGTCATCTTTGTTCTCTCCTCTTTCTTGAACCTTAGTTGGATTCTGCTGGATTCTATTGGGCTGCCTTCTATTTTCCTTCTTTTGGATTTTCTTCTTCTATTAAATTTTCTCCCACTAAATTGAGAGCCCTGAAACATTCTTTCCATTGAAAAATAGGCTCCTGGAAACTGTAAGACTCCAAAACCCCCATGAATGGAAAGATGGGTAGTGATAGTTCAATGTTTGTAACATTAACTTAGACAAACATTATTCCCTGAAAATCTTTTAAACATTGTTGTTCACGGTCACTATTGTAAATGGTCACTATTTTGCTCAAGCACTTTACCTTCAACCTCTATTCTATTTTCTCTTACTGTATAATCTTTACTGTTACTTCAGAGAGAACATTGCAGCAAGCCACTAAGCATTAACTTTCCCAACCACATACCAATTTCCCTACAACTTACCCATATCTATAAGCATTTTTAAAATAATTCAATTATAATATAATATATATACAGTGAGGTACACAAATCACAGCTTAATGAATATTTGTAAAATGAACATACCTAGGTAATAACCACTCATAGTAAGAACTAGAGTCTAACTAGCATCCTATCAGTACCTCTCATGCCCCCTTTTCCAATTAAACTGTATCTTATGGTAATCACCATTCTGACTTTAGAACCATAAATTTGTTTGCCCATTATAGTACATACATTTTTCTATGTCTTCTTTTGCCCAAAATTACAGTTGTAATATTCTTATTTATGGGTGTACCGTAGTTTTAAGCATTTTTATTGCTATATAGTGTTCCATTGCATAAATATTCAATGCTTGTATATCCGTTGACTGTTGCTGACCATTAGTTAGTTTTTAGACTGAGAAAATAAAATAGCGCTCTGAGAAATGTTACTTTATATGGCTTTTTGCAGATGTACGTACACATTTAATGATAGATATACACTTAGCATGGAATTAATTTTGGGATCCTAGAGTATTCCTATGTTCAGGGATATTAGATAATAACAAATGGTTCTCCAAAGTAACTCTACAAATTTAAACTCTCACCAGAAGTGCATTGGAGAGTACCAGTTGCTTCATACACTTACTAAAATTTGATATTATCTATATTTTTACATTTAACTATTCTGATGAATATAAAGGGCAGCTAGTTTTGGTTTTAATTTACATTCCTCTGATTTGTCAGAGTTCTGGTAAGAGTCCTTGTAGGATACATAGCAAACAGTTTCTTTCTGTAATTTGTCTTTTCACTTTATTTTTATAGCATTTTGATGAGCATAAGTTGTTAATTGCAATGTAGTCAAATCTATTCACTTCTTAGGTTTATGATTTGTGCTTCTTGTGCACTCTGTAAAGGTACCTTTACCTATTCAAGGTCATATACTATACTGGATTTCAATACTCAGTAGATGGAGAATTGAAGAGAGTGGTGATGCATGTAAATATAGGTTATTAGAAAACATCTGGAATGAAGTCTGTAGGAAAATAATAATAAAGACTGTAAAAGACAGTGTAGGAGATATAGGGTCCAAGAACCAGGAAGTGAAAATACACGGACTATTCAAACTCTTATTCTACCCCTCCACCAGAAAAAAGAAAGAGAAACTGAATAGATAGAGAAAATATAAAATGAGTAATGAGATGGTAGATCTAAGTCCTAATTTTTTAGTATTTATTTCTTAGATAAACTGGGTAATCCTGGAATAAAAATAAAACAGTATGAAAAATAGACAACTTATTAGACAAGAGAGCAAAAGACTTGAACAGGAATTTCAAATGACCAAAAAGCATATGAAAAGATTCTCAGTCTATTTAGTCATAAAAGGAATGCAAATAAAAATGAATACAAGTTACCATTACATATTTATCAGATTGCTAAAGTTAAAAAGATTGACAACATCAAGTGTTGGTGAGAATGTGGAGCAACTGAGATTGTCATCTCAACTTATTTGGTCACTTTTGAGGAGGAGGAGAGGAGTAGTGATGGGAAGAAATTATGAAAACCTCTACAGTTCTGGTAATATTCATTTCCCAGACCTAGGTGGTAATTACTTACATGCATGTACCAATGAAAATGCATTAATTTGTATGCTTATGGTATTTGTACTTTTTTGTCTGTATGTTATACTTTTAGAAAACGTTCAGCAGAAATGATACATTGTTTTAACTGATAAGCTTAATATTATCACCAAGGAAATACAGTGAAATTGCAATTTAGAGATTTATCAGCACACAAGCTATTATGAATTTAAGATTCAGATCGAAAATTTTTGTTCTATCAAATATTTCTGAGCAGGGTAAAATTGCAGTAAACCAGTAAATAAAATATGAATGTATAGAAAAAGATAGACCCAAGGAGTTTACAAGATTATTTAATATAGTATGTAGTACTGAATTTCATTTGTACATATCAGGGAGTTAAATGCCAGAAATTTTCATCATGTAACACTACAAAAAGTTCTGTGACCTTGAAGTTCAAGATCAATTCTGATCATTTTACCTCTCAAAATTTTACTAAGTCTTCCCAATGTTCGAGGAAATGCAATTCATGTACAATCTTTTGTACTACATTTGCAACAATACTTCCCCATGGACATAATGCCTTTCCCTTTTCTCCTCATACAAATATCAGCTTAGTACTTATTTCATTAGGATGACCTCTCCCTGACTTTGAAGTAATTGTATCATGTGCTTCTTACCTTTGTATTTATTCCTGTAACCAATTGTTACAGAAGTTTGCCAACACATTTTATGAGTTTACTATTTTCCCAAATCTTTGAAGTCTTTGTATCAAACACGAATACCTCTTTTTAAGCTCTGCATAGCACGTTCCCCAAATATATTTGAGCAAAGGAACACAGTAATTAATGTGGTGTTTGTCTCTGACCAATAGTTGAGATAGTGGAGTTTCTAAATTGTGAGACTAATTTTAGAAAACATCTTTTTAAGACTATACCCACAAATAGTGATCTTGAGGTAATCATTTTTACTGGAAGTGAAACTTTAAAGTGTTCTGCTGGCCATCTTTAATGTTATTATCTCTGACATCAACTTCAGTAGAGTTTTGCCTTGCTTTTTTGTATATCTAAATTTATCACTTAAATTTAATTATTGCTTTCATAGCAAATAGTTTTGAGGTAGTTGTCCAGATTTGTCCAATCAGATTTTACCATCCTAGAGCCATCAGAATAGAAAAGCACAAACCATCTTCATTTTAATAGAATTGTCAAGGTCTCCAACCATGTTTGGATTGTAAATATTTTCTAGTCGCTCTGCAACACTGTTTTTTCCTTCCTGCTTATGACACTTACAACCTACTTAGTTTTCCCTAGATAATAATTTCTCATCATTTTATTGTTTAGTAAGTGCATACTAGTGCTTTTTATATACCTGAAGGTTAGATCTCCCAAATTACCAGTGACTGTTTTGATATTATGTATCATATCCTGAGTCTAAAATATTTAGCATCTATTTCTGTTTAAAAAGGGCCAGTGGGCCTCATATTAAGTACATACTGTCTCTCTACATTCCTCTTACAAATGAAAATATATATACACATACATCTATATTTCTTTCTCCATATCAAGCAATCTGTCTATCTATATATTTTTTTCCGAAGAGAAGAAGCAAAGCTATCACAAAAACTAAATTGTCCCAAATGTACCATTAAAATTGAAGAGGCCAATCTTGAATATGTACTGAAGGAAATCTCAGAAGTATGAATGATTGCTGTTTGGGGGAGTGTATTCCTCTGATGCAGGAATAATCTACCAATCTGCCTTCTGACTCTAATCGTGTGTTTGGATTTTATTTCTTTTTATAAATGAGGTAATGAGATCCAGAGACTGAAGGGTAGAAATTTAACTGACAATGCAATAAACAGCCATCTAAAGTAAGCTTTTACAAAATGATACCACCACACATTGGAAATTTCAACTAAATTCAGAATAAATATAAACAGTTACCTTTTGCAATAGTCTATGAAGTTTTACCCTTTGAGAATCCCTTTCAATCAGTATTAAGCAGAAGATTCTTTTAAAAGAAGTGAAGATTAGCAATTATGTTTTGTGATTTCCCAGTACTGCTTTAACATTTCTCCTGTGGGTTAGATGATGTATCTGCACACTTCAGGGCAAATTCAAAAAATGTAATACAAATTGCTTATGTTTTATTAGGTTGGAGGAGAGCAGATATTTTTACAGGCAAAAATATTTTTTAATTTAGCACTGGCACTATTTTGCACTAGAATATACTGCCATTTTTGTGATAGTGCAACTCTAATTCAGGTAATATAGTTGGTTATAGTTTATTTCTAGCTGTTGATAACTTCCTCAAAGTAACATTAAAAAATGATGAGAATTTTATATTAGTATGGTTCAACTGTGTAACAACAAAGGGTGCTGTCATGAAAATTCTACCCAATTAAAAAAGTACCATGTTCCAATATGTAGTATAATATTCTTTAAACTAAAAGTATACCTTATAAAACATTTGTCAGTTCCTTGAAATTAATTTATTAATAAGGAATTTGAACAGTAAAATTAATTTTACTGGGAAAGAAAACAAATGTGCTCATTTGTATTGTTTTTATTTTTAGCTTGATGTAATTTTAGCATTATTTCTCCTGGTGTTAGTATTTCACTAGACTTTTCAAATACATATTATATATATCAAATATATATTCATGTACAAAGACATTTATTAAATAATATTATGTGTTAATATATATCACCTATGTTAATGATATTAAAGTTTACTGTGGCTTTTAAAATAATCTGTTTTGTTATTTAAATATAATTTTACTTTGGGAGGCAAGATATTAAGTAGAAGCATGACTAAATGCATTTTATTTGTAATTATTTAATCACATGTAACATTCATACTTTATTCTTTTGGAGTATAGTTTTTTGTTTTTTGTATCCCATTTTACTTCAATTTTCAGGGTTTATTTCAGAATATTTTTCATCTTTAGAGCCAGATGGCACCTTGGCACCTTACTCTTTGGCTTCGTTAGGCCACTTTTCACTTTGAACAAGAAGCATTTTAAATGATTAAATGCTGTATGTCGTTGTTTCATTGTACTTCAGATTTTCACGCCCATCCAATCTGTAATGTGGCTCATCTGTGACTCATTCATCAGGAGCATGAATTTTAGTGGGGAAGAAAATCTGACCAGCCTTGTTCCACAGAGCTCATATGAAATGTGCTGATGATCTTTGTGCTGGCTGCAGGAATGGTAATAAAACCGATTGGACTAACCATAATCCTTCTATAGATTAACATGATTTCAGAATTATTAACCACTTTCACGTGACTCTATGTACACAGCCACAACTGGTTACATTGTGCATTATGGTGGTCACTATTACACAGTGGTTTTGCTTCCAACATTATATACACACATTCAACAAAGCTGATTTTAATTTTGGGAGCTAGATTCTATTTATTCTTCAGGGAAAATAAAGCAGACAAAACCTTCAAGTTTTATCGGTTTAAACATTTCTGTTATAGACATTGCTAAAAATATAGCAAGATGCAGTAAATGACTTTACAAAGTTGCATAACTCCTTGATTATAATTGTTTAAATTAAAACATGTTAATTAAAATTTAATTTAATTACTTTCATATAAATGATATGCCTTCTCCTCTTCCTTTTGGAAATCTTCTGCCAATATTTAAGGCATAATTCAGGTTATGTTTATATACTTTTGCCAAAACTCATAAAAGTTCCATAAAATAAAATGAGACTAAAATGATAATTACAATGGGAATTTCTTTTTTTTTGTAATCTAGAATACTTATCATTGTTTCTCAAATAAACATTATTTAATATTCATCCAGCCAGTATTCTTTATTTGGTTTTATTAAGTTAAAGCAACAAATGACCTCATGCATAAAGCTGGCTCAGTAGCATTTATGTTTAGTTATGATTTGTTAAAAGACTCCTTATTATTGTCTTGATTTTTTTTATCATATGCAAGTGAGGTACTATTGGTTTGAGCAACAATGAAAACCAACATCACACTCCAGGATCTTGCTGCCTGTAGAATGGTTAACAACAATAGATAAAACACATTTATTCTTGTCAGTCTTTGAAAAGTACCTTGGAGAATTACTGTAGCATTATGTACTATAAGCCTCAATGAAACTACAGAGTAAACTGTAACTTGCACAGGCATTTTGTATCCTAAATGTATTGTGTGTTATTAAAGTAGCAAAGCTTTTTATGTTGATATTTGTGTGATCCCTGAAAATGAGATAATGTAATATGGAGAAAAATCAGTACAGTTACAAAGGAGAAGTGTAGCCTACTGAATGCTTACTAGCCAAAAATGTAGGACCACAAAATTATTAATTGGGAAACTGACTTTTGTAACAGGACCTATAATGCCACTGCATTGCACAGTTTTCTGGACTGTTCCTTAAATGGACACACCTTTTAATTTTGTCAACATCTGCCTTTATGATAACCAGCTAATTACACACACCTGGATAGGCCCCTTCAACTACAATATGGTATTACTGCTCACCATCAGAATTGTCACTTGTCCTATACAGTGGCCCACCCAATTCCTGAGTGAAGAATGAGTCCCTGGCACAGAAATGCCTTTCTCTGTCTTTCCTTATAACAAACGGACAAAGGGAGGATACAGATTGGCAAAACAGAAGGGAAAAAATTATTTTTGTGCATCTGCCAAGAAAAAAAACCCCAAAGGATTCTGCTGGCAGAGTATAATTTTTGAGAGCAAAATTACAGCATGGTAAACAGGAGCATGAATTTTAGTGGGGAAGAGAATTATTTTTAAAGAAGTGCTAGCAAGTCATACAAACTATATTTTACTTGTTTTTATGAGATGGATGGTTTATTATCAAGGTTAGTTAAGGTAGGATGACTACTAATGTTTATTGGATGTCTATAATATACTAAGAATCATATTAGATATGAACATAGATTTTTGGTAATTCCCATATTGATATGCAATAAAGCCATTTTCATTCCATTTTATTGATGAAGAAATAATCCATCAACTTACTTTGCTTTCTGGAATAGCTCAGAATACATCTTTACCCTATTCATAATATCAGTGTTTGATTGGTCAGGTCGTTATTTATAAAAATTGAGAGTGAGAATAAGCAAAACACTCTCATGGAAGTTGGGTGACAATGTATAGAATCCTGTACTCTACCCAAAATATAGATGTTGTATTCTTCATCACTGGCCATCCGAGAAATGCAAATCAAAACCACAATGAGATACCATCTCACACCAGTTAGAATGGCCATCATTAAAAAATCAGGAAACAACAAGTGCTGGAGAGGATGTGGAGAAATAGGAACACTTTTACACTGTTGGTGGGACCGTAAACTAGTTCAACCATTGTGGAAGTCAGTGTGGCAATTCCTCAGGGATCTAGAACTAGAAATACCATTTGACCCAGCCATCCCATTACTGGGTATATACCCAAAGGACTATAAATCATGCTGCTATAAAGACACATGCACACATATGTTTATTGCGGCACTATTCACAATAGCAAAGACTTGGAACCAACCCAAATGTCCAACAACGATAGACTGGATTAAAAAAATGTGGCACATATACACCATGGAATACTATGCAGCCATAAAAAATGATGAGTTCATGTCCTTTGTAGGGACATGGATGAAACTGGAAATCATCATTCCCAGGAAACTATCGCAAGGACAAAAAACCAAACACCGCATGTTCTCACTGATAGGTGGGAACTGAACAATGAGAACTCATGGACACAGGAAGGGGAACATCACACTCCGGGGACTGTTGTGGGGTGGGGGGAGGGGGGAGGGACAGCATTAGGAGATATACCTAATGCTAAACGACGAGTTAATGGGTGCAGCAAACCAACATGGCACATGGATACGTATGTAACAAACCTGCACATTGTGCACATGTACCCTAAAACCTAAAGTATAATAATAATAAAAGAAAGATGTTCTATTCTTTAGTCTGGAGAAAACTTGCATTTCATAGTGAGATGTGACATGAAAATCATGCAAGAAACCATAAAATAGAAATGTCTAGTAATTGTCTATACTCATAATTTATATAGCTCTTTCACAAAATTGTCTTATTTGAGCCCCAAAGCAATTCTTTGAAAATAATATGTTTAACTTCACTTAATTGAGGAGTAGACATGTTTGGTGATTTGCACAAATTCTAACAAATATAAGAAGTGTTGAAACTGACACTGAGCTCTCCTCACTCTAAATCCTGTCATTTTTCGGTTATACTATGCTAGATATAGGTGAAATAACAATAACAAGAATAATTAACATTTTAGAGTGCTTCCTTTGTGCAGTGTTTTTGTATTAAATTCATTAATTCTCACAACAAATCTAGAAGGTGATACTTTTGTTATCCTCATTTTAGAGATGATAAAATCGAGGCACAGAAGTTAAATGATTTCCATCCAGTGTCTCAGAGCTGGTAAGTGTCAAAGATATGATTCAGGTACAGTTAGTGAGGTCCTTGAGCTCATGCCTTAAACACCATGTTCTCCTGCCTCTTTCTGTCACAGTGGGTTGAAAGACTGCCTATAAATCCAACTATAAAGCCAACATTATACCACTATTACAAGAGTGAAGTGATACATGTAATGATGTTGGAACAGCGTCTGGCACTCATTAAATTTCAACTATCATTGTCATGGCCTATATATTCAAGCGCTAATGATACAGTGTCTCAAACTGGAAAGGGTGGCTAATTTGGGAAATTTCTATAGGAAGGTGATCATTGAGTAGCATCAATTTATTATCTCTCAAGATTTTGCGGATCAGTGGAACAGCTGTTGATTTACATGATATCAGCTGGGGCTGGAGTCATCTAGGGGCTTGTCTGGAACATATAAGATAGTCTACTCACATGTCTATAGTCTCAGCATAAATTTAAAATATGAGTTCAGCTGAGATGCTGAGACAGATGGGCCTCTGTTTCATCTCTGTATTTCTAGGGCCTCCCTGTGTCAGCAGAGCCCCTTCACATGGCCTCCCCATGCTCTCTCTCCTGCAGGGCGCCCAGTCTCTTGCATGTTCCCTCAAGGTTCCCAGAGGCACAGAAGTGAATGCTTTGAGGCCTTTGAAGTCTGAAAACATTGGCTGGAACTGGGACAGCCTCATTTCCTCAATATTCTCATTGTTAAAATGAGTCTGAGTTGACCCAGATTCAATATAGGAGGGTATACACACAGGGTGTCTACATAGGGCTATCATTTACTGGAGACTATCTTTAGATAACAACCACCTCAGGGACACTTAGCAACCTAGTCACAAAATCTCATGTGCCTTCTTGTAACATCAAGTTTATAAAGTTATAATTTACTCTTTATAGGTGTCCATTCTGAGTTTTGACAGTCATATGTAGGTATGCAACCACTACCACAAACAAGAAATAAAATATTTACATCATCCTAAATACTTTCCTTGCTTTCCTGTGTTCCTTGTAGTCAGTCAGCTCTCCACACTCCCATCCCTGGACAACCACTGATCTCATTTCTGTCCTTATAGTTTGTCTCTTGCAGAATGTCATTTATTTATTATTTTTATTTTAAGTTACAGGGTACATATGAGGTATGTGCAGGTTTGTTACATAGCTACACGTGTGCCATGGTGGTTTGCTGCACCTATCAACCTATCACTTAGGAATTAAGCCAGGCATGCATGAGCTATTTTTCCTGATGCTCTCCCTGCCCCTGTCCTCCCCTGACAGGCACCAGTGTGTGTTGTTTCCCTCCCTGTGTCCATGTGTTCTCATTGTTCAGCTCCCACTTGCAAGTGAGAACATGTGGTGTTTGGTTTTCTGTTCATGCATTAGTTTGCTGAGGATAATGGCTTCCAGCCTCATCCATGTCCCTGCAAAGGACATGGTTTTGTTCCTTTTTATGGCTGCATAGTATTCTATGGCATGTATGTACCACTTTTTTTTAATCCAGTCGATCATTGATGGGCATTGGGTTGATTCTATGACTTTGCTGTTGTAAATAGTGCTGCAATGAACATACACGTGCATGTGTCTTTATAATAGAATGATTTATACTTCTCTGCCTATATACCGAGTAATGGGATTGCTGGGTCAAATGGTATTTCTGGCTCCAAATCTTTGAGGAATCACCACACTATATTCCACAATGATTGAACTACTTTACATTCCCACCAAGAGTGTAAAAGTGTTCCTATTTCTACACTACCTAGCCAGCATCTGTTGTTTCTTGACTTCTTAATAATCCTCATTCTGACTGGCGTGAGATCGTATTTCATTGAGTTTTTGATTTGCATTTATCTAATGATCAGTGATGTTGAGCTTTTTTTCATATGTTCATTGCCCACATATATGTCTTCTTTTAAGAAGTGTCTGTTCATGTCCTTTGCTCACTTTTTAATGGGGTTGTTTTTTTTCTTGTAAATTTGCTTAAGTTCCTTGTAGACTCTGAAAACTAGATCTTTGTCAGATGGATAGATTGCAAAAATTTTCTCCCTTTCTGTAGGCTGTCTGTCTGCTCTGATGATAGTCTCTTTTGCTGTGTGGAAGCTCTTTCGTTTAATTAGATCCCATTTGTCATTTTCTGCTATTGTTGCAATTGCTTTTGGCGATTTCATCATAAAATCTTTGTCCATGCCTATGTCCAGAATGGTATTGCCTAGATTTTCTCCTAGGGATTTTATAGTTTTGGTTTTACATTTAAGTCTTTAATCTATCTTGAGTTAATTTTTGTAGAAGGTGTAAGGAAGGGGTCAGTTTCAATTTTCTGCATATGGCTAGCCAGTTCTCCCAGCACCATTTATTAAATAGGGAATCCTTTCCCCCATTGCTTGTTTTTGTCAGGTTTGTTGAAGATCAGATGGTTGTAGACATGTGGTTTTATTTCTGAGTCCTTTATTCTGTTTCACTGGTCTATGTGCCTGTTTTTGTACCAGTACCATGCAGTTTTGGTTACTATAGCCTTGCAGTACAGTTTGAAGTCAGATAGCATTATGTCTCCAGCTTTGTACTTCTTGCTTAGGATTGTGTTGGCTATTCAGGCTCTTTTTTGGTTCCATATAAATTTAAAAAAATTTTTTTTAACTATGTGAAGAATGTCAATGGTAGTTTGATGGGTATAGCATTAAATCTTTAAATTACTTTGGGCAGTAGGCCATTTTCATGATATTGATTCTTTCTATTCCTGAGCATAGAATGTTTTTTTCCATTTGTTTGTGTCCTCTCTGATTTCCTTGAGCAGTGGTTTGTAGTTCTCTTTGAAGATAACTTTCACTTCCCTTGTTAGCGGTATTCCTAGGTATTTTATTCTCTTTGTGGCAATTGTGAATGGGAGTTCATTTATAATTTGGGTTTTGGGTTTATTCATAATTTGCTTGTCTGGTGTTGGGGTACAGGAATGCTTGTGATTTTTGCACATTGATCTTGTATCCTGAGACTTTGCTGAAGTTGCTTATCAGTTTAAGAAGCTTTTGGGCTGAGTCAATGGGGTTTTCTAGATATAGGATCATGTCGTCTGCAAAGACAATTTGACTTCTTCTCTTCCTATTTAAATATGCTTTATTTCTTTCTCTTGCCTGATTGCCCTGGCCAGAACTTCCAATAGTGTGTTGAATAAGAGTGGTGAGGAAGGGCATCCTTGTCTTGTGCTGGTTTTCAAGGGGAATGTTTCCAGCTTTTGTCCATTCCGCATGATATTGGCTGTGGGTTTGTCATAAATGGCTCTTATTATTTTGAGGTTTGTTCCTTCAATACCTAGTTATTGAGAGTTTTTAACATGAAGGGATGTTGAATTTTATCGAAGGTCTTTTCTTCATCTATTGAGATAATCATGTGGTTTTTGTCTTTAGTTCTGTTTTACAATGAATTATGTTTATTGATTTGCATATGTTGAACCAGTCATGCATCCTGTGGTTGAAGCTGATTTGATCATGGTGGATAAGCTTTTTGATGTGCTGCTTGATTCAGTTTGCCAGTATTTTATTGAGGATTTTTGCATCGATTTTCACCAGGGATATTGACTTGAAGTTTTCTTTTTTTGTTATATCTACCAGGTTTTGGTACCAGGATTATACTGGCCTCGTAAAATGAGTTAGGGAGGAGTCCCTCCTTTTCAATCATTTGAAATAGTTTCCGAAGAAGTGGTACTAGCTTCATTTGTACCTCTGGTAAAATTCAGCTGTAAATCCATCTAGTCCTTGGCTATTTTTGCTTGGTAGGCTATTTATTACTGCCTCAATTTCAGAACTTGTTATTGGTCTGTTCAGGGATTCAACTTCTTCCTAGTTCAGTCTTGGAAGGGTGTATGTGCCAAGGAGTTTATCCATTTCTACTAGATTTTCTGGTTTATGTGCATAGAGGTGTTTATAGTATTCTCTTATGATTGTTTGTGTTTCTATGGGGTCACTGGTGGTATCCCCATATCATTTCTGATTGTCTTTCTTTGAAACTTCTCTCTTTTCTTCTTTATTAGTGTAGCTAGTGGTTTCTGTATTTGATTGATTATTTCAAAAAGCCAGCTCCTGGATTCATTGATTCTTTTAAGGGTGTTTTTTTTTTGTGCCTCTGTCTTCTTCACTTTCACTCTGAGATTGGTTATTCCTTGTCTTCTTCTAGCTCTGGGGTTTGTTTGCTCTTTGTTCTCTAATTTTTTTTTTTTTTTTTTTTTTTTTGCGAAGTTTGGATGCTGATTTGATGTCTTTCTAGCTTTCTGATGTGGGCATTTAGTGCTATACATTTCCCTATTAACCCTCCTTTAGCTGTGTCCCAGAGATTCTGGTACATTATCTCTTTTTTCTCATTAGTTTCAAAGAACTTCTTGACTTCTGCCCTTATTTCATTATTTACCCAGAAGTCATTCAGAAGCATATTGTTCAATTTCCATGTAGTTGTGTGGTTTTGAGTGAGTTTCTTAATTTTGAGTTCTAATTTGATTGTGCTGTGGTCTGAGAGACTGTTATTATTTCAGGTCTTTTGCATTTGCTGAGGAGTGTTTTACTTCCAATTATGTGATCAATTTTAGAGTAAGAGACATATGGTGCCAAGAAAAATGTATATTCTGTTGATTTTGGGTAGAAAGTTCTGTAGGTATCTATCAGGTCCACTTGATCCAGAGCAGAGTTCAAATCCAAAATATCTTTGTTAATTTTCTGTCTTGATGATCTCTCTAATATTGACAATGGGGTATTAAAGTCTCCAACTATTATTGTATAGGGGTCTAAGTCTCCTTGTAGGTCTTTAAGAACTCGTTTTATGAATCTGGGTGCTCCTGTATTGGGTGCAAATATATTTACGATAGTTAGCTCTTCTTGTTGAATTGAATCTTTTATCATTATGTAATTATCTTCTTTGTCTTTTTTTGTCTTTGTTGGTTTAAAGTCTATTTTGTCAGAAACTAGGATTGCAACCCCTATTTTTTTTTCTGCTTTCCATTTGCTTATTAAATTTTCCTCCATCCCTTTATTTTGAGCCTATGTGTGTCTTTGCACATGATGTGTCTCATGAATACAACACACCCATGGATCTTGTCTTTTTATCCAGCTTGCCATTCTGTGTCTTTTAATTGGGGAATTTAGCCCATTTACATTTAAGGTTAATATTGTTATGTGTGAATTTTATCCTGTCATCATGATGCTGGCTAGTTAATTTTGCAGACTTGTTAATGTCTTGCTTCATTGTGTCATTGGTCTGTGTACTTCAGTGTGTTTTTGTGGTGGCTGGTAACAGTTTTTCTTTCTCATGTTTAGTGCTTCCTTCAGTTTTTCCTTCTCATGTTTAGTGCTGCTCTTGCAAGGCAGGCCTGGTGGTGACAAAATCCCTCAGCATTTCCTTGTCTGAAAAGGATTTTATCTTTCACTTATAAAGCTTAGTTTGGCTGGATATGAAATTCTGGGTTGGAAACCTTTTCTTTAAGGATGTTTAATATTGGTCCCCAATCTCTTCTGGCTTTTAGGGTTTCCAGTGAGAGATCCATTGTTAGTTTGGTGGGCTTCCCTTTGTAAGTGACTTGGCCTTTCTCTCTTGCTGCTCTTAACATTTTTTCCTTCATTGCGACCTTGGAGAATCTGAAGATTATGTGTTTTGGGTTTGATCTTCTTATGGAGTATCTTACTGGGGTTCTCTGGATTTCTGAATTTGAATGTTGGCCTGTCTTGCTAGGTTGGGGAAGCTCTCCTGGGTGATATCCTGAAATTTGTTTTCCAACTTGATTCCATTCTTCCCATCTCTTTCAGGTACTCCAATCAGTCCTAGGTTCAGTCTTTTTACATCATTCCATGATTCTTAGAGGTTTTGTTCATTCCTTTTCATTCTTTTTTCTCTAATCTTGTCTGCATGCCTTAATTCAGCAAGATAGTCTTCAAGGTCTGATATTCTTTCTTCCACTTGGTCATTTCAGCTATTGATACTTGTGTTTGCATCATGAAGTTCTCATGCTGTGTTTTTCAGCTCCATCAGGTCATTTGTGTTCCTCTCTAAACTGCTTATTCTAATTAACAGCTCCCATAATCTTTTATCATGGTTCTTAGCTTCTTTGCATTGGGTTAGAATACAACCCTTTAGCTCAGCAAAGTTCATTATTGCCCACTTTCTGAAGCCTACTTCTGTCAGTTCATCCAACTCAGCTTCAGCCCAGTTCTGTGCCCTTGCTGGAGAGGTGTTGCAATCATTTGGAAGAGAAGAGGCATTCTGGCTTTTAGAATTTTCAGCGTTTTTGCATTGTTTTTCCTTATCTACTTGGGTTTATCTATCTTTGATATTTGAGGCTGTTGACCTTTGGATAGGGTTTTTGTGGAGTCTTTCTTGTTTATGTTGTTGTTGCTTTCTGTTTGTTTGTTTTTCTTTTATCAGTCAGGCCCCTCTTCTGCAGGTCTGCTGCAGTTTGCTGTGGGTCCACTATAGACTTTGTCCACCTGAGTATCACTAGTGGAGGCTGCAGAACAGTAAAGACTGCTGCCTGCTCCTTCCTCTGGAAGCTTCGTCACAGAGTGGCACTGACCCGTTGCCAGCTGGAACTCTCCTGTATGAGGTGTCTAGTGACTCCCCTGTTGGGAGGTCTCACCCAGTCAGGAGGCATGGGATCAGGGGCTCACTTAAAAAAAAGCAATCTGGCTGTCCCTTAGCAGAGCGGGTGTACAGGAAATCCCTTCATCTAGATCCCCTGGACTTTTCAGAGCCAGCAGGCTGGAAAAATTAAGTCTACTGAGCCCGAGACCATGGCCACCCCTCTCCCCAGGTTCTCTGTCCCAGGAAGATGAGAGTTCTGTCTGTAAACCGCTGGCTGGAGTTGATGAAATTCCTGCAGGGAGGCCCTACCCAGTGAGGAGGGATAAATCTAGGTCCCACCTGAGGAAGCAGTCTGGCCATGATCTGCCACAGCCGCTTTGCTGCACTGTGGGGAATTCTGCCCAGGTTTCCTAGCACTGTCAGGGGAAAATTGCTGATTAGATCTGCAGTAATGGTGGTCGCCCCTTCCCTTGGGAACTCGGTAGTCTTAGGTAGACTCGAGGCTGCTGTGCTGGCCAGTTGGGAACCCAAGCCAGTGGGTCTTTAGCTTGTGGGGTTCTGTCTGGGTGGGACCCACTGAGGGAGGCTGCTTGGCTCCCTGGCTTCAGCCCTCTTCCCTTGGGACTAGACTGATCATCTACCTCACTGGCGTTCCAGGAGCTGGAAGAGTATGCAAAAACTCCTTGAGCTCGGTGCCTGTCCAAGCAGCCACCCACCTCAGTGGCTGCTGTAGGTCCGCACAGCTTTGTGTATGAGACCCAAGGCCCTGATGGTGTAGGCTCACGAGGGAATCTCCTGATCCACGGGTTGCAGAAAGTTCATGGGAAAAGCATTCCCTAGGCAGGTAACACAATTCTTCTCCATCTGCCTTGGCTAGGGGAGGGAGGTCCCTTTGCCCTGTGCAGCTTCTGGGTGAACCATCACCCCATCCTGCTTTTCCTTGCAGCAACTGCCTAGTCAGTCCCAATGAGAGAATCTGGGCACCTCAGTTGGAAATGCAGAATTCACTCGCTGTTTATGTTTATCTTGGTGGGAGCTACAGACCAGAGCTGTTTCTACTCAGTCATCTTGGCCCCTCCTTTCAGAATGCATTTAAATCAGCAATCCCCAACTTTTGTGGCATGGAGTTGGTGGGTATGATTTCAGAATGAAACTGTTCCCCCACAGATCATCAGGCATTAGATTCTCATAAGGAGCACCCAGCCTAGATCCCTGGCATGTGCAGTTCACAATAGGGTTCAGGCTCCTATGAGAATCTAATGCTGCCTCTGATCTGACAGGAGCAAGAGCTCAGGCGGTAATGCTTGCTGGCCTGCCACTCACCTCCTGCTGTGTGACCCAGTTCCTAACAGGCCCCAGACCACTACCAGTCTGTGGCCTGGAGGTTGGGGGACCCCTTATTTAAATGTATTCATACAATGTGTATGGTTTCAGTCCTGACTTTTTTTCTTAGCATGATGGTTACATTGTGTCAGTCCACACAGTTTGTTTCTTTTTGTTTGGAGTAATATTCCATTGCATGAATGTACCACAATTTGTTTATCAGTTCACTAGTTGATGGAAATTTTGGTTGTTTCTAGTTTTGGGTGAATATGAATAAAGCTGCTAAAAGGATTCATTCACATACAGGTTTTTGGTTAGACATGTGTTTTCATTTGCCTCGAATAAATACATATGGGTGAGATTGCTGAGTCATATGGTTAAGTGCATGCCAAACTGCCTTTCAGAGATCTTACTATGGTACATTCCCACCAGGAATTTATAAGAGTTTTAGTTGCTTCAAATCCTTGTCAACAGTTGGTTTTTTTAAGTTTATTTGTTTCCATATTCTAACAGGTATGCAGTGGGATATCATTGAGTTTTAATGACCAGTGATGTATCTTTTCATGTGCTTACCTGCAATCTGTACGTCTTGTTAGATAGGGTGTCTTTTTAAATCTTTTATCCATTTTTCATTGGGTTAGTTTTTGTTTTTGATTTTAGTTTTTCACTTTTGAGAGTTTATTCTAAAAACTAGTTATTTGCATCTATATATTTTTTACACATTTCCATCCAATCTATGGCTTTGCTTTTCATTTTGCAACAGCATTTTTTGAAGTCATAAATTTTAATTTTGATATAGTATAATTTATTTCTTATTATTCATGGTTTTTATTTTCTTTTTAAAAATCTTTGAGTAACTGAATGTCACAAGAACTTTTTTCTATTTTCTTCAAGAAGTTTTATAGTTTTAAATTTTACATTTATGTCTATCATCCATGTTTTGGTATATAGTTGGAGGTATGAGTCATGAGCCGAATCCAAAGACAAAATAATATGTTCTGTTTAATATTTGAATGTTCTTTTATATTTCTAATATAAAATGACAAGGAAGGTAACATGTTGTATGTTAAAACTCTATGGAGGCAACTTGAAATAAATTAGCTTATCTCTACTGGTGATCTATTGGATTTCTTTGCATACTGATTTGGAGTGTTTCCTTTTACACATATGAAAAACAAAAGCATTTATTTAACTATAAGTTTAACAAAGTCCTAACAAGAATATATACACTGCCAAAACAATTTCTTCAGTTACAGTCAAGTTGATTTGACTCTAAACTTTTTACTCTGCTCTGTAAGTTTGAAAAATACAGTTCTAAGGAAGAAGGTATTTGAGCTAGTCCTATCACTAGCATCCCTAATTTGTGCTTGGGCAGGTCACTAAACTCTGTTTCAATTTTCTGACAAGAAAAATGGAAATATTGAAAGGAAGAAATAAAATATTTTATATGAAAATATCTTAAAGAGTATAAAATGTTATAATAATAATAATAATTAATAATAACAATTTTTACTTGACCTCAAACCACCGTAAGTCATTCCAATAATGTCTAATAGAATAATCTTCTAGGCTGATGTTTTATGCCAATTCAGAATTCACTGCCTTCTAATAAGTATCCAGTTCCAGATGTCCAGAAAATATAGCCATCTGCTCTCTCTTCTGCTCTACCCACTTACAGCTTGGCTTATTCATACCTCAATACTTCTTTTCTCTTCTTCCTTCCATTGTTGGCATGCTCAGCAGTTGTCAGTCATTAATTATACTATGAGCTTCCTGAGGCTACACAATCAAAATGTAAGAACATGTGGGATAGAAGTTGCAGGGCTCTGAAAATTTTTTTTGGAAGTTTAGAGAGAGGAGGTTCTACTATAACTGATGAAATTGTGGATACTTATATGATTATAGTAAGGATTAGTAATACATTTTTGGAAGATTGACTGCTGTTTTTAGCTTCTTGACTTCTTTGTCATTTCTGTGTGTATTTATTTCCACATATGTAGACATGAGTTAGTGATCATGTTTTAAAAATGTTCTATAAGCCTTTGGTAAAGAGTTGTATACAAGTATAAAGTATTTTTTTCTTTCTATTGATTGCGTCTTAGATTTTGCACAGCTTGAGAGAATATGTATCTTTTCAAGGCATTTTGTCCTACGTTAATTTTGCTTCTCTATATCTTGATTGGATTGATATTGAAAAAAAACTCCATTTCAACAATAATTTTTGAAAATAACATAGACTGGAGAAATAGAACAATAGTTTATCATAAAATGTTATACTCCCATGTGAGAAAGCAGTTTCTAATGGTACACGTAAATATTTCAGTCACTTAAAATACCACATTGAAAACTGACTGTGAGATCAATGCTTGTTGAAAGAATCTAGCAAGCCCTTTGTGTAAGAGTCATAATTTCCTACACATATTTTAAGATATTGTGCCATAGAAACTTGTGTTTGGTGCTCACAAAGTTCCAATGAGTACAGATTTTATGTCAAATGAAAGTAGCATTGATGTTGCTTGGATGTAACAGAATTATGTCCTATTAGTTAGAAAGACAAGGATAGAAGGAAAATAATTCTCTGGCATGAATGAAATACATTAATTTTTTTCCAGATTATTCACAGATTGTATTTTTATGCATTTCTCTTTTTTCTTCCTTATAACTTCTCTGCTCATTATTCTTAAATTTTAAGTGTTCCATTATTTTTCATCATTGTTTATTCCCTTTCATTAAGAGGGCATGAACCACATATTATGCTTGAATTCCAACCTGCTTAGTGAGTTCTTGCTAAGTATTTTTAGAGCTGTTGTTTTCTTTGTTCATTAAGGAATAAAGCTACATATATTTTCAGAATATTTGGAGGTATTTTATACAAATTTAAAGATAATTCATATTGATAGCCTTTATATTGAACTGCTAAGAGTAAAAAAAGAGAGAGCAATCAAAGCCAATCTTAATCAGTCACTATTGAAGTTTTTAGATTCAGTTTGATCTCATTTGCTTTTATTCTGTATCTTTTTGCAGAGGCTCTACAATTATTTGTATTTATTTGTTTCAAATAAGACCTTGATGTTTCTTTTCTTCTTATACCCTAAAAATAAAATGGGGCCTAAATTATTTTTATGAGTGTCACCCTATCCAAGTGCAGAAATCTTTAGGATGCTGTCATGAAAAAGGAGGCTTGTAAGCCCATTTCTCATGTGTAAAAGACCATGTGAAAAACATAAGCCTTCTTTAGTCTTTGCTGTAGAAACTTAATGTATAATTGAAAAAAAAAAAGAGTCATGCTCTGTTAACAAATTTGCTCCATTTAATTAAAAGCTAACATAATGGCATATTGATCCTACACTAGAAACTAATAATTTTAAAATGCTCTAACCAGCATGCATCAAATTTACAATGAGGGAGGGTGACAGAGAAAACTCTTATTTCTGACTCTGTAGATCTATTTAATTTTCCAACTTAACTCCCCAAATGTGCTTTCAGTGAAATACAGCTTCACATTCCAGAAGTAAAAGTGTGCCTTCAATGGACTTACATCATTCATTACATCATTATGTGCTATAAAACATTTATTAGGAATCAGGTGACATTTAGAATTTGAAGAGATGGAGACATGAAAATTCCTTCCTTTAAATAACTCAGTCTGTATTGGGAGAGTCAGGCAAACCAAGGATTTCAACACAGTGAAGTAGTTACTGTAAGGTTAAGTTTGAAATGTGATGTAATGTCTAGTTCATAATTGAAAATATGTTTCTGTAGTTCCAGTGATAGCCTGAGTTACCTATAAAATAAAAGGGGACACAAACAAATGGAAGAACATTCCATGCTCATGGATAGGAAGAATCAATATCGTGAAAATGGCCATGCTGCCCAAGGTGATTTATAGATTCAATGCCATCCCCATCAAGCTACCAATGACTTTCTTCACAGAATTGGAAAAAACTACTTTAAAGTTCATATGGAGCCAAAAAAGAGCCCACATTGCCAAGTCAATCCTAAGCCAAAAGAACAAAGCTGGAGGCATCATGCTACCTGACTTCAAACTATACTACAAGGCCACAGTAACCAAAACAGCATGGTACTGGTACCAAAACAGAGATATAGACCAATGGAACAGAACAGAGCCCTCAGAAGTAATACCACACATCTACAACCATCTGATCTTTGACAAACCTGACAAAAACAAGAAATGGGGAAAGGATTCCCTATTTAACAAATGGTGCTGGGAAAACTGGCTAGCCATATGTAGAAAGCTGAAACTGGATCCCTTCCTTACACTTTATACAAAAATTAATTCAAGGTGGATTAAAGACTTACATGTTAGACCTAAAACCATAAAAACCCTAGAAGAAAACCCAGGCAATACCATTCAGGATATAGGCATGGGCAAGGACTTCATGTCTAAAACACCAAAAGCAATGGCAACAAAAGCCAAAATTGACAAATGGGATCTAATTAAACTAAAGAGCTTCTGCACAGCAAAAGAAACTACCATCGGAGTGAACAGGCAACCTACAGAATGGGAGAAAATTTTTGCAACCTACTCATCTGATAAAGGGCTAATATCCAGAATCTACAAAGAACTCAAATTTACAAGAAAAAAACAACCCCATCGAAAAGTGGGTGAAGGATATGAACAGAGGCTTCTCAAAAGAAGACATTTATGCAGCCAACAGACACATGAAAAAACGCTCATCATCACTGGCCATCAGAGAAATGGAAATTAAAACCACAATGAGATACCATCTCACACCAGTTAGAATGGCCATCATTAAAAAGTCAGGAAACAACAGGTGCTGAAGAGGATATGGAGAAATAGGAACACTTTTACACTGTTGGTGGGACTGTAAACCAGTTCAACCATTATGGAAGACAGTGTGGCAATTCCTCAAGGATCTAGAACTAGAAATACCATTTGACTCAGCCATCCCACTACTGGTTATATACCCAAAGGATTATAAATCATGCTGCTATAAAGACACATGTACACGTATGTTTATTGCAGCACTATTCAAAATAGCAAAGAGTTGGAACCAACCCAAATGTCCAACAACAATAGACTGGATTAAGAAAATGTGGCACATATACACCATGGAATACTATGCAGCCATAAAAAATGATGAGTTCGTGTCCTTCGTAGGGACATGGATGAAGCCGGAAATCATCATTCTCAGCAAACTATCGCAAGGACAAAAAACCAAACACCACATGTTCTCACTCATAGGTGGGAATTGAACAGTGAGAACACTTGGACACAGGAAGGGGAACATCACACACCGGGGCCTGTTGTGGGGTGGGGGAAGGGGGGAGGGATAGCATTAGGAGATATACCTAATGCTAAATGACAAGTTAATGGGTGCAGCACGCCAACATGGCGCATGTATACATATGTAACAAACCTGCATGTTGTGCACATGTACCCTAGAACTTAAAGTATAATAAAAAAAAAATTTGGAATTCACTGATTTAGAGCTACAGTTATAAGATGGAAAGGAATTAACTAGGTAGAGTGAGTAAAGTGAGATGTAAAGAAAATGGAAAATAGAATCTTAGGAACTTGAGAGAACAATGGAAGAAGAAGCAGCAAAGAGACAGAGAAACTGAGTGGTAATGATCAAAAGATGGAAAGAACCATGAGACATGAATATCACAGAAAAGAGACGAATGGGAGAGAAGTGGAGAGAGGGATGTGTATGGAAGAAGCAGTCAACTAAAGCAATTGAAGTGTTAGTCAGTATGTACTCTGTCATGTGTCCAATACATTTATAAAAGTACAGCCACTGGAAAAACACTGGCAGTGAAAGTATAGACAAAGGCCAATGAAGCATATTTACAAATGATGATGGAAAAATAGGCTAAGGATACGTAAAGACCTATCAAAGAAATTAAGAGAAGAGGAACATTTTAAAAGCAGAAGGTGGTCAACTTTACTGTTGCTACCAATAAATGACAACTATGCTGAAAATAAATCAGCATGGATTTGGCAGTTAGGTGGATTTTAATTATATAATGATCAGTGTGATGATTTGACTAATGTTCATTTTCTTCATTATATGGTAAACCATAGGAGGGCATGGTGCTAGTCCATTTTGCGTAGGGTTGATGAGGGTTGATCACGATGATAAGCAATGGGGAAATTATTTACTAGAAATAAAGAGATTGACAATAGAGGAAAGGAATGACTCACAGAGCAATGCCTTGAGGACAGACAGGAAAATGAGATTTAGAGCACTATGGTTGGATTAAAGGGAAAGGAGGAGGGACCTTCTTTTATTTATTTCATTATTTTGAATGACATCCTTTAGTTTTATTAAATCTTGAATGTGTTTTTGCTAAGGAGATGAATCTTAAACATCATAATATTGACTGCTTGAGAGATTGGAAAATGTAATTTGTCAGCTGAAAATATAGTTCTTCACATTTCGAAAATAATTTTAGATTCTCTTCTCTATTTTAAAGCTTGTATATCCTCCAAAATGTTAGGGTCCTTTTCTTTTTTTCTCTGAGCCAGGTCATTTCAACAACTTCAAAACCAAACACACACCATAATTATATTGAGATTTAATTCTTAATGTCAGTGGGATAAATTTAAAGCTTAGAATATCAGTCTTAAGTCATCAACAAATATTATTCCAGTCTACCTCACTTGTTCTACAACTGAAGAAACAGTACTAGGAATATGATATTTATTTTACCATGGCATACAATATTCAGATAAACCCTAGCTGCTTCTTATTCAAAAGGAAAATATGAGAAAACTGTCAGTATATGAAGTCATGATTGATAGTATTTTAGCCTCATGCTATACATCCTGTTATTCTTTGGATTCCCTAATTATTTCATATTTTAGTCCTCTAAAGATTTGGCAACACTTGATGGAGTTCTTCAGTGGCAAATGCATCTATGGTGCTTTCACCTTGAGCTTATGCAGAGAAAGTTCTACTATGGAAGGAAGATAATAAATATAAGAGAGACTGCAGATTAGAGAGAGTACTTGTGACCCTTTAACATGTATATGAAGGGATAACGAGTATTTAGCCTAAATCCTTATAGTAGTTGGCATTTTAAAGAAATTAAAAATTCTAAAAATAAAATATGCTGACAGTCACATTTGCATGCGGTAGTGATCTCACTGAAAAGCTATTTAATTTGGCACACAGAACTCCTCAGCATAGTTACAATCAGGCTTTTTTGGGGTTATCAATTTCCTGGTGAAATAATTATAGTAACAGCTTAACAGTCTTTTCTTATCCTTTCTTTTAGAAGAAGTAAGCATGTTTTACTAAAGTCATGTACACAGCTGTGATTTGAATGGCAATATTTATCTTACATCTGTGAAGGCTGATTTTCCTGACCTTTGCTTCAGCATAATTGAGTTAAACACTCAGGGGACTGTGTTACTATATTTAAGACAATATGCATAACGGGTGTTATTTAGCTAAGTGGTGCCTGCCCAGTAGGTGGTCAGGATCCAGGGAGAGAGGCAGACTCAACATGCAAACAACTCTTCTATGAGGGTAGGTGTAAATGAGGGCCCTAGGAGAACTTTAGTAGTGGAGGGTTTCTTGTGTTTCTCCTTTTGGACTGCCTGCCTCAAGCAGTGTTCTTGACCCATATAAGCTATGTAGTGTTTCCCCCTCTCTTATCTACTATACTAATTTCTGTGTCTGTCTTGGAAATTATTGCCCTGATCTTGAAACTTGACTTCACCCATTGCTTGGTGAGTGGTTTGGAAAACTTCTCTCGGGTCTATGTCCTATCCCTGAAAAATCTTGCCACAACTACTCAGGAAGAGTGTACAACCTCATTTCCCCAACATGAAAGCCACAAAAATTTTGAAAAAGTTTTCCCTAAAATTGCTGTGAGAAGGTCTTGCTGATTATTTTTGTTCTCAATTATATACTCTTTGGGGGGAAAGCCTGTAGCTTGCTCATTCATGGGACAGATCTTTCGTGGGTTACATGAAGAGCAAATCTGTGAATTCTGTCATCCCCTGCTTGCTCCTACTTTCTTGTGGTTACCATCTCTGTCTTTAACCTTTAGTTTTTGGCTGAATGAATAATTTCCAGACTCCTTAAATCGCCACACTCAGATACAGGAGACATAGTAGAGCTCACTTGTAGAAAGTGTCTTTTTTCTGGTACAGAGAAGAATAGTTTAGAGACACCCTTCTCTAGTATATGCCATAAAATAGCCTATCTAAACCTTGGAATATTATTGTGTTAAAGTACATGTAGCATATTTAAATGTCCTTTTATGAATAATTTAAAGCAAAAAGGAAAGAAAGAAATTTACATGCAATGACTAGGATTGAAATTATTGCTGTAATTGGTTAATAAAATTTACTGTATATTCTGGAAGTCAGAACTCAAAGCAAAATTATAGAAAGTAATAAATATGTTAAGTACCAAGGAGATATATTGTAGTCCTGGCCATATGTTAAATTCTTTCCATGTGAAACATTATATAGGGGACAAGGATCATTCACAATTTTATTACAAATATAAAAACAGTTTACACGTGGCAATTTCTGGATAAAAGTTTATGGCAGCAAGAATAACACTTCAAAGTGCTCTTAGAACAAAAGTAAAATTATCAGAACCATGAAATCCCACAGTTTTGCTACATTCGTTTCTCAAGAAAGACTATTTGAAAACAAAATAAAGAATGCATTTGTGTAATCTTTCACTATCAAACACACATACTTCTAAAATACAAAAACTTTCAAATTATCATCTGTGTTCATTAGATA